>NC_057347.1:6389500-6708500 GCF_016509475.1 Prionailurus bengalensis
GAGAGGGAGACATGTAATCCAAAGCAGGCTCTAGGCTCTGAGCTGTCAGCACAGAGCCTGACACGGGACTCAAACTCACAAACAGCGAGATCAAGACCTAAGCCGAAGTCGGATGCTTAACCAACTGAGCCACCTAGGTGCCCCTCTGATGATTTTCTTAGTAAAAATCCCTAGAATTAAAATTACTGAGTCAAAAATGTATAAGTATTGTTCCTTTTAAAAACACACGTTAGCATATTGCTTGTTATCCAGAAAGATTCCATTTTAGGCAACATAAACTATATCTATTTTTGTTCATCATTGACAAACACTGGACTATCAGTTTTTAAAATTGCCCAGTTGAAAGGTAAAAAAGAGTATCTAATTGATTTGATCTGTATTTTTTTTTTATTTTTTTAACGTTTATTTATTTTTGAGACAGTGCGAGAGACACAGCACAAGCAGGGGAGGGGCAGAGAGAGAGGGAGACACAGAACCTGAAGCAGGCTCCAGGCTCTGAACTGTCAGCACAGAGCCCAACGGAGGGCTTGAATTCACGAACCGTGAGATCGTGACCTGAGCTGAAGTCGGATGCTTAACCAACTGAGCCACTCAGGTGTCCCTGATCTGTATTTTTTTTTAATGTTTGTTGTTTTTGAGAGAGAGAGAGAGAGAGAGAGAGAGAGAAAGAGAGAGAGAGAGAGCAAGCACAAGCAGGGGAGGGGCAGAAAGGGGGAGACAGAATCCAAAGCAGGCTCCAGGGTCTTAGCTGTCAGCACAGAACCTGAAGCGGGGCTTGAACTCGCCAACTCAAGGTCATGACCTGAGCTGAAGTTGGATGCTTAACCTACTGAGCGTCCGGCCTGAGCCACCCAGGCACTCCTGATCTGTATTTTTTGATGAAAGATGAAGCTGAACTTTTTTCTGTGAATACTAATTAGCTATTTATTTTTCTTGTTTTAAGAGTAGCCTGCTTATGTCTTTTTGTTTTGAGGTGTTGTGTTTTCATATTGATTTGTGAGAACTATTTACATACTAAGGATAATGACCCATTGCGTATACTATGTAGTGGCAATAATTTTTCCTGACAGTTATTTGCTTTTTATTCACTTATGTTACTTGATCATGTATGTCTGATCTTCGTGTATGTGCACACATACCTAAATATATACACACATTATATACATACACACTTTCACAAAAATATTGCTGGAAATCCCATGCCATAATCCTAGAGAAAACCACTGTTACATTTTTGGTATCTGTTGATAGATTTGTTTCCCCTGACAAAACAGTGTCTGTATATATTTATATAAAATAGGATCACATTATATATACTCCTCAGTAATTTGTTTTTAACACTTTACACCAGATTAATTTTTGTGTAAATGTATTTGTTTTAAGTTTAATTATTTTTGAAAGAGAAAGAACGAAGTGGGGGAAGGGCAGAGAGAGAGGGAGACACAGAATCCGAAGAGGGCTCCCGTCTCCGAGCTGTCAGCACAGAGCCTGATGCAGGGCTCAAACCCACGAACCGTGAGATCATGACTTGAGCCAAAGTCAGACGCTTAACCGACTGAGCCACCCAGGCGCCCCCATGTAAATACATCTTGATCATTACTTCTGACAATTGTATCGTATTCTAGCTTAGGAATGTACCTCAGTTAGCATTTTAACAAATCGTCCATGAATAAACATTTAGTCTACCTTCGATTTTTCAATATTATTAACAGCAAAGCTCCCAGAACACTGAGGTGGTCAGAGAAGAGAGGTGGCAAGTAGTAAGTGCTAATGTTAGACGCCAGGCGCTAATTTATAAACATTAACCCATTTAATTCTCTACAGACCCCATTCTGTTAGTTTGATGGGATCCTACACTCATCTTCCTCCTCAAATGAGTAAATAAGGACAGACAGCTAAAGTAACTTGCCCAAGATTTATCTGGGTAGTAAGTGAAAGTACCACTGTGTCTCTTCTCCTGTTATTCAAGTCTAGATGCCTGTGCTCTTAGCCATGAAACTGAACTGCCCTGTAAGAAGTGCCCTAGGACTGTGGACTTTGGATAGCCATCAAGAACTGTCCATCTGATGATCAGAGGTAGGGTGTTTCCTGCTCTGTGCTTAAGGTACCTACAAATAGCGTCACACGTTCACGGAATGTAATTCCCGCAACAGTTTCCTATGGCTTGTGCTTGGGGAAAAGGGAGAGAGAGAGCTATTCCCGTCTGAGGAAGAATCAGCAGAAGTTCTTACCACAATGCAGAAAGGTAGCTGGGGGGTGGGATGGGGACCCTCCTGGATGATCAAGGAAGAAGCTTGTGGGTAACCCAGCTACTCCAGCATATCTTGGTATTTTAAACCAGAGCGGACAATAGAGAATACAGGAAGACTTCAAGGTACTGAGAGAGTTGTTGCAGCGGGACATGTGGAGTTTTACTCCTGGTGACGTTTAAAACTTACATAAATGAGACATACCACCTTGACACGCTCGCTTCTTTGGTGCCTGTAGGCAACGCGATCATCATCAAGTCACCTTAGACGCTCATCACCCTCAGGTGATCAGGGCCTCAACTGAAAATGGGAGGACGCCGGTTGAAGTCTTCGATTTTAGTTCTGTCTTCTTGAATTTTGTCCTTTTTTCCTCTCCTTTGTAGATCAGCCCCTCTTTAGCTTTCTGCATATAATTTTTCATCTCTTGTTTTTATATTTTCATTTCACCCCACTGTCTCCTTCTGGTTGTCGATCTTACAGGTCTGTTTGTTCTCTCTCTCTCTCTCTCTTTTAATTTTAATGTTTATTTATTTTTGAGAGAGAGAGAGAGGGAGAGAGAGAGAGAATCCAAAGCAGGCTCCAGGCTCTGCACTGTCAGCCCAGAGCGTGATGCGGGGCTTGAACTCACAAACTGTGAGATCATGACCTGAGCCAAAGTTGGACGCTCAACTGACTGAGCCACCCAAGCACCCCTTATTTATTTTTTTAGAGAGAGAGGGCACAAGTGAGAGGGGGCTAGAGAGAGAAAGAGAGAAGGAGAGAGAGAAGCAGGGCTCACCCAAAACGGGGCTTGTGTTCATCCTATATGGGGCTCGAGCTCACCCTATATGGGACTTGAACTCACAAACTGTGAGATTGTGACCAGAGCTAAGGTCAGATGCTTAACCAACTGAGCCACCCAGGTGCCCTGAAAAACCAGACTGAACCTGTGAAGCATAAGCTCCAAGGCCCTCACTTGCTCCAGTCCCTTCCATGGTGCTAGACAGAACCCTAGAAGAATGTTTCCGTTCCCATGTGTTTTTGTAAAATTTGCATGAGTGCAGTACTTTGACTGCAGTTGGTTAAGACTCCCTATTTCTGGCCACATACGTCTCATCTCTCATACTCTTCCTCTGGGGTGACAATAGCATGGCCACAGAGATTTGGAGATCTGGCAGGGGGGACCTCATTTAGTTTGAACTTAATGGCTTCTATTGATGTGTGTTTTGCAGTCCCTTCTGTGAGTTGAGTTACTGTTAGCTGTCCTGGTGCAGGACTGGCTTCTAAAGAAACTCCTGTTAACTCACCCTCAACAGAGACAGTGGGGTTGAGGGTCAGAGGTTATCTCCTATCACATGACTGTGGCCCACGTCACCTAGAACCTGAAGATGGAAATGTAAGGAACCAGAGTTTCTCATATATATATAAGAAATTTACCAGAATCCTAAAAATGTACCTAATATTACCAATGTTCCTGGAAAGCTAAACGAAACTTTTAATTGCCATTATTTAAAAAAGTTTATTAGGGGCTCCTGGGTGGTTCAGTTGGTTAAACGTCCAGCTCCTGGTCACAGCTCAGGTCGTGATCTCAAGGTTGGTGAGATCGAGCCCCGTGTTGGTCTCTGCACTGAGCAGGGAGCCTGCTTAAGAGTCTGTCTCTCTCTCTCTCCCTCTGTCCCGTCCCCTGCTTGCACCCTTTCTCCCTCTCTCTAAAATAAAATATTAAAAAAACAGTTTTAATAAATAAATTAATAAATTAAATAAAAAGCTTTATCATAGAGTGGACAGACAAGAAATGTAGGGGAAATACTATGAAATCATGTTTAGAAGTTGATGATTAAAAATATTATGCAAAGTTTTAGATTTTAAGATGTTTGTTCCTCAGTTTTTTTAGTTTGTAATTTGTTGTGATTTGTTTTCGTACTCTAAATGAAATCTTATCTGTATCTGATATTGTATTCTTTTATCTAAAGAAGATCCGGGGCATCTGGGTGGCTCATTTGGGTAGGACTCTGACTTCGGCTCAGGTTATGATCTCATGTGGGTCTGTGGGTTCATGCCCCACGTCAGGCTCTGTGCTGACAGCTCAGAGCCTGGAGCTTGCTTCGGATTCTGTGTCTCCCTCTCTCTGCCTCTCCCCAGCTTGTGTTCTCTCTCTCTCTCTCTCAATAATAAATAAACTTAAAAAATATTATTAAAGAAGACCTGAAAATTAGGTGAGTTCCAGCCCCAAGACAATCCAGATCTGCCCCTGTCCAGCTGATCCCCTGCTCAGCAGGTCCCCTATCCAGTGGGTCCCCCCATCCATCAGGTCCCCTGTCCAGTGGGTCCCCCCATCCATCAGGTCCCCTGTCCAGTGGGTCCCCTGTCTAGCCAGTTCCCCATCCATTGGGTCCCCCATCCATTGGGTCTCCTGTCCATCGTGTCCCCTGTCCAATGGGCTGGCTCCCTGTGTAGCTGGTTGAGCTATTCGATCTCTGAATCAGGGGGCCACATTTGGTGGGACCTCTAAAAACCCTATTACCCTTTTTTTTTGCAGTAGGTTCAGTTACATAAAGCGAAGTTAAGCTACATTTTATAATAAGCCTTATTCTCCCCTATCTTGGCATTAAACTCTCTTTTCATTTTATTCACCAACAATCCTGTGTAGTTTTTTTTTTCTTGTTTGAGTCTTGTTGCAATGTTAGCAAGAAGTTGAGAAATGCTGCATAGGGGCCTTTACTTAGATATCCTTTGAAAACAGTAGTAAGTGAACTTTTAAGTCTTAGTTGGAACAGGCCTAGGCATCCTCTAAAACCATGTCTTGTATCTGTAACTGTTTCCTAGGAAGGCATTTGTTCTGATTATCCAGATTAGTTCTCTTACTTGAACTCTGGTATCCTTCTCATATATGTGGTGGCTTCCTTTCTTGCCAAACCGGTAAAGACTGGGAGCTAGGAGGGAACATAAGCTTATCCCATAGTGGACTTTAAAATGGATTCTTTCAGAGAGCTGATGTGCATTCTGGTTAAATAGTTCTGGTCCAGACGGAAGAAGAAAGGAAAGGCTTAGGTTTATGGCACTTGGGGTTTAGGTTTATGATAGTTTTGACCTTACAAATAAGTGCAGAGATCAAGAAACCTTTAAGGCGTGGGGGCTGGGGGGGGGGGGGGGAATGAAGATTGTCAAAGCCTAAGGAGGCTTCTCAGGAAACCTTACCTCTTTCCCAGAAGTTGCTTTTTTGTGTTTGTTGCGGAGGTTAGAAGTTACCTGGAATGGAGACCCTGATTTCTGGGATCCCGACAGTGCAGTGATCTCTCTCTCTCTCTCTCTCTCTGTGTGTGTGTGTGTGTGTGTGTGTGTGTGTCTGTCTGTCTGGCATGGCTGCCAGGGTTCAGAGTAAGCAGAGATAAGTAGCATAAAGAGCTTCCCATTCAAGGTCACCTCCAGTGCCAAGGAATCCGCGATATTTCCCAAATGTGCCCCTTGGCTGTCCCCCAGTGACCTTCTGCCTTCAGCCCCCTCCCTCCAAGTTATGAAACTTCCAGTACTTTTGCTCTGGTCTCACCTTTTATTTCATAAATGCAGCCAGAGTTTTCATCAGATTGGCTTTTGTTTCAATATAGACTCAATCTTTTTAAAAAATATATATTTATTTACTTTTGAGAGAGAGAGCACAAGCAGGGGAGAGGAAGACAACGAATCGGAGGCAGGCTCCAGGCTCTGACCTGTCAGCACAGAGCCCGACGTGGGGTTTGAACTTGGGAACCGTGAGATCATGACCTGAGCTGAAGTCGGATGCTTAACCGACTGAGCCACCCAGGCGCCCCTCCTTAACCTTAATAGCAGTTCCTCAAAGTTTCTGGTGCATACTGCAATTTCCTTTGTTTCCAGTGCTTGTTCACTGAGTCATTCATTCATTCATTCACTTGGAGAGTTTTGTTTATTTTTTTAATTTTTTTTTCAACGTTTATATATTTTGGGGACAGAGAGAGACAGAGCATGAACGGGGGAGGGGCAGAGAGAGAGGGAGACACAGAATCGGAAACAGGCTCCAGGCTCTGAGCCATCAGCCCAGAGCCTGACGCGGGGCTCGAACTCACGGACCGCGAGATCGTGACCTGGTTGAAGTCGGACGCTTAACCGACTGTGCCACCCAGGCGCCCCATCACTCGGAGAGTTTTTATTGAGCACCTATGATGTGCCAGCCTCTGTTTTAGGTGCTCCATCTAAAACAGGTGCATTGGAGGGAGAAAATAAGCCCTTGTCCCCACGGAGCATACATGCTAGTCAAGGAAGGAGACAACAACCCAATAATCGGCGGAGGCTGTATTTGATTCATTCCAAGATATTTTCGTATCGGAACATCTCAGAAATTGGGATGTATTTCACATATAGCTGCTGACAGACGGACAATGGTCACCATGAAGCTTTCACTGCCTACGTGTCAAACTTGGCCCAAACTGCTCTATTGTCATCAGTTCAGTTCTGTTTTCATTTGCTGGGGCTACATATGTTACATTTAATTACCCTGTAAACATCTTCAAAGAGATTCCATGGCCATTTGGCTTTGAAACAGAAAGTTACTGTGTAGATGCAGCGGCCCAGCAGGGGGGCACAAATGTGGCCAATAGAGAAACAAATATTCATTCTTGGATGAATGGCTATGATTCCATCTTTTCTTGTAAAGCAACGATAAGGCTTTATGGGACTTAAGGAAAGAACATGTCCATCCATAGACACTCCAAGATGCCAAACAGTAGGATTAAGCCAAACAAGGCACCCAGATGCAGAAGGAGTTGCTAAATATTGGCAAAAAAAAGTGTCCAAGTAACATGAGCCTGATGCAATGGATTCTGACATCCCTCATGACTCCCATTGAGATATGCCGTCATTTCATTGGCATTGGGTTTTTTACCACTGATAAATAAAAATGAATTTTTTTTACCACTGGGGCACCTGAGTGGCTCAGTCGGTTAAGCACCTGACTTCGACTCAGGTCATGATCTCGTGGTTCATGAGTTCAAGCCCCACATCAGGCTCTGTGCTGACAGCTCGTAGCCTGGAGTCTGCTGTGGATTCTGTGTCTCCCTCTCTCTCTCCCCCTGCTCTCTGCTTGCACTCTGTCTCTCTCTGTCTCTCTTTCTCAAAAATAAAACAGAACATTTTAAAATTTTTTACATTTTTTTTTACCACTAATAAAAATAAAGTTTTATTAGTGGTATGTAAATTAATGGTGCCTTACGTTTGCCGATGTTACAGCTCTGACGAAATTCAGTAATAAGACCTCAGGCAGCGACCGCTGTGCCAAAGAAATTAAAGTAAACATCTTATTTTGGATGGGGCAGCAAAGGAATCCTCTTGGAGGTGCGAACAGAGATCAGCATCATTTTCAGGAGGCAGTCACGGTCCGACCTCAGAAAAAGGGATTCCAGGGGGAGGGTGCTACAATACAAGACTGAAGTAAGAACACATTGCAAACGTTGGAGGCACAGCAGGAAGATACGGGAATGACCTGGAGATGATTCAGAGAGGATATTGGGCAAGGCGCAGATCACACGGGGACCTGAAGGAGACTCTGGATTTTGTTCTGTTGTGGGAAGCCACTTGAGAATTTTGAGCAAGAGAGTGACGTTCATTTTTAGATACGTGTTCTCAAGGATGGGTTTGGCTGCCATTGAAAAATGAGTGTTGGAAGTCAGAGCGGAGGTGGGCTCACAAGGTAGAAGGGGGCGGGAATGTGAGGTGAGGACGTGAGGCAGGTTTTGGGTACGAAAGTCAGGAATGAGTGTGAGCAGAGGTGGAGTAGCAGGGCATGGAGACTAGGGTGGGTTTGGGTTTTCTTTCTCAGGCCACTCTTTCAAGATGGCGGACATTTGGGTGAACATACATGATGACAGCTATGAAGCCTCCCGGAGAAAGAAACTGAGGTCGGGGGGAGGGGTAGCTGCAGCTTGGGGTCCCCCTCCCCCTCTGCTACCTGGTGCTCTTTTCACTTGTAATAACATGCAAGACGTAGGGAAGGCACTTGTGGTCCCCTTGTTCTCGGACCTCAGACTCTACTTCTGTTTTCGGGATGCAAGAATCTCAAGCAGCGGGCTCTCTCGCGCCCTGGTTCCTTCCCCGGTTTTCTGCACGGTCTACAAGATGGTGCACTGTGCAATGAAGCGCCCTGTGGCAGTCTCCACCTTCACCTTCAGCTCTGTAGCCTTGCCCTGAATGTTTCATTCACGTGGAAAGCGAGTTCTAAAGAAACAGAAGTGTATAGTTCAGTGAGTGGCAAAGAGTCACATTTTTGTTAGACTTTTTTTTTTTTTTTTAGCTGCCTTTTATGTAGAACTGTGGTCCCTGGGCTTCTCAGAAATGCCTAACGCTTCCCCCTTCCAGATAGTCCGAATCTGTTAAAGCAGTCGGAACGGTTATTTCGTAACGTGCACAGTGGTTTCCTGACAGATCTTCTCTGAGGACGACGACGTTGTGGTATAACTTTTATCTTCAGATCTTCTGCTGAGGTCAGAGTGGGGTTCCCAAATGTAACTGAGCTGTGGAATGTTCAACCTGGCTGTCTTCTCCTCATCAGCCCTATTGCGTCTCTGCCCTTTTTCTCTTCCTTCCTGATTCTCCCCTTCCTGGCTTTCTGTCTTTTTCCAGAAACTGAAAGCTCGTTGGGAGGGAGCACATCTATGAAATGTGCAGGGAAGGAAGCACAGGTACCCACCTCATATAAGAATACCTGTGGGGGGGTGGGGTGCCCGGGTGGCTCAGCGTCGACTCTTGATTTCGGCTCAGGTCATGATCTCGTGGTTCGTTGGATCGAGCCCTGTATCCGGCTGTGTGCTGACTGAGCAGAGCCTGGTTGGGATTCTCTGTCTCCCTCTCTCTCTTCCCCTCCCATGTGCTTTCTCTCTCTCTCTGTCAAAAATAAATAAACATTTAAAAAAAGAATAAGAACAAATGTAGGGGTCCCTGGGCAATTCAGTCAGTTAAGCATCCAACTCTTGGTTTTGGCTCAGGTCATGATCTCACGGTTTGTGAGTTCAAGCCCCATGTTGAGCTCTGTGCTGATAACACGGAGCCTGCTTGGAATTCTCTCTCTCCCTCTCTCTCCACCTCTCCCCTGCTCTCTCTCTCGCTCTCAAAATAAATAAACTTAAAAAAAGGAACAAATGGTTATATACATTTACTACTTAATAGAGAAAATTAAATATTTATATTATATGTTATGTAATATAAATATGTGATTTATAAATTATAAATGTATTATTAAAATCTCATTCAGGTAAAAGTGTATATACATTCTCATTATATATAATGAGAATACATATATACATTCTCATACACCCATGTATTCTATATACACACATGTATATGTAAATAGAGAACATACGTAGAGGGAACATAAATAATATATACACACACACACACATATATATATATTCTCATTGTGTATAATATGAATGTACGTTTTTCCTCTGAGTGAGGTGCTTTTTGTTTTTTGTTTTTAAAGATCTTACTAAAAAAAAATTTTTTTTAAATGTTTATTTATTTTTGAGAGAGAGAAAGATGGAGTGCAAGCAGGCGAGGGGCAGAGAGAGAGGGAGACACAGAATCCAAAGCAGGCTCCAGGCTCTGAGCTGTCAGCACAGAGCCCGACAAGGGGCTCAAACTCACAGACTGTGAGATCATGACCAGAGCCGGTCAGATACTTAACCGACTGAGCCACCCAGGCACCCCTTAAAGATTTTATTTTTGACTAATCTCTACACCCAACCTGGCTCTTGAACTCACAACCCTGAGATCAAGAGTCACACCCTCTGCCGACTGAGCCAGCCAGGCGCCCCTGAGGGAGGTTTTAATACCACTTTGACTCCGTCACAATTTTGGCTGCGAACCCAGGGCTCGCATTTCCTTGAGGGAGTGAGTGGTATAAAGAAAAGTCGGGCGGGTTATCTCAGACCCGGTTGCCCGGCTCACTTTATAACTCGTAAACTGCCCTCTGTGCCCCACTTCCCTTGCAACGCCTTAATCCACAGCAGAAGGTTTGCTGGGAAGACGTGCACGGCCCCGCTCGCCGCTCGCCTCGAGCACTAATTGTACTAATGAATCCCTCTAAGCCAAGAGAATGTGCTACTTGGCATAAAACAGATGCCTCCTTCCAGCGAAACGGTGCTCGAAACGTGCTGTCCAGTAAGATCACCGTGTTCTCTAATCACCATTTCAGACCCCAAGGGGAGTGCGAGCCCAGTCCTTGTGGGGATGGAGCGCTGACTCCCAGGGGCTCATTCCGGGTTAGGGACCGCTGGAGGAGCCTGGGTTCAGAGGTCAGAGTCACCTGCTTCTCCCTTCTGCCCTCTTCCCAGCCTCCCTTCCACTCTCCTCCGGACCCTCGGGGTCCCTTCTCCTCCTGCGCCCTTCCCCACCTCTCGGCACACTCCTCTCTACTTGGAAGACCTCGAGGGTCTTAAAGGAGCCCTTCCCACCCTGCCATGCCGCTCCCCTGTCCCCATTTCAGCTTCTCTGTCCCATGTCCCATCCCTTCAGATACACGATCTTCCTTAAAAGACATGTGTTCTGGGGGCGCCTGGGTGGCTTGGTTGGTTAAGCGTCCAACTTCGGTTCAGGTCATGATCTCACACGTTGTGGGTTCGAGCCCTGCGTCGGGCTCTGTGCTGACAGCACGGAGCCTGGAGCCTGCTTTGGATTCGGCTTCTGTGTCTCCCTCTCTCCCTGCCCTCTCCTGCTCGTGCTGTCTCTCTCTCTCTCTCTCTCTCTCTCTCTCTCTCTCTCTCTCTCTCTCTCTCAAAAATAAAAATAAATGTTAAAAAAAATTTAAAAAAAGAAAAACACGTTCTGGGCTGATTTGACAATAGCTGTTAAAGTATTCAATGTGTTACCCTCCTGGGCAAGATAATTACATTTTAATGGGGGCTTCCTCTAACAAACCAACCCCTTTTTTTTCTATTGCAATTCCCCCGAGCAGTAGAGCACACAAACCTCTCTAGTTGAATAGTGGTTACAAGCCCAGCCTGGGTTGGGGGAGGCAGGCCGAGGGGGGTCCCCAGTCATGTGGGTTGGTTGGACCTCCCCACCACTTAGCAGCTCTGGGATCCTGAACAGCTTCATTCCTGGGTTCATGTCACTCCACAAAGAATCTCTGAGCACGGCCCTTGTGTGAGTCTCAGTCGTAGCCACGGGGGGTACAAAGGTTGGCAGAAACAAAGTCCCTGCTCTTGTGGATCTTATATTCTATAGGAGGGGTAGGCAATGAAACAGAAGCGAATATTTGAAAACTGCATGCTTTTGCCTCTGCTTGGGTTAAACGCGACTAATAATATTTCCCGCCCCGAGCTGTTGTAGGTATCGAGTAGAGTAACGTTCGGCGAATACAATTCTTTCAGCTATGAGTCTTTAGTTCTTGTGACCTGGGAGAAGGGGTACATCTCCCTGCAGGAGCCTTCCAGGACCTGGGACTATTGCTTTGTGCATCCAGGAAGCTCCCTCCTCTCTCTTCTTCCAGCAGCCTATCTCCACCTTTGCCACGGGTCCTGCTCCAGCATCCCACCCTTTTGGCAACCGTGTTTGGCTCAAGAGGTGAGCTTGTGACTCAAACACAGCAATTTGAGTTCTTCTCCTAGACCACCTCCACGGAGACTGTGAGAGGTCTTTCTCTTTGGGCAGCTCTCCACTAGAGCAACTTAGGACTCTGCCACGTGCAGAAGGCTGTCTGCAGGAGAGAAGGGAGGCAATCTGCAAAAAAAAAAAAAACAAAAAAAACGGAAGTGGGAGGGGCAGGGACAGAGGGACAGAGAATCCCAAGCAGGCTCCGCACCAGCGGTGGGGCTCGATCCCACAAACCGTGAGATCATGACCTGAGCCGAATCAGGAGTTGGACACTTAACTGAGTGAGCCACCCAGGCGCCCCTGCCTTCCCTCCAGGCACAGACAGGTTAAATAACTGCCGAGATCACACAGTTAATAAGTCATAGGACCAGGACCCAAACCAGGTACTCTGGCTCCAGAATCTCTACCTTTGACCGGTTATCTCTCTCTTCTCTGGGTGTTTAGAGTCTGGGGTTGCAATAGCTCGTTCCTGGTTCCTTTAGCCCTTCCTCTGATACAAACAAGTAACAACAAAACCCTCCCTACGTACGTGACATTGTCTGTATCTATACTTGTATCATCTGCTTCCTCATCTGTATCTCTTGTGATCTACACTTATTTTTGATTCCTGA
This sequence comes from Prionailurus bengalensis, assembly GCF_016509475.1. NCBI lineage: Eukaryota > Metazoa > Chordata > Mammalia > Carnivora > Felidae > Prionailurus > Prionailurus bengalensis. The sequence goes on from NC_057347.1 coordinate 6,401,940, forward strand.
GGTTGGTTTGAGTCGAGATTCTGTTACCTGCCACTGAGACAGTTGGCCACCTGAAAACGTTATCCGAACCTGCTGAAATGTGTGTATCGTTTGGAAGAAATCCCCCAGGCCAGTTCTGTGATGCCCTCGCATTGCACTACTCTGCCAATCTCTGTTTGAGATTTACCTCCTGACTGTAATTTTATTTCTATAAGCGGCCTTTTCCTAACAGACTCAGTGCTTAGAGGCAAGTGTGGGCAATTGAAATTCACTTAGAACTATCTTCTGAGTTCACTTTGACTTTGACCCTCATGGTGTCATGACCTTGGACTCTCTGGCTGAGCTCCTCACCTAGAGACTACCCTGGAGCTGAAAACCACTGAACAGTTTTATTATACTGATGATTACTTACCGTTAACGTTACTTGCAGAACAGTGCTTAAAAGCTGTACCAGGGCGCCTGGCTGGCTCAGTCTGTTGAGCATTCGACTCTTGATTTCGGCTCAGGTCGTGACCCCAGGGTTGTGGGATCAAGCCCCACATCCGGCTCTAGGCTGAGTGTGGAGCCTGCTTGAGGTTCTCTCTCTGTCTCCCTCTGCTCCCTTTCCCCCACTTGTGCTCTCTTTCTCTCTAAAATAAAATAAAGTAAAATAAAATAAAATAGCTGTATCAATATAGCATTTTCTGTACAAATTGTTACCTGTGTGATTAATTCATTAGCTTGATCCAGACAGACAGTTGCATGTTAATCTTAAGAACTCACGTCCATTCATGAGAACCCCTTATGAAGCTTCTAGCTGCACATTTTCACTGTCTGAGAACCTCAGTCCAAAGGATTGACTTCTGCTTCCAAATAAGAAGCATAGAGAATATTGGAACGTTTTGACTGCTGTGGTCTGTTGTTTCTTTTTATTATTTAATTTGGACATTGCAAACTGGTTTTGCATCATTTGCATAATTCTGCATAATTTAACGGGTCATTGTCCTCTTTTGAATGATGATTTGCTGGCTTATATCCCTGTACCAGTTGAGATGGTTTTTCCAAGTGTGAGTCCCCAGGGTCATGGTTGCTTTGAATTTATTGTGTATAATCCAGTTCTTCGTTCCCAGTGCACTGATGTCATTGCCCTGCTGGCTGGTTCCAAAGAAGCTTCGTGCCAGAGCAGAATCAGGCATCTTTGGTCATCAGTGGGACTCTCAGTGTCCTTTACTGCCAAGGAGCCTCTGAACTTAGGGCTGCATACTGAACTTAGGGCTACCTACTGAACTTAGGGCTAGCAGAAGGGGGGACTTAAAAATCCTTGTAGAGATTCCCATTTTCTGGGGAAATGTACACATTCACCGTGTCACTGAAGCTTGACATTGATTAGATCCCACTTATTGGTATGAAATTGCCTGGAGTTAAAGGACATTCATGCAAAGACACTGATGTAAAAGAGTTGAGACGCCCTGAAATGGACTTCCATATCTTTGAAGCGACACAGGACATGCACGAAGGGCTTTCCCGCGCTCCGCAGGCCCAGGACCTAGAGGAGGGTCCTCCCATCACGTTCTCTACGGACCCCCTACAGAAGGAAGGAAAGTTGCCCAGTGCCCAGGGGCGGAGTTGTACAGGCTCAATGCTGCCTGCAGAGACAGAGCTGTCTATAGACTATCTGGGCAGAAGGAGAAGGGGTCTGTATCTCTTGGTCAGCAAGAAGTGATGAAGAACATTGCCCGCGTAGACTCCCCAGTGCCTCAGGTGCAGCTGCAGAACCAGGTGTGAACAAATGCATGTCCCGTCTACAAGGAGTCTACGAGGCGTTCCTGGCTATGAGGATCTTCCCGGGCAGGAAAACGGAAGCTCCTCTGGGCCATGCGCTGTTTCCAATAGAGGGAAGGGAGCTGCTGCAGAACTACTTCAGTATTTAGAAAAGATGTAAAGCGGTCTTATTAACAGAACAGGGATCCCTGCCAACACTCACGGTGATTTGCAAAAGCCTGTCCACGGAGCATTTTCTAAGATGCACAAAATCGCTCAAGCTTGGGCGTTCTGTACAGAAAAAAGAAACGCTCAGATAAAAATGGACTCGGTTTCTTAGGGCATCAGCAGTGCAAAGGTTGTATTCAGGACATTGCACATGAAGATAAATATGAGAATCAGTTGAGGGGAGTAACTGTGGTCTCAGATATCTACAAATGCTCTCCCCCCAGGTCTCAGATATCTGGGTATTCCAATGCAAACAGTGTGGGAAAAGGCCATCGATTCTAGCAGATTCCCATATCATGGGAGATGCACTTGGGTGGCTCAGTTGGTTAAGTGTTTGACTCTCGATTTCAGCTCAGGTCGTGATCTCCCAGTTTATGAGTTCGAGCCCTGAGTTGAAGTCTGTGCTGATGGTACAGAGCCTGCTTGGGATTCATTGTCTCTGTCTCTCTCTCCCTCCCTCCCTCTGCCCCTCCTCTGCTTGCATTCTCTCTCTCAAAATAAATAAAAATTAAAACTTAAAAAAAAAAGAAATGTATCACAGGCCTATATTTGCGGTCTAAAAGTCATTTTCTAATACTTGATGAGACTCCTTTCATATAAAACTGTAATGCTTTTTATAAGAATCAGATCAGCTAGAAGGGAAAAGTGGGTTGCCTTCTATGGTTTTTAAAGGCATGCCCTTTGAAAAAATACTAAGCTTGTTTTAAAAAAAAATACTAAGCAACAATCAAGCTCCACTCACTATAGCAAAGATTGATGCTTGAACAGTGGGTCTTATCTCTAAAGAATTCGAAATCCAGTGGAAGAGGTCCACACGAGTAGAAAATTATAATGGGAAGTCACATGGCAGAGGAATAAAGAAGAAGAAGTAAAACCGTTGCTGAAATACACTGTGACTTGCAGGGCAGTGCAGACACAATTTGGCAAAATTGTCGTGTGGAGACAGTCCTCTGTGCACCTGAAGAATATCCCATGCAGTCAAAAAAAGCTGAATACCTAATACATTTTTCCCATTTTGTTTACGGTGGCAAAATACACTCAACGTAAAAGTTACCATTGAAAAGATTTCTTAAGGTTTATTTTTTGAGAGAGAAAGAGACAAAGCGTGAGCAGGGGAGGGGCAGCGAGAGAGGGAGACACAGAATCGGAAGCAGGCTCCAGGCTTCGAGCTGTCGGCACAGAGCCCGACGTGGGGCTTGAACCCACGAACTGCTAGATTATGACCCGAGCTGAAGTTGGCTGCTGAGCCACCCGGGTGCCCCTAAAAGTTACCATTTTTAAATATACTGTTGAGGTATTAAATACATTCATATAGTTGTGCGACCATCACCACTGTCCATCTCTGGAATGCTTCATCTCGCAAAACTGCACTCTGTCCCCATGAAACAGTAACTTCGAATTCCCTCCTCCCCTGAGGGCCCGGCAACTACCCATTCTGCTTTCTGCCTCTGAATTTGACTAGTCTGAGAACCTTATCCAAGTGTAATCATACAGTATTTGTCTTTATGTGACTGGCTTGTTTCCCTCAGCATCATGTCCTCAAAGGTTCACCCATGTTGGAGCAGGTGTCAGAATTTCTCTCCTTTTTAAGGCTGGAGAATATTCCATTGCACTTATATACCACATTCTGTTTATCCGTTCGTGCATCAGGACATACTTGGGCTATTCCCGCCTCCTGGCTTTTGTGAATAATGCTTAGACCACAGGTGCACGAATAGATCCTGCCTTCAGTTCCTTTGAGTTTATACCTAGAGGTAGAATTTTTGGATTCCATGATAAATCTATTTTTATGTTTTTGGTGAACCACCCTGGTGTTTCCCACAGCAGCTGTACCATTTTATGTTTCCACGGACAGTGCCATAAAGGTTTCAACCAGCCCAATACATTTTTGAATTACATTGTTGATCATAAGGATGTGACATTTGTGAAAAGTAACTCATTTTATAAATATTTTTCAAACAGTGCTATGTTTAGGGTTCCATCTGAAGCAAAACGTAGCATACCATAACCCAATTTTTAATAAGGAAAAAGTAATTATCAATATGAAAGTCATAGATAACTTAGAAAACAGACACCACTTTGGACCCCCAATTCCTAATATTGTACAAAACGATATATTTCTTCATTTATGATGCATTTTAGGGAGCATTCATTTCAAACATTGAGGGGAAAAATGGACAGGATTCATTGCTGGGTACACAGAGCCAAGAAAATCTCTCACAATCATTTAATTTTGTTTATAGTTCACCTTGCTCTAGAAACATTTTGAGAAAATTTACAAGAATATGCTTACCGAAATGTAAACTAGACAGCAGAATAGGAGATCAGAACGGTGAAAATAAGGGCACACAAATGCCCAACAGAAACTAACCATGTGTTAACAGTTACACTTCGAATTTTCCATCTTCTTTGGTGAAAAGGAAGACACAATTTGTTACCTAATTCCTATTCTCAGCTATCAGAGGAACACTGAATTCTAAAACTTTGTTGCTCAAAATGTGGTCCTTAAGGGCACCTGAGAGGCTCAATCGGTTAAGTGTCCCTCTCTTGGTTTCTGCTCAGGTCATGATCCCACAGCTCTTCATGGGTTCGAGTCCCGAGTGGGGCTCTGCTTTGACAGCACAAAGCCTGCTTGGGATTCTCTCCCTCTGTCTTTCTCTGCCCCCATCCCTCTCCCCCCCCCCACCCCCCTGCCCCAGCCGCTTGCACTCTCTCTGTCTCTTTCAAAATAAGTAAATCGACTTAAAAAAAAAAAAAAGTGGTCCTTGAGTCAGCAGCAGCAGCAGCATCAATGGGGAAAGTTTGTTAGAAATAGAAAATATCAAGTAGACCCAGACCTGCTGAGATAGAATCTGCATTTTAACAAGATCCCAGGTGATTTATCTGTACACTAAAATTTGAGAAGCACTGTTTGAAAAGATATCCTTCACCTGGGGTTTCATAAACACAAGCTTCTCAGTGATGTAACAGGAAATATATTCACAGGATTTTGGTGTGTTTTTTTTTCCCCCCAACAAAGGCAGTAAATAACTGAATATGTTGGTTTCTTATGGCCATTTTTGAGATAGAGAAAGATATAATAATAAAGCCAGACGTAAGGCAAAGAGTTCGTAGACGCGACACCAAAAGCATCGTTCGGAAGTGCTCGACACATGGTTGCTTTGTGGCGGGGGAGCGGCTCTATATCCTGATGATGATAGGTGTTGCCGAGATGTACAGGAGACAGCGTAACTGAAGGGCTCCATACAAATCTGCTGCTTGCTCCCGTCTCTGCTTCTCTGCTTGCTAGACCTGCACCCTCACCATATACACGCCTCAGAATGCAAACAGTGTCCTTGTAAGGGACACGGAGTTAATGATTTGTTTACAGTACGTAACATCGAAGGAAGGACCAGGTGAGAACGACCAGACGTCATGCGCGTATCCCAGACCACCAGCACGAGATATCTCAATGCCACGACCCCCTGGTTCCCGGGAATAAGACCCAGGCTCTCGTCTCTGTTCTAACCGGTTCCGCGATGCCTGAGAGGACGTGTACGCTTCCAGATTTTTAGTAAAACCCCCGAGACGTCAAGCAGAGATGAGCTCTCTCTTTTTCTTTCTGAGTCTCCTACATACTCCGTACCTTCACCTGCCGCTTTCGCCTCTTGCTGGCTCATGTTTGATTTTTTTTTAGTGTTTATTTTTGAGAGAGAAAGAGAGAGAGAAAGGGAGTAGGGGTAGAGAGAGAGGGAGAGAGAGAATCCCAAGCAGTCCCCATGCTGCCAGTGCAGAGCCCAGCGTGGGGTTTGAACCTACAAACCTTGAGATCATGACCTGAGCCAAAGTCGGAAGCTTAACCGACGGAGCCCCCTCAGGCTCACATTTGATTTGCATTCCGCGTGCAGCCAGAGGCCCTCTTGGCTGCTCCTTTGGAACCCCCCTCCCCCCGCCCCGGGGCCTCAGACCCCAGTCTGCTGGCATCATACACATGGGATCACATTTCATAGAAATGCACACATACGCACGCACACACGAGTGCACGTAAGAATTAGCGGTAACAGAATGAGATCTATGAGCTCGTTACCAGCATTGTGCCAAAGTCAGTTTTCTGTTTCAGCGTATAACCACAGTGCCGCAAGATGTCACCATTGTGGGAAACTGGGTCTGGAATAGTTTAGCAATTTCCTATGGTTCTCTAATGGTTTAAAATTAAATTTTAAAAAATGAAGCATAAAGAGATACCAGAGTGATAATGAAACCTGCAACCAGATTATCTTAAGTCTCTAATTCAGCTATTCACTTGTCCCTAAAAACAGCATTAGCAACAAAATTTGTCACTGGGAACTCCCCTGCACTGCAGGGGAGTGCAGGAATTTGCAAAAATTTAGTGCTGAACCAAACACAGGATAGAAAAGTTCCGACGACCCAACAACAGATCTAAGAGTTGGAAAATATATTCAGTATCCAGAGGTAAGAAGTGATTGGAGACAAGTCCAGAGTGGGGTCAGCTGAGACAGCACGACCATCTTTCTAGCTGGCGTTTAATGGCCCTATTCTCTGGGAGATAGCTCTTTCCCTGGGGGCATCTCAATGACGCTGTATGGCCTACTGAGTTTAGGAAGAAGGGAATAAAAGTGGTTCTTTGACATATCTGTGGATTCAACCTTCAGAAAATGCTTACCTCACACGAAAAATATTATAATGTAACGGAAAAAACACACCAGACCGATAAGCAGGCTAAGTTCAGCCATGCTATTCGGAAATGGTATCATGGAATAAGGATATATCACATTAGACATTTACGATTATAATGCAGTCATTAACACGTTGCTGGGAGGAATGTAATGTGATATGACCACTCTGGAAAAAGAGTCTGGCGTTTCTAAAAATCTAACATGACTTACTCTGCTATCCAGCAATAGTAGCCTTGGGTGATTCCATGAAAAATAATGGAGAAGAGATTACATTGAAGGAAAATGAGAATAAAACAAAGCAAGATGCATTTCTAATGCTGTTCTAACTGTATTGCGTTTAAAGCTGTCCCCAGTCAGATCTGATCGGTTAGGCAGTTGTCCCTATTGAGGATCCCTTGAGGTACAGCAGGAAATAAATGCTTCGAAAAAATAGTTTCAGTTCTGAGCAGAGCACTTGTACGTCTTTGTGTGGGTTCAGACTATCTGAGTGTTTCTTCTCACTGACACAGCACACATGCCTACAACGTGAGAGTTGTTTCTATAATGGCTTCCTTTGTAAGTAAACCTATGACTCCGTGTCCGAGAACTTGAAATTACCTTGCTCTTTTTATAACCCCATGATTAGAGATAAAGCACCGTCATAAATTCATTAATTCGATTTCACAGCATTTTCAGATGGATAAGCAGGGCCGACTAATTCCCAATTTTCTTCATTTTCACCTTAAAACTTGAGAAGTTATGAAATATTAATGACACTTCCCACACTCCCCATGTGGGTGGCAACATGTAGCTTCCTTTTAATAAACATCCCTCTAATACAGAATACACAGAATTTATGTGAAAATTTAGGTATGCCGATGGTGGGGGGGGTGCCTGGCTCAGGGCCCTCTCCTAAAGCCCTGTTCTGATGGCTGTTTGCCTCGTGTTCTATTGTCCAGAGTCCCTGTTTATTGGAAACTGGTCTCTGGACCTACTCACTTGGATGCCACCACTGGCCTGGCAGATTTTACCAGGTGGGAGTGAATGGATTTTCCATAATGTAAGACCTTGTCACAGCATTCCAGCTCAGGAATGTCATTGTTTAACCAATACCTGAAGTCAGAACCTTCTAGAAGATAAATATTTAATCTTTTGGCTCTCTATCACAAACTATCAAGGGTTCCTCGGCAAACTCCACTGGTCTTTTTAAAGTAGGTGCAATGTATATCGGCAAAACCGAGCACATAGCAAATAATGAGTGAGCTTTTCACATCTGTACTTTAAATATCTGAAAAAGACCAGGTCATGTAACTGGGAACTTCAGTGAAGGTTCGAGACTTTTCTCTTTGGCTGGGTTTTAGAAGTAGTGTAGTTCAGGGGACATATTGAGCTTACTTCTCAGAGTATGTGAATCCCAGTGATGAGCCCCGTTCCATCATATCACCATAGTTAGGTATGGAAGTTCCTTGTTGCTCCGTCATCATTAAGAAAGATATGATCTTACTCAAATGATATCTGCTTAACTTTAACCAAATTGAAGTGAAAATGTGCTGATATATGTCATCTATTAGACGACACATCTAGTTTGAAAAGGACAGTTTATGGTACCTGTTTGCAATTCTGTTGGTTATATACCTAAAACTTGCTGGGTCATGTGGTAAATTCATTGTTTAACTTTGTGAAGAGCTGTCAAGCTCTTGGCCACAATGGCTGCACCATTTTATATTCCCACCAATAACACACAAGTGTTCCGATTTCTCCACATCTCACCAATTATTATTATTGCCATCCTAGCATGTGTGACATGGTTCCTCATTGAGGTTTTGATTTGAATTTCCCAAATGGCTAACCATGTTGAGCATCTTTCCATGTACTTGCTGGCCATTTGCATATTTTTGGAGAAATGTCCAAGTCCTTTGCCCATTGGGTTATTTTGTGTTTCTTATCGTTGCAATGTGACAGTTCTTTATATATTCTAGATACTAGATCCTTATCAGATGGGTGATTTGCAAATATTTTCTCCCATTCTGCGAGTTATCTTTTCATTTGCTCAGTAACATCCTTTGATCAACAAAAGTTTGTAATTTTGGTGAATTCCATCTTGTTTCCTATTTTTGGTGTCATATGTAAGAATCTATTGCCAAAGGCAAGGTCGTGAAGATTTATCCTTATGTTTTCTTCCAAGAGTTTTATGGTTTTGATTCTTCTATTAGTTCGTGATCCATTTTGAGTTAATTTTTATGTATGGTATGAGGTATAGGTCCAGCTTCATTCTTCTGCTTGTGTATATATCCACAGGCCAGCACTAATTGTTGAAGAGACTCTTCTTCCCTCACCAAATGGTCTTGGCATCCTCGTGGGATATCACTAGCAAAAAATGCATGGGTTTCTTTGGGGACTTCAGTTCTGTCTAGTTGGTCCATATGTCTATCCTTATACCACCACCACACTGTTTTCATTACTGTCATTTTTTTTTAATGTTTACTTATTTTTGAGAGAGAGGAAGAGACAGAGAGTGAGCAGGGGAGGGGCAGAGAGAAAGGGAGACACAGAATCCAAAGCAGGCTCCAGGCTCTGAGCTGTCAGTGCAGATTGCAATTCCACAGGAATTTGAGGATTAGTTTCTCCGTGCTGGAAAACAAAAGTCCATTTACATTTTGATAGTAACTACATTGAATCTGTGGATCTCTTTGGGTAGTATCGCCCTTTTAGCAATATTAAGTCTCCCAGTCCATGAACATGGGATGTCTTTCCATTTATTTAAGTCTTCTTTAATTTCTTTCAGCAATGTTTTGTAGTTTTACACATTTTTCACCACTTTGGTTAAGTTCATTCCCAGATTTTTTATTCTTTTTGATGTTATATTAAGTGAGGTTGATTTTTATAATTTCCTTTTTGGATTGTTCATTGCTGCTATGTAGAAATCTAGCTGATTTTGATTGATCATACCCTGTACCTTTGCTGAATTTGTTTAGTAGTTAGTAGCTCTAATAGGGGTTTTCGTGTATGTGTGTGTGTGTGTGTGTGTGTGTGTGTGTGTGTGTGTTCTTTGGGACTTTCTATCTATAGGATCATATCATCTCTGAATAGCAATAGTTTAATTTATTCCTTTGCACAGTGGATGCCTTTTTTCTTTTTCTTGCCTAAGAAATACAATGTTGAGAAGAAGTATGATGTTGAAAAGCAGTGATGATAATTGACACATTTGTCTTGTTTCTGACTTGAGAGGAAAAGCTTTGGATATTTCTCATCGAGTGTGGATTTAACTGTGGATTTTGCACAAATGCCTTTCTCATGTTGAGGAAATTTTCTCTTCTTTCTGGTTCTGAGTGTTTCTGTCATGAAGGGGTGTTGCTGCCCAAGATGAAAGCTTTAACATCTTCTCATATCTTTTTCGAGCATGTTTCTTTCCCTGGACCTATGCATGGCTTTCTGTATTCCCCATAAACATAAGTGCTTTTGATCGTTCTTAATTTCCCAAGGAAATTCTCTCCCAGGCATTAAGTGGTCTATTTTATGTCTCAATTATAATAATTTGCATCAGGCATTTGCAGGTTGTCTACCTTACAATATTTATAAGCGATACCCACCACTTTTCCAGCCTGGATGAGCTCCAAATTAGACAAAACAGAAAGAAATATCAGTCCTTTGGGTAGCCTCCAGACATATTAGAAAATACCTACACAATAATTTTTGGAAAAGGTTTGTTTTGCACCCCTCCCCCACCCCCCCATCTCATAAGCAGGGGCCAGGGTCCCACACTGGGAACACAGGCTGCTATATTCAAGATGGCTGCTGACATGGGTGGAAGTGTAGCTCAAGAACAAGTTTAAAAAAAGAATTCCACCAAACCTTCCTACCATTGTAAAAGTTAACTTCTTCTCAATTCCATGTTCACTTGGTTGCTATAAAACTCCCTATTCTTCATGTGTTTTTAAAGAGATGGAACCATGCTGATCGTCTCATTGTGAAGCATCATTTTATCATTCAAGTTTATCATTACCTATAAATATAGCTCGTTAGGTTTAAGTGCTCTGTGTGGAGCCAGTTTCTTCACATCCTTGCCGATGTTTGATATCATTTGACTTCTAAATGTTTATAAGTCTGAAGGATGTCACATGATCTCTCATTTTGTTTTAACTAGGATTGTGCAAATAGTAGCCTTGAAGTTTTTATTTGTAGTTGTTTAGTGACCATCTGGATATTCTCTTCTGGGAATTATCAGATCATATTTTTCATATGCATATGATAGGAAATTGAGAACCTGCTTCTTTTTTCTATCTTTACCTTCAAATTATTTGTATCTTTGTCTTCGGTATGTATTTTTATTTATTTATTTATTTAAAAAATGTTTTCACGTTTATTTATTTTTGAGAGATAGAGAGACAAAGCATAAGGCAGGGAGGGGCAGAGAGAGAGAGGGAGACACAGAATCTGAAGCAGGCTCCAGGCTCCGAGCTGTCAGCACAGAGCCCGACGCGGGGCTCGAACCCACAAACTGTGAGATCATGACCTGAGCCGAAGTTGGATGCTTAACTAACTGAACCGCCCAGGTGCCCCTGGTATGTATTTTTTAAAGCAAACATATACATTTTATTTTGATATTTTTAGCTCAGTTTTTAAAGTCTTTTAATAGGGGACTTGTCAGTCACATTTATTGTGACTATTGATATGCCTGGGTTGCTTTCCAACATTTTATTGTTTTATTTACTGCTCTATCCTACATTTCGTTTCTTCTTCTTTTTCTACCTTTGAAGAATTGAGTGAATTTTCTCCATTTTAGTTGTCCTTTCATTGTTCAATGTGCTTTTTAGTGTGAGATTTGTAAACGTGACATGTTGAGAATTACCATCTTCTAACACTCTCTAGAGTTGATTGGTACCTGAGTAACTTGAGATCAGTAGAACACAGTACTTAAAGAGCATCAACTCCAGAACCAGACACACTGGGTTCAGACTTTGGCTTTGACATTGACTGTGCCACCTTGACCATGTTACTCAATATTTCTGTTCCTCAGTTCCCATATACATAAGATAAAGAAAAATAAAATGATATGAAGAGTGAGTGAATGTAATGGGTAAGGACATGTAAAAGGGTAAGGACAATGGTGCATAAAAAACATTCAGTAAGTTTTAGCTGTAGTTAATTTTCCCCTAACTAGGGCAGAGACAGTTTTGTTCATCATTGTTCCCTACCATATGCTTTGGTTTTCTTCTAAGAAGCTGTTAAATTTTCTTCTTTTTTTTAAAAAAAAAAATTTTTTTTTAATGTTTACTTATTTTTGACAGAGAGAGAGACAGGGCATGAGGGGGGAGGGCAGAGAGAGAGGGAGATACAGAACCTGAAGCAGGCTCCAAGCTCTGAGACTCTGATGTGGGGCTCGAACTCACAAACTGCCAGATCATGACCTGAGCCGAAGTCGGACGTTCAACCGACTGAGCCACCCAGGCGCCCCTTAAATTTTCTTTTTTGACAATTAACACAAATCAACTGATCAGTAAGGTGTATTGGTTTCTTGACTGTCTACTTAGGATGTTTTGTTTTGTTTTGTTTCTCTTATATTTGGTTTTCTTCTTATTAGAATCAATAAGCAAGACCTTCAGACTAGACCTACAAGTGATAGGAGGTTTTATACACCTAAAAATGTCTTTGTCTTCACATTTCATATGATAATTCAGCTTGGTATAGAATACTAACTTCAAAACTATCTTTTCTCAGAATGTAAAATATGTTATTCTTGCATTCATGGATTTTTATTTTATTTTTTAATCAAATCCAATTTTATTATTACTATTTTTTTTTAACTTATATCCAAGTTAGTTAGCATATAGTGCAACAATGATTTCAGGCACTGATTCCTTAATGCCCCTCCCCCATTTAGCCCGTCCCCCCTCCCACAACCCTTCCAGCAACCCTCTGTTTGTTCTTCATATTTAAGAGTCTCTTATGTTTTGTCCCCCTCCCTGTTTTTATATTATTTTTGCTTCCCTTCCCTTATGTTCATCTGTTTTGTCTCTTAAAGTCCTCATATGAGTGAGGTCATATGATACTTGTCTTTCTCTGACGAATTTTGCTTACATAATACCCTCTAGTTCCATCCACGTATTTGCAAATGACAAGATCTCATTCTTTTTGATTGTTGAGTAATACTTCATTGTGTGTATATATAATATATACGTATATATTACACATATATGTATATATATACACACATACATACATATACATACACACACACACACACACACACACACACATACACACCGCATCTTCTTTATCCATTCATCCATCAATAAACATTTGGGCTCTGTCCATACTTTGGCTATTGTTGATAGTGCCGCTATAAACATTGGGTTGCATGTGCCCCCTCGGCATTATGGATTTTAATGAGAAGTCTAACCTTGATCTGATTTTTATACTTTTATAAATAACTTATTTTTCTCAAAAATTTTAAGATCTTTTCTTTCACTTTATTGTATTGAAATTTTACTACTCTGTTCCAGGTATAAGTCAATTTTTATTTATTTGTTTGGGACTTGGTAGGATCTTCAAGGCAGAGACTTGTATTTTCCTTATTGGAATTTTTTTTCCTACTTTTTGCTTTTTATTTCACACTATATTTCCCCTCCCTTCATTTTCTCCTTCTAACAAGCACCACTTACTATGTTCCAGGCCTTGTTTTCAGTGAGTTCCATGTATTAGCTGATTTAACTTTCACAGCAACTCCTTTGGGTGGAGCATTATCAGAATCACCACTTTCTAGATGAGCCAACTGAGGTGGAAGAGGTTTGATAAATTGCCCAAGGTCATACATAACTGGGATTCCACCTGGACGGTCAGACTCCAAGCTTACATTTTAGACCACTTGATCCCCTACATCTGTCTCTTTCTCTTCATTCTTTTCATCTCTCTTTCTCTTGTGCTACATTTGGAAGAATTTCTTGGCTTATTCTTCCAGCTTGCCTTCAGCTGTGTCCATCCAGCCTCTCTTTTGAATTTTAGCTTTAAATAACGAACATTTAAATTTTGGAAAAATTTTTTATATGCTATCTTAAACAAATGAAATGCCTCTTTGCCTCTCACTTGATGGTATTAAAGATAATCATTTTAAAGTCCTATTGTGCCTCTCTTTCTCTCCCTCTCTCTCTGCCCCTCCCCTGCTCTCTCTCTCTCTCTCCCTCTCTCTCTCTCTCTCAATCTGTCAAGATAAATATACTTTAAAAAATAAGGGATTCCTGGGTGGCTCAGTCGATTAAGCATCTGAATCTTGGTTTCGGCTTGGGTCATGATCTCACGATTCACGAGTTCGAGCACCACATCAGGCTCTGTGCTGACAGTATGGAGCCTGCTTGAGATTTTCTCTCTCTCTCTCTCTCTCTCTCTTTTCTCTGTCCCTCCCCTGCTCACTTGCTCTCTCTCTCTCTCTCTCAAAAATAAATAAATAAACTTTTAAGAAAATAAAGTCCTGATGTGTTTGATTTACTAGCTCTTTTCTCATTCATTTGCTGGATTTGGTACCGCCTTTTCATGGAGCTGGTGATTCCTGGCTCCTGTTAGTGTATTTGTGACTATCGTTGTCTGTTACCCACTGCCAACCTTGAGGGTTTGACTGGAAGGAAACATTACTGCCAGGCTGGCACACTACAGCGTGTCCTCAATAACTGGAGTGATGAACTGCAAGGGAAGTGAGTCAATGGCTAGTTTCCCAAGAGTGAGGGCTCTGGATCCCCCTCCCACTGCTTTTAACCCATGTGCCCACATTATCTCCTCCTGTATGGTGAGCAGTTGGTGATGATGGGTAGAACAGCCAACCTACTCAGTGCCCTGAAAACCATAATCCAAACCAACACACCCTATTGTCCCAGAGCCCCTCCTGCTCGGAGTGCTTACCATCCCCTAATATGAGGAGCCGCTCTGTCTCTTGGCAGCTACCATCCCCTGTTTATATTTGCTTCAGATTTCCCTCTTCAATCTGCAATGCATCTTCTAAGGATTTCTCCAAGTGTTTGACCATTAGCCTTTTGTTTTTTCCTTTAATGAACTATTTGTGAATAGTTCTATTTGTGAATAGTCTGCCATTTCTAGGGGTTTGGTGGAGAAGTAGGTTTGGGAATGTTCTCAACCCACCTTTAGAATTCCTGCTAGCTTTCTCTCCCTCTCCTTTCTCACTTGGCCATATTTCCTGGTAACACCAATAACATCTTTGGCTCTTTCCATGGAGATTGTTTTTATACATATTCTCCTCAAATATTACTCTCCTCTCTTTCTTCACCTGGGTTGGGCCATGTTTAATGGAATATTTTTAATACCCCTCTTTACTTCTTTCTTGATAGGACTCCTTCTTGATCAGAGCTACAAATGTGACTTAAATTAACAGTTTGCAAATGTGCTCTCAAAGTGAGGAGGCAGAAAAGCAGAGGTGCTGGTATGTTTTACAAATGAGACTGTTTCCTAACATACTTACGGGCCTTATCATAATTAACAATGACAGACCTTTCCTGGCTGCAGCAATGTTGAGATTTCCATTGGTTCTTAAAAAGTTTTGTATTAAAACTCTTCCTATTCCTACACTCCCCTACCTGAGTGAACTTTGATATTTTCTGGCATTGTATAGCTCACTTCCAACTTAGTTTATGGTGCACTTTGTACGTCTGTATCCTCATAATGTTCTTGTGTTTATGTAAATATAAATATAGAAACCTGGAAACAAAACCCGTGTTGAGTATGGCTTTTATCAGTCACATTCTTCTGAGGAAAAGCTTTGGAAACACAAGCAGAGCACAGTCAACCTGAAGATTTTGATAAGACTAAATTAAATGATGTCTTTGCTCATTATCTGCTATCATATGAAGTTTTAGAGTAGACCGATAGCATTCATGGTTTCTTTTCAAAAACACAAAATAGTTTTTTTTTTTTAATTTTGCACTGTTGATTGAACATGAGAGCTTGAGAATTCAGACTTCAGATAAAACATGACCCAAATGCAAAAACAAATTCTATCACCCTTCATAAGTACTATTCTTCCAGTACCGTAAGAGTGAAGAAAAAATTATCATGTAAGTCAGATCTTGTTATTGTTGATGTAATGGATTAGCTCTCATCTTCTAGTTTTTAACCAGTCAATAGCAGTGGGTTGTGAGAAAAAAGTCTGAGGCAATCCCAAGTTTACAGTGTGTCATCCCCTTGATGACAGTGCATCCTCTTGGTGGGACAAGGTTTCCCCAGTTCACTCCAAGCTAATGAAAATTCATGTAGCTTCTTCGAGTGTCCAGTTTCTCATTTCTAAAACAAGTCTACAACTTAGGTGGACTTCCAAAATTCTAAATGTTTCTGCACCCAAATACATTACTTTAAACAAAGATGCAGGGGCACCTAAGTGGCTGAGTCAGTTAAGCATCCAACTCTTTGATTTTGGCTCAGGTCATGATCTCATGGTTCATGAGATTGAGCCCCACATCAGGCTCTGCACTGATAGCATGGAGCCTGCTTGGGATTCTCTCTCTCTCTCTCTCTCTCTCTCTCTCTCTCTCTCTCTCTCTCTCCCTCCCTCCCTCCCCCCTGTCCTTCCCCTGCCAGACACTCTCAAAAAATAAATAAGTAAATAAAAATCAGTCAATAAATAAAAATAAAAGATACAAAACTTAACAAATCTAGAAGAGGCGATAGAATGCCCCACTACTGTAGTTCAAGATTTTAATATTCTTGTCTCAGTAATTATTAGAAGGATAACAGAATAAGAATAAATATCAATAAGAATATAGAAGATTGGAAGAAGTCTGTCAACCAAATAAACTTGACATCTGTGGAACTCTGCCTCAACAACCACAAAACATGCCTTCTTTTAAGTGTATGATGGACCATTTCCCAGGATACACCATCTGCTGGGCTGTAAAGCAAGTACTAATACATTGAGAAAGAGTATACTCTCTGACCACAATGGAATTACTTTAGACATCAGTAAAGGAAAGATACCTGGAAATATCTGGGATTTAATTAAGCACTTCTAAATAATCCATGGGAAAATCCCAAGAGAAATCAGAAAATATTTTTGAGTGAATGATAATGATAGTGCAATATATTTATGGGATTTCTCCAAGTTACTACATGTGGAGAAAACCATGACTTTAAATAATGGTCTATATTAGAAAAGAAGATTTAAAATCAGTGATCTAGGCTTTCCCCTTGAAAAACCAGAAAAGGAAAACCAAATTAAGCAAGTAGTAGTAAAAACAAGTAAAAGGAAGAAAATAATAAAGCTAAAAGAATAAATTGATGAAACAGAAAATAAAAAATAGAGAAAATCAGGGGGTGCCTGAGTGACTCATTCTGTTAAACCTCTGACTCTTGATTTCGGCTCAGGTCATGATCTCTCGGGTCATGAGTTCAAGCCCTGCATCAGGCTTTGGGCTGATAGTACAGAGCTTGCTTGGGATTCTCTCTCCTTCCCCTCTCTCTCTGCTCCTCCCCTGCTTATGCTGTCTCTCTTTCTCTCAATATAAATAAATAAACTTAAAAAAATAGAGAAAACCAGCAAAGACAAGTTTGAGTCTTTAAAAAGATTAATTAAATTGATGACCTCCTGGCAAGACTAATCAAGAAAAAAAGAATAACTAGACCCAGGAAAAACCTGCAGCTAAAGTTATATCTAATGGTGAAGTACTACTTTTCCTTTATGATTGATAGCACAAGGAGAATATCCACTTCCACTCAACTTTCGTGCAATAGCATAAGACAAGAACCAGAAGGCATAAATATTGGAAAGGAATATGTAAAACTGTCTTTATTTTCAGATAACATAATTATATAGAGAGTAAATCCAAAAGAATCTACAAAAAATGTAAGAGCAATTAAATCACTTCAATAAGTTTGCAGGATACATGTTCAGGGTATAAAAAATCAGCTGTCTACAAACCAGTAATGAACAAATAGTAAATGAAATTAAAAAGAATATCTTTCCCAATAGCATCAAAAGTGATGAATTTATATGGCAATAAATTTAATGAAAGTATGTAAAATATATATACTGAAAATCTCAAAACATCATTGAAAATATTTACCATCTTCGTGGTATGGAAAACTGGCTATTGTTAAAATTTCAGTTATTCCCAACTTGATCTAGGAATCCAACAATCTCCCAGTTAACATCTTAACAGTCCTTTTTTTTTTGTTCCAATATAGCTGACATACAGTCTTATAAATTAATTTCAGGTGTGCAATATAGTGATTCAGCAATTCTGTACATCAGTCACCCAGTGCTCATCATGATAAGTGTGCTCTTAATCCCCATCACCTATTTCCCCCACCCCCCACCCACCTCCCCTCTGGTGACCATGAGTTCTCTTTAGTTAAGAGTCTGTTTTTTGGTTTGTCTTTTTTTTTTCTTACCTTGTTTCTTTGTTTTATTTCTTAAATTCCACATATGAGTGAAATAATGTGGTATTTTTTCTTTCTCTAATTTGTTTCACTTAACATTATTCCCTCCAGATCCATCCATGTTGTTGCAAATGGCAAGATTTCCTTCTTTTTTATAGATGAAGAATATTCCATTTTGTATGTATACCACTTCTTCATCCATTCATCTGTCCATTGATACTTGGGCTGCTTCCATAATTTGGCTATTGTAAGTAATGCCGCAATAAACATGGGGCACATGTATCTTTTCAAATTAGTGTTTTCATATTCTTTAAATAAATACCTAGTAGTGGAATTACTAGATCATATGGTAATTCTATTTTTAATTTTTTGAGGAACCTCTATTCTGTTTTCCACACTGGCTGTACCAGTTTGCATTCCCACCAACAGTGCATGAGGGTTCCTTTCTATCCACACCCTCGCCAACATTTGTTGGTTTTTGTGTTTTTTTATTTTAGCTATTCTGACAGGTGTGAAGTGATGTCTCATTGTAGTTTTTTTGTTTTATTTTGTTTTTAAGTTTTTATTTTCATTCCAGTTAGTTACCATATAGTGCAATACTAGACTCTGGTGTACAATATAGTGATTTAACACTTCTGTACAACACTTGGTGCTCATCACAAGTGCACACCTTAATCCCCATCATCTATTTAACCCATGCCCCACCCACCTCCCCTCCAATAACCATCAGTGTGTTCTCTCTCACTGTAGTTTTTCTTTGCATTTCCCTGATGATGAGTGATGTTGAGCATGTTTTCTTGTGTCTGTTGGCTATCTGTATGTCTTCTTTGCAGAAATAGCTATTTGTGTTTTCTGCCGCTTTTTAATTGGATTATTTGGGGTGTTTTGGTGTCGAGTTGTAGAAGTTCTTTTCTTTAAAAATTTTTAATGTTTATTTATTTTTTGAGAGAGAGAGAGAGAGAGAGACAGAGAGACAGAGTGAAAGGGGGGAGGGGCAGAGAGCGAGGGAGACACAGAATCCAAAGCAGGCTCCCCGGCTTGGGTTGTCAGCATAGAGCCCAATGTGGGGCTTGAACTCGAACTGTGAGGTCATGACTTGAGCTGGAGTCAGACGCTTAACCAACTGAGCCACCCAGGTGCTCTGAGTTGTCTAAATTATTTATATGTTTTGGATACTAATCCTTTATCAGATATGCCATTTGCAAATATCTTCTCCCATTCAGTAGGTTGTCTTTTAGTTTTGTTGATTGTTTCCTTTGCTGTGCAGAAGCTTTTTATTTTGATGTAGTCCCAATAGTTTATTTTTACTTTTATTTCTCTTGCTTCAAGAGACATACCTAGAAAAATGTTACTATGGCCACTGTCAGAGAAACTACTGCTTGCGTTCTCTTCTAGGATTTTTATGGTTTCAGGTCTCATATTTAGAGTCTTTTTTTTCTTTAATAAAAATTGATAAGCTGATTTTAAAATGCAAAGGACTTTGTATAGCCAAAAGCAATTTTGAAGAATAGTGTCAGAAGACTTATTCTACCTAATGTTAATGTTTACTATAAAGCTATAGCAATCAAGAGATATAGTGGTGTTAACATGAGCATAGAAAATCAGTGGAACAAGACAGAGTGCAGCAACAGACACACTTACACAGTCACCTGATTTTTTTTTTAACGTCGTTAAATTATAATCAGCAAACAGAATTTTAAGATATTTAAACTATACAGTGTGATGGTTTGATATATGTGTGTATTATGGAGGGATTCTTCCCATATAGTTAATTAACATGTTCATAACCTGACATACTTAATTTTTTTTTTTTTTGGTGAGCACACTTAAGTTCTCTCTTAGCCTATTTTAATTATATAATTCAATGTTATCAACTATAGGCATCATATTATACATTAGAGCCTCAGAACTTATGCATCTTACAATCATCAGTAGACCCCTAAGTTGTTTCCATACCCTGGTTATGGTGGTGAATAATTCTGTAACAAACAGAAGAGTACAGGTATGTCTTTGAGATACCAATTTCCTTTTAATATATGCACAGAAGTAGGGTTCCTCAATCATTTGGTTCACCTTTTTTTTTTTTTTAACTTTTAAAGGAAAGGGCTCAGTCAGCTAAGCTTCCAACTTTAGCTCTGTTCACGATCTCACGGTTTGTGGGTTCTGGCCCCACATCGGGCTCTGTGCTAACAGCTCAGAGCCTGGAGCCTGCTTTGGATCCTGTGTCTCCCCCCCTCCCCCTGCTCTTTCCCTGCTTGTGTTCTCTCTCTCTCTTAGAAATGAATACACATTAAAAAAAATTGAAAAAAATAAAGGAAACTTCATGCTTTTTTCCATAGTGGATATACCAGTTTACTTTCCCACCAACAGATAAAAGAATTCTCTTTTTTCGACATTCTGATCAGCATTTATTATCTCTTACATTTTTGATAATGGCCAGCCTAACAAGTATGAGGTCATACCTCATTGTGATTTGATTGCATTTCCCAAATGGTTAGAGATACTGAGCATTTTTTTCTTGTGCCTGTTGTCCATTCATATGTCTTCTTTGAAGCAATGTCTATTTAAGTCTTTTGCCCATTTTTTATTGAGTTTTTTTGTTTGGTTTTTGGTTTTTTGCTTTTGAGTTTTTTTTCTTTCAACATTTAGTTTTGAGAGAGAGAGACAGAGTGCGAGTGGGGAGGGGCACGGAGAGAAGGAGTCATAGAATCCAAAGCAGGTTCCAGGCTCCATGATGTCAGCACAGAGCCCGACGCAGGGCTCTAACCCACAAACTGCGAGATCATGGCCTGAGCCTAAGTCGGACGCTTAACTGACTGAGCCACCCAGGCACCCCTGGTTTTTTGCTTTTGAATTGTATGAGTTTCTTGTATATTTTGGATATTAACTTCCTGTAGGATATGTGGTTTGCAAATATCTTCTTTCATTCTGTCGGCTGTCATTTGTCTCTGGATGGTTTCATTTGCTGTGCAAAAGCTTTTAGTTTGAATCATGGCAGAGGTGCCAGGAATATATGATGAAGAAAGGTTAGTCTCTTCAATAAATGGTGTTGGGAAAACTGGACAACTGTATCCAAAGAATGAAACCAGACCCCTATCTGATACCATCCACAAAAATCAACTCAAAATGGATCAGATTTGAATTTAAGACCTGAAACAGTAAAAATGACCCATATATAGGGAACCCCCCCAAATATACTTTATTGGTTCTCTGAAAATTAATTAAGGTGTAACAGATAATTTTCTAGCAAAATATAAATAAATCCATCTAACTCAGAAGACATAGGAAGTCTAATAGATAATTGCTAGTATTTTAAAAAAATGTTTTAATGTTTATTTGTTTTTGAGAGGAGACAGAGCATGAGTTGGAGAGGGGCAAAGAGAGGGAGACACAGAACAGGAAGCAGGCTCCAAGCTCTGAGCTGTCAGCCCAGAGCCTGATGCGGGGCTTGAACTCATGAGGGTGAGATCGTGACCTGAGCCAAAGTTGGATGGTTAACCGACTGCACCACCCAGGCACCCCACCAATTGGTAGTCTTAAAAAAAATACTAGCCAGACAATATTACAGATGTGTTCTATTAAATCTTTAAGGAGCAGATAAAATGAATTGTAACTTTCAGAGCATATATATAGAAGGCACTATTAGATTACTACTTTTAAGAATTTATTATGAAATCCATCATTACGTTAATTCTAAAACCTGAAAAATATAACTCAGAAAGAGAGGAGCAATCACAAATGAATATTGACATAAAAATCTAAAATTAAATAGTAGAAGTTAAATTGCAGCCCTCTAACCAACTGATACTCATGATAGGAATAAGAGGGCTGTATTAGAAATGCAATAAAAAATGTGGATAGTAGGACATCCACTGATATCATTAGGGCAAAGGAAGAGGTGATTAATGAGACAGGTGCCAACAATGTCTTTGATAAGTTTTGACATTCAGTCTTATTAAATCAAGAATGGGTGCCATTTCCTTAAATGCAGAAAATTAACATCTGAGAATCAAATCAGCATGATGCTGACAGGTAACAAATTAGAAGCAGGAATCAAGTCAGGAATAAAACAAACGCTTCGTTCTCCTCGTTAGTTAATGTCATTCTGGCTGCATTAGCCAGTGAATGGAGATAAAAGAAAGAAATAGGAAGAATAAAATTTAAAAAGAAGAGGCAAAATTATATGCTTTTTATAGACGACCATTTTACCTTTGGAAAGCTGAAGAGAATCAACTGAAAAATTACTCAGTATCGAAAAATTCAAAAAATTGTGACCAGCTCTTAAGTTAACATTAAAAAATCAAAAGCAGCCCTCATAAATAATCATGTGGAAAACAGAATGGGAAAAATATCTATTGGGGCACCTGGGTGGCTCAGTCAGTTAAGCGTCCAACTTCAGCTCAGGTCATGATCTCAAGGTTGGTGAATGTGAGCCCTGCATCAGGCTCTGTGCTGACAGCTCAGAGCCTGGAGCCTGCTTCAGATTCTGTGTCTCCGTCTCTCTCTTCCCTCCCCTGCTTGTTCTTTCTCTCTCTCTCTCTCCCCCCTCTCCCCCCTCCTCTGTCTCTCTCAAAGAATAAATAAACATTTAAAAAATTTTAAGTATCTATTTAGAAAGAGCAGGAATCTACTGACCTACATGATTGGTATAAAGGATACTTCCAAACTCTACCAAAAGTCCTAAAAAACATCTCAATAAACAAAAATGCATCCTATTCTTAGAAAACAAAATCTCAGTATGGAAAAAAATATATATATATAAATTTTCAGGAGATTCAGTCATTCATTTATTCAACAAATTATTATTGATTATTGATTACCTACTATGTTCTAGGTAGTAGAATTCTGCTCTCAAGGTAGGCTCTTGGGTATGCCAGAGAACAAAAATGACGTAGTGCCCAGTCTCTCTGCAGACTGAAGTTAGAAATTTCTGAGACTAGTGTGCACGTATGCATTAGGAGTTTTCACATAACAAGAAAAGACTTAGGATTTGTCATGCACAGTGAACAAAGCATTTATTTAAAAGAAATGCATCCTCGTATTTATCAAATGCAAGGGTGGAGGTAGAAATTGATAGCAGTTGGACGTGAAAAAGGAGGCATTAAGTCACATCCAGGTTTTGACGTTTTAAAACTTGCTCCAAACCGATTTAACAGGTTTGGCCGGTAAGCACAGGGAACAACGAAAAGGCATTTATGGCTGGAGGGAGTGCAAAGTGGTGCAAACGTTTTGGAGCTCTGTTTGGCAGTTTCCTATAAAGTTAAATACACAGTCACCATATGACCTGGTGCTTCCACTCCAAGGCATTTACCCAAAGGAAATGAAAAAGTTTGTTAAAGAGACAACTTGGACCCAGAGGTACTATGCTAAGTGAAGTAAGTCAGTCAGCAAAAGACAAATACCATGTGATTTCACTCATAGGTGGGATTTGAGAAACAAAGGAACAAACAAAGGAAAAAGAGACAGACCAAGAAACACTCTTAATTACAGAGAACAAACTGGTGGTTACACTGGGAAGGGGGGGGGAGGGAGGAGAGGGGTGAAACAGACAAAGGTGATTAATAGTACACTAGCCTTAATGAGCACTGAGAAAGGTATACAGTGTCTGAACCATTATGTTGGACCCCTGAAACTACTGTTACACTGTGTGTTAATTATACTTCAATAAGTAAATAGAATGTCCTATAAATTGTGAAAAAACAAAACAGCTTGTACACAAATATGATTAGCAGCTTTATTCGTAATAGTCCCAAACTGGAAACAATCCCAACATCCATCCATAGATGAACGAATAACCAAATTATGCTATATTCATCCTATGGAATAATATTTACCCATAGAAAGAAACTACTGATATATATATACTTTTTTAAATGCAAGGTGATTCTCAAAAACAGTTATGTTCCATGAAATGAGCGGGACTCAAAAGGTATACAATGCATGATCCCCTTTGTAGGACACTCTAGAAAAGATAGAGCCACTCCCTATTGACAACAGAGACCACTGGTTGCTTGCAAACAGATAGAGGGAACTTTCTGGAAGTGATGGAAATGTTCCATGTCTTGATTTCATGGCTAATAGTTTCATGGGTATACACTTGTCAAAACTCATCAAACTGTAAGCTAAAAATGGGTACATTTTCTTGTATGTAAATGATACCTTGGTAGGCTTGATTTAAAAAGAAGAACATCGGGGCGCCTGGGTGGCGCAGTCGGTTAAGCGTCCGACTTCAGCCAGGTCACGATCTCGCAGTCTGTGAGTTCGAGCCCCGCGTCAGGCTCTGGGCTGATGGCTCGGAGCCTGGAGCCTGTTTCCGATTCTGGGTCTCCCTCTCTCTCTGCCCCTCCCCCGTTCATGCTCTGTCTCTCTCTGTCCCAAAAATAAATAAACGTTGAAAAAAAAAATAAAAAATAAATAAAAAGAAGAACATTAAGGGGCACCTGGGTGGCTCAGTTGGTTAAGCATCCGACTCTTGATTTCAGCTCAGGTCATGATCTCACAGTTTCATGGGTTCGAGCCCCATGTCAGGCTCTGCACTACCAGTGCAGAGCCTGCTTGGGATTCTCTCTCTCTCTCCCTCTCTCTCTCTGGCACTCCCCCGCTGGTGCTGTCTATGTCTCTCTCAAAATAAATAAATAACCTTAAAAAGAAAAAAGGAAAGAAAGAAAAACATTAAGTAGGATAAAAGACACCATATACGATTCTCTGTTTGGGAGGAGATAATTAAAACTACTCACAGTCCTGGCCTCCTCTCAAGAAAAGGAAGTACAAAGTTCGAGTGGTAAAATTGGAAATAACCAGGAAATAAAATACATTACATTCAAATGGCCCAACTCTCCACCAGTAACCGAGGAGCTGGCACCGCGTGAAGGATGAATTCCTCCATGGCCACGACTGGCTCTGCTTCTGGTCCCGAAGTGGAGGATGTTGGTTTTTCTGAGGTCCCATGCACTTGTGGAAGCTCACTACCTACTTACACACAGAACCTCACACATACTGACAGGACACAAAGGGACCCGAGACACGAGACCGTCCGATGTGACTGTATGCAGAGGAAGAGACTGGGGGCCTGATTTATGTCTCCATCTGCTCTGGGCTGGCAAGAGCCTTAGTGAGAGATGTGCTCAGCGGCCCAACTGTGCTTATGATTTGTAAATAAAACGAAGTCAGGCAACTGCAGTCAAACAGTGTGTGGCGTGTTTTCTGCCCAGATTCAACCATAGAATCCATGAAGGCCGGGTGTGTTGGGGAAGCGATTGTCTCCGAGGTCAGCAGAGGCTTGTAGTTTAGAAATCGAGGACCCTGGTATTCCCTTTGAAAATGAAACTGCTCGGCGTGCAGAATAGGACTTAATATAAATAATGTGGCAGCCTTCTCCAATGCTGGTGGTCTCTAAACAGTCACTGTCTGGCATTTCACGTTGTGTTTCAAACCCAGAATCATTAGAAGCCACATAAATCTGTCACTTCGGTTGAATTTGTACATCGTCAACTCCCCGACTAATTTTTCAAAGATGATTGCCTGCCCAAACGACGTCTAGGCTCTCAGATCCGGTGGACTTTCCTGGGTTGTCATATCACCGATGTCCTAGCTTGTATTTTTATTATGTGAATGAAACTTCTCCAGAAATGTTGGACAGAGGTCAGCATCACAGATACTCCATAGAATATTTAGACAATCAAATTATATTGGAGATGGCTGTAGAACTTCTTCCTTGCAACAACATGGGCAGAAAATCATGTTTCTTCCATATCGGTTGCCACTGTTATCCTAGCTAAAATTGAGGCACAATCTTACTTTGTACTTCCATTTTGGGGAGCATCTCTCCATTCTTTTCCTTGGAGACTCAGATTCTCCTTACTTCCCTCGGGTGATGTAAAAATCTCCTTAGGTCCATCCTTCTGATTTCCCCACTTCCCTCCAGTTAAAAATCCCAGTTTCCTGGATTCTGTTACCAGCTACTTGATTTTTTTAATTAATTAAATCATTTAAGTGATCTTTTAAAAGCATTGCACACTAAGGAAGAATTTAATGTTTACTTTTTACTTTTTTTGGTTTTCCTTAATTTTATTTATTTTGAGAGAGAGAGAGAGACCGTGTGAGCTGGGGAGGGGCCGAGAGAGAGAGAGAGAGAGAGAGAGAGAGAGAGAGAGAGACTCCCCAGCAGTCTCCACACTATCAGTACAGGGCCCAATGTGGGGCTCAAACCCATGAAACGTGAGATCATGACCTGAGCAGAAATCAAGAGTTGGACACTTAACTGACTGAATCTCCCTGGCACCCCCAGAAGAATTTAATTTTTAAAGGAAAGGAGGAAATTTTCCAGTGCTCCGTGATTATTCTCTTGGCTTTTACATTCTTCTCCTCCAGTCACCTCACTACAGGTAAAGAACATTCTTTGACTCACCTTCACCCTTTCTTCCTGCCATCTTCTTACCCACATAGACTTCAGGCCCCAGAAAATCTACAAGCATTGCTGCCTCCAGTGGTGTCTCTCACGTTTTCATAAATAAGTCAACTGTCTTGTTAAATCCCACACGGAGCTTGCCTCTCCTCCCTATTCTTTCTGGCCCCATCTCCATGCCTGCCCTTGGGACAAGACACATCTAAGAAGATGGGCACTGTCTTCTGCCCATCTGCTGAATGTCATTAGTTCTGTCAGGCACAGCTTCAGTACCTGCTGGGCTACCAATGCGGAAGCATCTCCGGCCGAGCTCTACTTTCTGGCTCTTCAAGGTGCTGCACTGCCCACGGTATGCATGGAAGGGGACGGAAGGTCTGTCTCTCCTATGTATTGTACTCTGTTGGAAGGCACTTGGTCTAATACCATCCGTGCCTCATTCTCTTAAAAAGTTTTATTGGACTGGCTCATTTGGGTTTCATGTATTATCCCCTCTTCAACAAAGGACTCACACACAGGCCTGATGGCTTACTTGGCTTGACTGAGTGACAGAGGTTCTACTAAACTCACAATGGCCCTACCTGCTGTAATGACCCGGACATTTACAGAAACTTGCACACAGGAGCCTATTTCCCTGGTTTCTTTTTATCTTTAGAAAACACCCTCACTCAGAGCACCTGGGTGGCTCAGTGGGTTAAAGCATCTGACTTTGGCTCGGGTCATGATCTCACGGTTCATGAGTTTGAGCCCCACATCAGGCTCTGTGCTGACAGCTCAGAGCCTGGAGCCTGCTTCAGATTCTGTGTCTCCCTCTCTCTGTGCCCCACCCCTGCTCACATTCTGTCTGTCTGTCTGTCTCTCAAAAATAAACATTAGGAAAAGAAGAAAGAAAGAAAACACCCTCACTCAAAGGGTTTTCCTCAGCCAAACTGACATCTAGTTAACCTGCAATAGAATTCCGACCCCATGAGCTCTGGGAGTCAGTACAGCTTAGGCTTAAAAAAATGAGGTAGCCATGATCCCTCTGACCAATGAAATTTTAAAAATGTGTGAGTTTTTACTCAAACACATTATGAAATTATCTTGACCCAAAGGTGGGTGATATTCTGTTTTCCAACTGCATTGAGCCATTTTTGAGCGTTTGAGTATTAAGACTCATTCTAGGGGTGCCTGGGTGGCTCCGTCAGTTAAGTGTCTGACTCAGCTCAGGTCATGATCTCACAGTTCATGAGTTCAAGCCCCGCATTAGGCTCTGTGCTGACCGCTTGGAGCCTGGAGCCTGCTTCGGACTCTGTCTGCGTCTCTCTCCGCACCCCCACCCTGCTTGTGCCCTGTCTCTCTCTCAAAAATCAACATTAAAAAATTTTACAAAAAGACTCATTCCAGAACTTTAGTCCAAATTTGATAATTTTAGTGGGAGAAATCTCAGGATCTCTTTTTGTTCTAAGAGTGATGGGAAGTCTGAAATTCTGAAGGCATGGGGTTGATGATATCAGATAGATGGTCTCTCATGGTCTCTCTGGCTGCCTATGTGGCGATCTGATTGGAGAGGAGATAGGCAAAGGAGGGAGACCAGTCAGACGGTGTCTGCAGTTGTCCAGGAGCGATGATGGTAGATTTGGCAACAGTGATAGCAGTGGAAGTGGAGAAAAGATCCAAGAAATTTAAGAGGTATTTTAGAGATGTGAAATAGACTTCCTGTGTGTTATGTATCTTAGCTTAGCTGCCGCAAGAGAGTCCCATAGAGTAGGGGGCTGAAAAACAGACATTTCTCTTCTCACGGTCCTGGAAACTGGAAATCCAAGACCAGAGTGCCAGCCAGCATGGTCAGGTTCTGGTGAGAGCCATCTCCTTGCTTGCAGATGATCACTTCCTCACAGTGTCCTTATATGTCAGAGAGAGAGAGAGAGAGAGAGAGAGAGAGAGAGAGGGAAAACTCTCTTGTTTCTACTTATAATCTAATAATTCTACTAATCTCATCATGGCTCTATACCCATATGGCTTCATCTAGACCTGATTATGTCTTAAAGACTTGATCTCCAGATACCATCACACTGAGAATTAGGGCTTCCACATACAAACTTGGGGTAGACACAATTCAGTGCATAGCAGCACACATCCACACAATGTGTGTGTGCACACGTGTGCATATATAGAGTCCAGACCTGGAGTCATGGTAACCTGAGGAACCACAGACTCTTTACTCATGTAGACTCAGGAGAACTTGTCGTTCAGGTTTGAAAATCAACGTGATGGACTGTGGTGGTGGTGGTGGCTATAGATTCACACATAATTAGCAAGTAAAGGTACCTCTCTTTCAGGTTTCCCATCAGCGGAGTGAGATTCATAAAATGACCTTAAAGAACTTTAGAAGTTGGAAATAGAGTCTACTGAGGGCCTGGTTGAGAGCCTGATATATTGTAAGATATAAATGGATGTCATATTATAGAGCTGACATTCTGCATGTCGTCCAGAAAATGGGAGAGTCAGAGTGCAAGAATTTATTAGTGTTTACCCAGCATTCTCTGCAATTCACTAGACGTGAGTCATTAGAAATGTACTCTGCATTTATACCTGCATAGTGTCAATAGCTTCAGTTTTAAAAACAGCCAAAGCTATGAATTTAGTCATGAGCCATATATATTAATAGCCAGCTCTGCGCCAGACAGTGCACTGAGGACTGGGGACCACTAGTATTGAACAAAAACACGTGGTCTCAGCCTCCATGGAGCTTCCAGTGCACTTGTGAATCTAGAGTTTGACTTTAGCTGTTGCATGTAAGAGAAGTGGTATGAAAAAGAGGTGGGTGGGAGCTCATAATTCAGGGTCAGGTAAGTCGTCTTTGAACAGCAGCCACTGGGCTGAGACTTGAAGAGTGAACAGGGGAGATTCCAGGGAGAAAAAAGAACATTTCTTAAATATTTGGAGACATGACAGTATGTGTCCTTAGAGGAGGTCATAGAAAAACAGTGTGACTAGAGAGTGGGAAAGAGAGAGTGGTCCAGGATGAGGCTGGGGAATTGGATACAGAAGAGAACAACCGAGGGTCTTGTCAACGAATGTTGGACATTTCTGAGGGCAATGAAGAGCCTGCAAGCCTGGGATGTCACACGCAGGTGGCTGATTCACAGTCAAAGAAGGGTAGTGACAAGAAGTAGGATAGGGTAAAAACACCTGAGGGTATCACGGAGAGTGGTGACTGCCTTGGGCCCTGGGTCCTGTAGGGTTGGGACAGGGTCTCCTTTTTTTAAACATATTGCTAGGCAGTGACCTGAAGAGGCAGCTACCAAGAGAGATCAATAGGAAGAAGAGGGAAGAAATTCTGTCCAGATGTAAAGTTTTTAGGACTACAAATAAATAAGATTGACACACAATCCTATGATACTTTTCATAAGCTACATGGAACAGGAATATTTCTATCGGTTAGAGATTTCTATGTTGACGATAACGGAAAACCCAGTATTCTAACTGGCTTAAGAATAATTAAATTAATGGGCTCAAGTAATTGCAAGTTGCAGAAATAAGGCAGTGTCCAAGGTTAGCTGAATCTGTGGATTCTGTCTCTATTTCTCTGCATGTGTCTTCATTGTACCTTTCTCTGTGCTGCCTACATTTCCTCCTGGCTTTCCTTCTGGTGACAAAATGGCTACAGCACCACCCATCCTCCAGGAGAAGAGAGAGTGTCTCTTCCAGTGGGTCTCGATTAAAAGTAGAGAAATTTATTTCCAAAAAAAATAGAGCGGTCTCTTCCTCGTATGATTCCAATTGGATTCCATACGTGTTTCTTGAAACATTCCCTGTGGTTGGGGGATTTCATGTACTGGTGGTCTTAGACCTGGGCTCTTGCTCTAATTATCCTGGCAAGCTTGATGGGACTGTGTTGGGACAGTCAGAGATAGAGGAGGGTGAGCATCCCTTGGGACACCTGGACTGTATGGGGGAGGGGCGGGAACACAGGCAAATGAAGATCCTGCTGGGAAAGAGAAAGAGAGGAATGGCTTCTGGGTAGAAACCAGTGATCACCAACACCAGGTGTTGGCCAACTTACTCTGTAAAGGGACAGGTAAGAAATACTTCAGGCTTTGTGGGCCACATGATCTCAGTCACAACTCCAATCTGCCACTGGAGTAAGAAAGCAGCCATAGGTGATTTGTAAATGAATGGGAGTAGCTATGTTTCAATAAAACTTTATTTACAAAAATAGGCCAGGTTTGACCCTGGACCCATAGTGTGTTGACCCCTGACCCACAATATTCATATTAATCACTACATTTTGGTCCTCTGTAGATTACTTTCCATCTGAAAATTTTCCTTGATGTTAATTTTTTTAAGCTTATTTATTTTTGAGAGAGAAAGTGCGAGCGGGGGAGGGACAGAGAGAGAAGGGGAGAGAGAGAATCCCAGACTCCACACCGTCAACGCAGAGCCCAGTGTGGGGCTTGAACTCATGAACTGAGATCATGACCTGAACCCAAATCAAGAGTCAGACACTCAACCAGCTGAGCCACCCAGGTGCTCCCTAACCTTATTTCATTTATATATAAAAATGCTGGAGGGGCGCCTGGGTGGCGCAGTCGGTTGGGCGTCCGACTTCAGCCAGGTCACGATCTCGCGGTCCATGAGTTCGAGCCCCGCGTCGGGCTCTGGGCTGATGGCTCGGAGCCTGGAGCCTGTTTCCGATTCTGGGTCTCCCTCTCTCTCTGCCCCTCCCCCGTTCATGCTCTGTCTCTCTCTGTCCCAAAAAATAAATAAACGTTGAAAAAAAAAATTAAAAAAAAAATGCTGGATGTACGCATGTGTGCCGTG
This sequence comes from Prionailurus bengalensis, assembly GCF_016509475.1. Classification (NCBI taxonomy): domain Eukaryota; kingdom Metazoa; phylum Chordata; class Mammalia; order Carnivora; family Felidae; genus Prionailurus; species Prionailurus bengalensis. Next base: position 6,433,122 of record NC_057347.1, read on the forward strand.
GGTAGAAGAGATTAGAATATAGTAAGATAAACAGTGTGTTTTTCCCTTAGGTCCTGTACCCCACGGGTAGGTTTCCTCCCATAGGGATGGCTGCCTTGTCATGCTATGACATTTTCAGATGGTGTTATTTGAAAAGCTTTAAACCTAATCCAAATAAAGAATGTAGACCTCATTTCATATTCATTGCCTTACACACTAACAAAGCTTTAGAAAATTTGCTAACTGTGGAATTGGACATGAGTCAATAATTTTTACTAGTGGAGTCATAGCTAAATTAGAAAGACAAGACACAAAGACATTAAAGGGACATTAAAGGTGATAAATATGATATGTGGCTGAGGCTGAGTGTTCAACATTTCTATATTCTTCCTGATCTTTTTCTATTTTGGAATAGAGATTGGGGAATTAAATTCCAAGAGAAGGAGAGGGATTTACTTTCAAGTGGCAAGAAGGGAAGAACGGGTAAATGCCTTCCCCCTGAGTACAAAACAGCTCGTTTTCTGGCACTGTGTTTGACAAGAAGTGATTTCTGACTCACTTGCTTATTTCCTTCAGATTTCAACTGAAAAATCTTGGAGAAAGTCAAGATTTGCAAAATGGGTGTTCAGGGTCAAAACAGCAACTAAACCAGGGGGCCAAAATGGGATGGGTAAAAAAGAAAACTTAAGGCAGAAAACCGACTTAGGGTATTAGGTGTTATAAGGTATTGGGAAAACAGTGTTACACATAAAAATGTTACATAGAAAATAAGTTTCCTATACTGATCAGTCATTAGACATCATCATGGGCTGGAACAAATTAGGGTGACTATTTGAATCTGAAATGTAGCAGTAAAGACTGGAGGGGGAAAATCATATTTGCAATCATATTTATGTTTTCTCAACCAATTGACGAATTTAGGCTGGAAAAAAATTACTCCACAGATATTGCCTTTTATCAGATAACATGGAGGTGCTCTCAATCCAAATTGCATTGATCGAGTCTTTGCTTATACCTGGAGGGCAAAGTGTTTCTGTGTGTGTGTGTGTGTGTGTGTGTGTGTGTGTGGTGTGTGTGTCCTTTTAATAAATAATACAAAGAATTGGAAGTGAGTTATGAGTCCCCAAAAAGCTTTCTTTGTGCCCCTGTCACATTCAGGTTTTTACTAAACTGTGTCACAAATAGAAAATGATGAAAGGCTAGCAATCTCCTGTGAATACCTGGATTAGGGTAATAATTCACAATAACACTGAAAATTAAAATCCACAGGATGAAAACTTGCCCACAATCTGGTATCCACTGACCTAATTATTAAGCAAATGGAGCCAGACTGAGTAAAAACCCTACCTTGCTTTCAGCTTTTATGGCAAACCCAAGCTTATGAAATGCAGTGTTATCTTTACCAAAAAAGTAAAACGATGCTTTTATATACTTCTCCCCTCCCACTATCTGTCTTTTGTCTCAGGGATGTATGGCCTAACCAAACGTGAAAACAGAATAAGCATCTTTCTGACACCTTGAAGTGTGTTTAAGGGGACAAGAAAATTATTCTTCCCAATTTCACCCACACCATTCCATGTCCTTGTAAATATATATTTTTTAATCTAGGAAAGTGCGGGGCTGCACAGAGAGGCCTGGGAGTGGCCTTCTTTTACCAGGGACACCGTCTTTAAGAGTATAGTGACCAAAGGGGCACCTGGGAGGTATCTGTCGGTTAAGCGTCCGACTTCGCCTCAGGTCATGATCTCGTGGTTCATGAGTTTGAGCCCCGCATTGGGCTCTGTGCTGACAGCTCGGAGCCTGGAGCCTGCTTCCGATTCTGTGTCTCCCTCTCTCTCTGCCCCTCCCTCACTCGCACTCTGTCTCTCTCAAAAATAAATGTTAAAAAAAAAAATGAGTATAGTGACCAAAGAGGAGATGAAACCAAGAAGACTGTGCATTTGGGGGATTTTTGGTTTGCAAGTTTTGCATCAGCTCAAAAACCCAGCAGGAATGGAAAAAAATTCCCCCACTGAAAAACTGAAAAAAATGTGTGAAACTCGCCCCCCCCCCCCTCCAAGAACCAGGAATGAGATTGGAACATTAAAATACTCTCCAAGCTCCAGAGCTTGGAAGTGGATTTATCACCACCCAGTGTAAAGATAACAGGACCCAGTTCCACACAGTCATCTAATCTTCAGATGAGAATGGAGTCTGGACAGGTTTCCTCTTATTCAAAGATGTGGAGAGAACTCTCCAAGAGTTTGAAAATGAGGTGTATTGAAAAGATACTCTAAGACGATACACAGGAATAACATTTAGATGGCTAAGGGGAAGCAGTCTGAAGATTATCTAATGTAGAATCCACGTGAAAAATTCGGACAATTGTTTAGTTTTCTCAACTTGGTTAATGATGCCGTAATCTCTGCATTGCATCATAAAGAGACTATAGGCTGAGATAAAAGGGGACTTGAGTTTGGGCAATGAAATTCAAGAAAGAGAAGAAGACGGGATTGCTTTCAAGATGTGGAAGCTGGAATATAGAAGGTCTGCAAGAAATTAAAGACGTGGCAGTAGAATTAAAATTAGCCTCAAAGGCAGTAAAGGGCAAAGTAAAACAATGTCATGGCAGCCAGATTTGCAAATTTCCCAGAAAGGGCATGATCTGACTTGTCCCTTCTTCATTAGCCCTGCTTTTTAGCACTCACCCCTAGCAGCCTAGTTTTCGGTCACGGGTTTTGTTTTCTTTCTTCAAATTCACCAACCTCTTTTCCTTCTTTCTGACCAGAAAGCATTCCTCCCTACTCCTCACTTACCAGGGTTCAAATCCCAGCTCGGGCAATTTACTTGGTTGACCTTTTGGATAGTCAGTCTCCTCTCCTGTAAAACCAAATAATAACAGAATCTTCTTCACTCTGTGGTCATGAGAATTAAGTGAGACAGTAAATATAGGGAGCTTAACCTGAACCTGGTGTGTGGTAAGTGTTCGACACATGATAGGTGTTAGTAACACCAGCAGTGGTGTGGTAGAAATTTACACTTCTAATGACTGCCTTGTTCAGTAGACTAAAACTTGGCTTCAAGAACACAAGGACTTTGACTTTTTTGTTTGTCTTGATGTATTCTGTAGCTAAAAGACTGTGTCTTACAATGCCATAAATGTTATAATGGTATGCTAGCTATAATAGGACATTTCTTGAGCCCAAGAATAAATCTCACCATGTTCCACTCATAGTCACACTGAGACGAAGTCTAGGAAGCTCTTCAACTACATAGATGAAGAAAATTTATCAAGCTTCTGTATAAGGAGATAATAAGAGAAAAGTAACTCATGAATAAATAGGAATTTGGCTGGTGATAAACTTGTTTAGAGCAACCCTAATAGCCAGAAGACAATGGGGGACCTCAAAGAAATTTTGAGAGGAAAAGGTGGTGATCCAAGAATTTTATACCTTGTATGCCAGTCTTTCGTATATGAAGGCAACAAAAATGGATCCTCAAATGAAAGCACTCAGAAAATACTAGGCATGTAGGCTTCATGGAAAGAGTTTCTTGAAGAAGTATTACAACCAACATAAAATCAAAATTAAATGCTTGAAGCTGGAAAAATCGTCATAAAATATTGGAACGTGCACTGAAACAAAATTAAGAGAGATCCAAATAAGTGTAAACCTGTCGTAAAATTGTCGTGAATGAAAATTGATCTCACACACAAAAAAACAGATAAAATATTTTAATGCAAAATGGTATGAATAATCTAGATCTATAAAACCACATTACTTTAACAAAACCATCATGTGAATGGCAAAAGAAAAATGTAAAAGCGTGTTAATGATTTTGCTTACATGAGAGTGCCTGAAAAGACAGAAGTTCCTTAACTCTAATAATTGTCTAACTATAGACTAAATAATATATTTGAAAAACTCAGAGAAAAGTAAAAATAAAACAACAACAACAAAAAAACCCAGGTTGGTCTGATTAGGAGGAAAAGACAATAACAGAAGAGCTCAAGAAGCAAGAACAGAGAAAAAGGAAAGAAAACGTGGACCAAATATAATACTTCTAAGAGTAACTCTAAATGAGATAAAGTTGCTTATTCAGAAAGAGGTCCTCAAATTGGTATGTAATAAAACCAAATCCAGTTATCTTCTGTTGACTAAAGACATACCTAAAGCAAATCCCTATAAAAACGTCTATCAGGCAAATGCAAGCAAAAGGAAAAAATGAGTTATTAATAGCAGACTATATAGAGGTTCAGATTGAGAGCATCACTTGAGACCATGAGTCGGAGGCCACCATTTTATATTGTAAAAACTAAAAGAGGATAAAGCACCATTAACCTTTATGTGCCAAAACCAGTTGATAAAACATATAGGGCAAGCTAATATTCTTAAAAAACACAAGGAGAAATTCATAGACGTGTACTTATCTCAAAGGATTTAAAGAGTAAGCAATGATGTAGAAAAAATATTAATAAAATGAATAAACTATATTTAAAGAGTACATTTTCAACTATATATCTTACAGAAATTATACACTTTTCCAGGGAACATGGAACTTTTTTTTTAAGTGTTATAAAGCCACAAATCAAATCTCAAGTTTCAACACAGAAATAAAATAAATATGGGGGGGTGGGGGGACAATAGCTTTCCCTATTTACTACCAAGAAGCATCTACAAAATATAGTGGAAAAAGATCCTTATCACTAAAACAATCCACAAATATAAACTGGCTGGGAATAAGCTTCAAAATAAAAGTACAGATGAAGAAAAACCATAAAAGTTTACTGAAAAGCTGAGAACAAGATAGAAATTCATGGAGAAGTACATTCTCTTTGGGGGGCAGTGGGACCTAATAGTGATGAGATGTCGGTTTTCCCTTCAATAACCTACAAATTTAATGCAATTTCAAAAAAAAAAATAGGAACACTATTCAGGGGGAACCTGTTTTTCCTTTGGGAAGAAAATTTGAAAATAGCCAAGAAATTTATGAAGTGAAAGGGTAGTTAGAAAGGCACAATGAGAATGAGCAACATCTGAGGAAACGTGAACCAGGATTTCCTGAGTGGAAATCAAATCGAAGATCACAAAGGTGTGGAGAGAAAGGAGTGGGTCTTCAAGAAACATCGCCGGGGGCAGTGGTCGTCTCAGTGTGGTCCCAGGTCTCTCTCTGTATATAGAAATTGTTCATTGTGAAGTTCTTATGACACGTTGGAAATTAAGAGAGTGAAGATGTTCTAGATGACATACTGAAAAGGAGAGAAGAGTAAGGTGAAATCTCATAGAAGAGCAGACTAAAAAGTCTAGGGCTGAAAAGATACTCCGCAGGAACCCCAGTTCTGGGTTCTTATCCTGTTACAACAATGACCTTGGGCTAGTCTCTTCATGCCCCATCTCACAGAATCCCAGATTCCTTAGATTCCTTATCTTTGTGAGGCTGGAGTGGAATCTGGTGACATGTGATGTCCCTTCCATCCTGAAGTGCTTCTGAATCTAAGATAAAATCGTACATCCATGAAACTCAACTGGACACGTATAAAATAGACAACCTTATTTTTTTTTCTCTAGATTGAGATTAGTTTCTATCATAATATCCCGTCTCTCCTGCTGGCAAAAGAAAACAAAACAAAAAATATAGTTCTCAGAAAATACATTTCAGCGTGAATCACTCAATTCTGGATTTCACACCCTCCTATATGATCCAGGAATTCTACTTCTGGGTATATGTCCAAAGGAAATGAAAATAGGATATCAAAGAGATACACGCACGCCTCTGTTGTTGCAGCATTATTCATTATGTCAGGTGCCCATCACTTAACAACTTAAGTGCCCATCAACAGATGAATGGATAAAGAAGATGTAGTATGTGTGTGTGTGTGTGTGTGTATACACATATATGTGTATATATATATGTATATATGTGTATATACATATGTGTATGTGTGTGTGTATATATATATATATATATATATACACACGCACACACATACACACATACACACACACACACAATGGAATATTATTCAACCCTGAGAAAAAAGGCAGTTCTGTCATTTGTGACAGCATGAATGGACCTTGAAGACATTATGCTAAGTGAGAAGTCAGATAGAAAAAAGACAGATACTGTATGATATCACTTCTATGTGGAGTCGAAAGCAGCCAAACTCTTAAAAACAGTAAAATGGTGGTTACCAGGGGCTGGGGGGTAGGGAAATAGGAGAGCTATCATTTAATGGTACAAACAGGCAACTGATAGATAAATAAGTTCTGGAGATCGAATGCCCGGTATAGTGAATACAGACAACAGTATCGTATTCAAAACATCAAAGTTGCTAAGGGACCAGATCTTAATTGTTTACACAACAAAAAAGAAATGGTAACTGTGTGGTGTGGTAATGATGCTACAATGGCAACCATATTGCAGTATAAAAACAAATCAAGTCACCGTGTGGTACACCTTAAACTTACACAATGTTATATATCACATATATTTCAATTTAAAAAAGTTTAAATTAAACTACCATGCTACTGTGTGCTTTCTATTTGTTCTATTCTGTTGTTTTCTCCTTTCATGCCTTTTTATTGTTCCATTTTAATCTTTCTCTTGGGGATAAGAGTTGGTGCTTATTGGGGTGCTTGTTGGTTGGTTCAGTTGTTTGAGCATCAGACTATTTTTTTTTATTTTTTTAAAAAAATTTTTTTTTCCAACGTTTATTTATTTTTGGGACAGAGAGAGACAGAGCATGAACGTGGGAGGGGCAGAGAGAGAAGGAGACACAGAATCGGAAACAGGCTCCAGGTTCTGAGCCATCAGCCCAGAGCCTGACGCGGGGCTCGAACTCACGGACCGCGAGATCTTGACCTGGCTGAAGTCGGACGCTTAACCGACTGCGCCACCCAGGCGCCCCAAGCATCAGACTATTGATTTCAGCTCAGGTCATGATATCAGGGTCATGTTGGACTCCATGCTGAGTGTGGAGGCTGCTTGAGATTCTGTTTCTCCCTCTGCCACTCTTCCCCACTCGTGTGTGCTCTGTCTCTCTCAAATTAAAAAAGTTAATGCTTAGCTTAGAGACTACACCATGTATTTGTAATGTATCAGTGTCTAATATTACTTTGTATTTTCAACTTTTTCCTAGACAAGGCAAAAAACCTAGAACCCTTTAACTACTTTTATCATCTGACTTATAATCTGTTGTTGCTTTTCCTAATGTTGGTTCCATTCCATTTTCTTCCTATATTTTATTTTATTATTTTTTTAAATGTTTGTTCATTTTTGAGAGAGAGAGAGAGCGCGGGGGAGAGGCAGAGAGATGGGGGGGACAGAGAATCTGAAGCGGGCTCTGCACTGACAATAGCAAGCCCAGTGCGGAGCTTGAACTCCCAAACCATGAGACCCAAGCCGAAGTTGGGTGCTCAGCCAACTGAGCCACCCAGCGCCCTTTCTTTCTATATTTTAAAACCCACCAAGATGTTATTACTGGCTATAGAGTCAATATTCATATAAATTTATCTACGTATTTCTATACATTTTATCCTTAAAATTTTTCCGTATTTATATTAACGTATCTATAGATCCTAGTGATTTGTTTCTTATATAGGTAAATGGGTCAAGTGTGACTTTGAAATCTTTAACAATGTTTCATAATCCCTTTGGCTTTGCAGCCTAGAATGACTTGACATTATAATGGCATTTCCTGAGCAAAAATTCAAAAGCCCAGCCTGATACATGGTGTGAAAATGGGCCACCAAAGTAGTAATTAGAATGACTCAGAAAACCAAGGACAGAGGATGGCTTCATCTGGAATTATTTGATTTTGTTTTTAACATGATCCTGTCCTCCACCACTTCATACATCCTAATGAGATGTCTAAATTAAAATCATTTCATTTTAGGATTCCACAGCATTTCTTTGAAATGCCTGGGGGCATCTTGAATAGGACAGATTCAAAGGAAAGCATCACAGACGAGTGAAACGCAGTTTTCTGCAGGAGCTCTAAGGGCCATAACCCGCTCGAATTCAGCAGAGGGTTGGATTGATAATGAAGAAGGTATTGAGGGCGGAAGGTGGCGCATCTGTGAGGACAAGGCAGTATTTCTTCTGCAAATTATGTGAGCTGATGCATTCCAGCAACCGGGACCGGGAGCCCAGGGCTAAAGTTCGCTCCGAGATAAATGTCAGTGAACGGAACACCTGGATCTGCTCTTTCCGCCGGCACTTGGGAAAGCTGTGTGAGGGCTCTTGAGCTCAGTGCTGTTGTGTCCTTCAGTACAGAACAGGTTGCTTCTCTGCCTCCACTATGACTTGCCAGGGATGTTCTCCCCACCTTCCTTGTTTCAACCTCAGAACAGGAAAAGGTGTTGGGGCGTGAAAAACCCAAGTCAAGTATGTAGGTCATGTATCTTGTCCAACATGGTATTTTCACTGCAGAGAGAATCCTTTGGCCATTCCAGAGCCACTGGCCATCGTGGGGAGAGGAGCATGGTACTTTCCAGGATTTGTGAATTTCTTCTCCTCTTTGTTTTAGAAGAGGGTCTGTGGGAAGGGGCGCCCGGGCGGCTCAGTCAGTGAAGCGTCCGTCTCTTGATCTCAGCTCAGGTCTTGATCTCAGGGTTCTGAGTTGAAGCCCCACTTGGGCTCCACACTGGGCGTAGAGCCTACTAGAAGGAAAGGAAGGGAGGGAGGGAGGGAGGGAGGGAGGAAGGAAGGAAGACAGACAAAGAAAGAAAAGGTTCTGTGGCAGTTTAAGAGTAACTGTGGGTTTGATCCACCAAGTCCTATAGTCTGGCTGCTGCCAGAAACTCATTCCTGTAGGAAGACTTGTCTGCACATGATAGCCTGTGGACTGACAGAAAAGTCATATATGCAAAGGTAGACCTTTCCTGCTACCCGTGTTCGCTTTCATCTCTGAACTGCCCAGCAGTTGGGCAGAGCTCCGAGAGTATCCAGAAGAAAGCAGTACAAAGGCAAGATACGCATTGTTTATTTACTAAAGAAAGTAGACCGTTCTGTGCACATCTGTCTTTGTAGAGGTGGGCTGGGTCCTTCCAAGAGAAGGGATTTCTCTCCTCTCAGATTTTTCTATAGTCCTTGCTTCTTAGGGTTGCCAGAGTTAGCGAATAAAAACACAGGGCACCTTCTTTTTGCATGGAACGTAATTATACTAAACAATTGTTTGTCGTTTACCTGAAATTCGAATTTAACTGGGCTCCCTGTGTTTTATTGGGTGACCATGCCCCACCCCCTAGAGTCTATTTTGGTGTCGTATTGCACTGTTTTCTGTTGCTCACTGTTGTGTGTTATGTTTTGCTTTACGAGCCTGCAAACTCTTGGGAGTTACTCTAGTTCCTGATAGCACCTGACTCAGAGCTGAACTTGTGGTATGACTGAACTAATATGAGTTTAATTTGGTTTGACGTGGACTCCTTTATATCACTCTAGACAACAGTGGAAGTTGTCGAGAGTATTAGAGGACCCAGCTTGTAGGATCTAAAGATGACTGTAGGCACCCAAGTCCAGAAATGCTGCTGTAAGCAATGACTGTCCTTGTGAGCAGTGTGGTTTAGATCAGTGCGGTCCAACAGAAATGTAATGTGAGCCTCACATATAATTTAAAATTTTCTATTTCCCACATTTAAAAGTAAAAAAATAAAAATAAAATAGATGGAATCAACTTTAATTATGTATTTTCTTTCACTCAACTCACCCCAGATATTGTCATTTCAGCATGGAGATAATATAAAGAATCTTTGACACAATGTTTTATGTGTCTTTAATACTAAGCCTTCCAAATCTGGTGCACATTACACAGTTATCACCTACCTCAATTTGAGTGCGGAGTTTCATCAGAAATACTCACTTACAAAGAGAAACTATAAAGTGGCTTCATTTCTTCTTCATACCCAAGACATATCGGAGTCTTGATGGGGGGGAAGGCATGTATTCGAAAACACGTGTTTGTGTTTGCTGATATTTGCAGTTGAAAAAGTAGATTAACACACCCAAGTTATTTCAAATATGCTTAAACGTTTCCCAGTAAGTGGATTAAGCATTTTTTTTACGTTTCGGTTAATTAACATACAAAATAAAGACTTAAATCCCGAATTCTCAACTAGCCACATGTCAAGTACCTCATAGCCATGGCACAGGCCCAGATAGTTTTGGGGGCATCTTCTAAAACCCTGTTAACCCAACTTAAGGCAAATAAACCAGCAACCAATGGTATCTGCCCAGCGTCTGCATTCAACGCTAAGTGCACTAGATGTGCTAAAATTCCGTACAATTCCTAATAATTCACCTTTGCCGCCCCATCTCCTCTGAGTCATTTCCCCTCCCCACGTTGGCGGCAAAAACCAGATGATGTGATTTTCCTTGAAGGCCATCGAAAGAGCGCACATCACCCGCTGCTTTGGGGATGATGTTTTAATGAGAGGGCCCGCTTGCAAATCTTCCTGAAGATGTATTATGTTGTCAGCCATCTACAGCGATCTGAAGCAGTCTGAAAACACAAACGCCAAAGCCTGCCCCCGCCGTCCAAACAGTTTGCGGACGATGTCTAAATAGTCTGGTGTGCTAACCACAACTGAGGAATTTATTAGAGCATTAAAGGACTGTAACAAAAATGTTGTCATTCAAAGGCTCGGGGGAGGCGAGTGGCATGTTCCTAAGGCCAGACGCTGGGGCTCTGGCAAGAGTGCGGGCAGAGAGAGTGTCAGGAACCCCAGGATCAAAAGGTGATTGAGGGGCATTTAATCGAGGAGTGAAGCTCTGATTATTTGTGGTTTCCTTTCCAGCCCTGGAATTTGGTGCAACCCTTTGAACAACCAGCTCTGGGACCCTGCAGGAAGAGGCCCTCCCCCAGGGATTCCTGGAAATTACAAATAACGGGGGTTGGGCTTTTGTCCGAATGTCTCTGGGACCAGACTCATCATTCTTGATTGTCTTTATTCAGTGCGGGACATCCTGACCAGTAGCCAGGATCTCCCAGTGCAATTAAATTTATATCTAAGACTCTGGAAGATGCTTGCATATTAAAAACAAAAATAGGGGCGCCTGGGTGGCTCAGTCGGTTGAGCGTCCGACTTCGCTCAGGTCACGATCTCACGGTCCGTGAGTTCGAGCCCCGCATCAGGCTCTGTGCTGACAGCTCAGAGCCTGGAGCCTGTTTCAGATTCTGTGTCTCCCTCTCTCTCTGGCCCTCCCCCCGTTCATGCTCTGTCTCTCTCTGTCTCAAAAATAAATAAATGTTAAAAAAAAAATTAAAAAAAAGAAAAACAAAAATAAAAAGAAGTGCGCACATGGAAAGAGATCTGCAAGGTTAATGCGATCGATACAAATGTTAGAGTATCACCCAAATCGTTACATGTGCTACTTGTGTTTCCGGTCGTTCCATTTGATGCCTTATGCAAATGTTTCTCGTCAAGCACCTCCCTGCACTGGATTCATTTCCCAGAGTATTCATAGGTGTTCCCTCTTTATTTGGTAGGTCTTCCCATTATGCATGGAGGTGGCAAGGGAGTTGAGAGAAAGAGAAGATAGTCGCTTCATTCTCTCCTTCAAACCCAAGGCAATTTGGAGTCTTGATGAGGACAAAAACACGTATTTGATCATATAACCCACTTTCATTGAACACTTAGGATGTCGGGAGACTGGGGCTCCCAAAAATATGGGGGGTGATTTATCCCTTCTACAGCTTCACCACCTTGTCTGAATTTAGGACAATTATTTACATTTTTTGAAGGCTCAGTTTCATCAATTTAAAAATGGGGATAAGAAGGGACACCTGGGTGGCTCAGTCGGTTGAAAAGTCCAACTTCGGCTCAATGCATGATCTCACAGTTCGTGGGTTCAAGCCCCGCCTCAGGCTCTGGGCTGACAGCTCAGTTTCTGTCTACCTCTCTCCCTGTCCCTCCCCCATTCACACGCTGTCTCTCTCTCTCTCAAAAAATAAATAAACATAAAAAAATAGGGGTAAGAAGAAATGTGTAAAGGAGAAGACACATAGAGTATCCAATAAATGGTGTCTTATAATAATTATTATTAAAAGTGGTTTAATAATAACTAAATTAAAACATCACCCCCTCAACATTCAGTTGAGTTGTCTTGTTGCATTTTGCCAATTTTGCTTGCCAAAACGATGTTTCCATGCCCACGCCACAGGTCGTAGTCATTTATATTGGAAAGGACTGTTCATGGAGTAACTCACATGCTTGCCCTTTTTAACGTTCAATTGTCTGAATTTCTTGGCTTAACTCCAAAGCCACTCTAACAGGAAGAAAGATACCTTTATATATACAAGGGAAGAAGATAGTATAACCCAGGAAAACCTTTCTTGTGGGAAAATAACCATTCTTGTATAAACTCTGTAGAAATCCAGCCACAGAAGCCTGACAATAGATGATTTGGAAGTAGATGACTTCCAATTAACCTGCCAGGCAATTGGGGATCACTTCCGGTTTCTTGCCAATCTGATTCTTCAGGTCCCTGTGAAAGACAACTGTGCTTAGTTTTCTTGGAAGTGTTCTCACTGCATTGAGGCATTGTATCTTCATGTGGTTTTCTTTTATAAAATTTTTTTCTGTTTTTATTTTTTTATTTTTGAGAGAGAGAGAGACAGAGCGTGCGTGGGGGAGGAACAGCGAGAGAAGGAGACACAGAATCCGAAGCAGGCTCCAGGCTCCGAGCTGTCAGGACAGAGACCGTCATGGGGCTTGAACCCACGAACTGTGAGATCATGACCTGAGCCGATCTGAGCTACCCAGCCCCCCCCCCCCGCCGTTTGATTTTTTTTAATTGTCATCTTTCCCTTCAGACTACAAATGCAATGTGTGTTTACTCAGAACACCAGACTCCACAGAGATGCACAATGAAAAGGCTGATTATCATCCTCCAGATGCTCGTCCCTCCCAACTACAGGTTCACATCCAGTCCCCTTACCAAATTCTCTTATGACCTCCAAACTAGTCTTATATTTTCCCCATGTATAATTATGCCATCTGCAAATAACGATGACTCTGCCTTTTCATTTTCAATATGTACTCTGTCATCATGGCTTTCCTATCCTAGCCCATTAAATAGAAAACTCTAAAACCTCCTGTAACAACTGCTTATTTCTGATTTTCATTGGGATAGTTTTATGCATAATGATTTTATATTGTGTATAGTGCTGGCCTCAGGTCAATAGTCATTATCAACTTGAACAGCTTTTGGTTACTACTTTCCTTTAGCGGTTTCATTAGAAATGGGACTTGACAGGAATTATCAATGTTATTGGCTCTACAACACCAGCTTTGGGTTTCATTTTGAATGTCCAATGAGTTTTTCCACAGATCACTAATTTTGTCTTTATTAATTTTTCTCTCCAACTTCCTTTAGGTTATTTTTGTTTGTTTTTTAAGTTTTTTTTAAAGTTTATTTTATTTTATTTTATTTTATTTTATTTTATTTTATGTATATATGTATGTATGTATGTATGCATGTATTTATTTATTTATTTATTTATTTATTTATTTATTTATTTATTTATTATGTGAGACCTCAAGCATGGGAGGGGCAAAGAGAAAGGGAGAGAGAGAATCCCAAGCAGGCTCTGCACTCCCAGTGCAGAGCCTGACACAGGGGCTCAATCCCACGACCACGAGATCACAACCTGAGGCAAAATCAAGAGTCGGACGCTTAACTGACTGAGCCACCTGGGCACCCCAGTGTTCTTTTTTTTATGATAGTTTTATTGTGACATGATTCACAAACCATAGAAGTCATCCATTTCATGTGTATGATTGTGTTTTTTAGTATATTCACAGATATGCACACAGTTGTGATAGTCCAATTGAGAACATTTTCATCCTGTTCGAAAGATACCCCTCATGCTTTAGCTAAAACTTCCACACCCCTATGTCCCACTGAAAGAACAACTAAGCTGATTTCTCTACTGATTTACCTATTCTGTACATTTAGTATAGTTGGAATCATAACATGTGGTCTTCTGTGACTGGTTTCTTTCACTGTGCATGTTTTCAGGGTCGGTTGGTTTCTGCTATAGCACGTGTCAGCACTTGATTCCTTATATGGCCAAATGATATCCTTGTTGTGTGGTGTTTACAACTCGCCCAGTTGAATTTTGTGGGGTTTTTAAAGATCTCACTGGATTTATTCAACAACCCATGAATTGGCCAGCATCCTATCTAGCAAATAAATAAAAAGGAGCTCTGAAGAACTGAAAAATGGAAGACTTTTGTAGGCAGAAGGGGGCAGAACAAGGAAGTTACTAGCAAAGAGTGGATTGCTTCAGGTGAGAACGTCTTCTTTTGGGAGACATCTGGGGTTTATCAGACAGATTACTTCACTAGTGCTGACCAGGAAATTCCGGACTGGCTAGGTAAGATTACGTTGCTGGACTGCAGTTAGGTTAGATGTTAAGTCTTGGTTTAGTAATGTGGCCTTAGCACAAGTGACTCCATTTGGGGCCTGTTGTCTCTTTTTTTAACAACGGATATACAGTATTTGTTTATCCATTCATCAGTTAATGAACATTGGATTGTGGTCACCTTTTGGCTATGATGCTACCATAAACTTTCATGTATAAGTTTTCATGTGGACATACATTGTCAGTTCTCTGGGATAAATACAAGCAGTAGAATTGCTAAGTCATGTCTTTAGCCATTTGAGGGACTGCCAGACTGTCTTCCAGAGTGGCTGCGCCATTTCCCAGTCCCACCGGCAGTGACTAAGGTTCAGATTTCTCCATTGTCTCTCCAACACTTATTGTTGTATGACTTTCTGATTCCAGCTGCCTTCATGGATGTGGAATACATCTTGTTGTGGTTTCTATTTGTGTTTCCATGATAACTAATGATGTTGAGCATGTTTTCATGTACTTGTTAACCATTTCTAAATCTCTTTCATTTTTTGGAAAAACTGTATTCATTTATTTGTAAGAATTCTTTGTATATTCTAGGTACAAATTCCTTATCAGATATATAATTGCAAATATTCTCTCTCATTCGGTAGCTTGCCTTTTCATTGTCTTGATAGTGGTTTTTGATGAACAGATTTGTTCCGTGTTAATGAAATGCAGTATATCCATGTTTTCTTTTGCTTTTCATGCTTTTGATGTTATTTCTAAGAATCCATTACCAAATTCAAGGTCCTGAAGATTTACCTGTGTCTTCCTCTAGGAGTTTTATAATTTTAACTCTGACATGTGGGTCTTTTGAACCATTTTGAGTTTGTTTTTGTATACAGTATGATGAAGGGTACAAATTCATTCTTTCATATGTGACTCTTCAGTTGTCCTGGAAGCATTTGTTGAGGGGACTGTTCCTTCCCCATGGAATGGTCTTGGCATCCTTGAGGAATATCTGTTGGCAATAGATGTATGGGTTTATTGCCAGACACTCAATTCTATTTTCCTGTTCTATAAGTCTGTCCTTATGCCAGCACCACACTGTTAGATGACTGTAGCTCTGTAGTAAGTTTGAAGTCCAAATATAGGAGCCCTACAACATTGTCTGTTTGTTTTTTCAAGTTTGTTTTGCCTATTCAGGGTCCCTTGCATTTCATATGAATTTTAGAGTTCATTTTGATTTTCTTTTACTTTTTTCCTTACTGTGTCGTGCCAGTTCACTTAATTTCAGTTTATAAATAATGGAATCTTTATAAGACTTTGAATTTTTTCCCCAAAAAATGTTAGCTGTAAGCCATAGGTAAAAATACAGCATGTTTTCTTTTTTTTTTCAACGTTTATTTATTTTGGGGACAGAGAGAGACAGAGCATGAACGGGGGAGGGGCAGAGAGAGGGAGACACAGAATCGGAAACAGGCTCCAGGCTCTGAGCCATCAGCCCAGAGCCTGACGCGGGGCTCGAACTCACGGACCGCGAGATCGTGACCTGGCTGAAGTCGGACGCTTAACCGACTGCGCCACCCAGGCGCCCCTGGCATGTTTTCTTTTTATTAAAAATTTTTTTTTATAATTTTAGAAAGAGAGAGTGTGAGCAGGAAAGAGGGGGACAGAGAGAGAGAGAGAGAGAGAGAGAAAGAGAGAGAGAGAGAGAGGAGAGAGAGAGAGAGAATCCACAGAGCCCAGTGCAGGGCTCGATCCCAACAACCCTGAGATCATGACCTGAGCTGAAATCAAGAGTCAGATTACTCAACTGACCGAGCCACCCAGATGCCCCAAGGTGTTTTCTTTTTATCAATTTATATATTGTTGACCTTATTTTTTCTCTAATACAGGAATTATTTGAATTGCATTCCTTAATATCCATGCTCTCTCTCTTTTTTCGATGGTGTCACCTTTTTATGTTAATTACTTCAGGTTTTCTTGTATTATGAATTTTGACTTATCAAACTCTACACTTTGGAATGTGTTAAGGGTTTGTTAGAAACCAAGCACATGATCAAAATGTATGTGTTTATGGGCATATGTACCATGTACTATTCTCCATTTGTACATAACAAAGTATTATACTATCAAGCTGGGTGATTGGTTTTTCAAATATTCTAGATATATATATCTTTACTTTTTGTCTACCATCACATTTTAAAAAGTCATATGGACTTATATAATTATATGGAGTCTCATATCTTGCACAGCATAGTTTTTTACTTTTTAGGATTTATTCATACTGTGTGCAACTCTAGTTTATACACCTTCATTGCCAATTAATATTCCTTAATGACAATAATCTATACTGTTTTTAACCATTTTCCTATAGATAGACATTTGGGTTACACCCATTTTGTTTGTACTGATAAGACATTCTTCTTCACATCTCCTGAAGCATAAGAACCTCTCCTGTGTACGTAACTATGAGTGAAAATATTAAGTTAAAGCATTGGTGGTCACAGAATGTAGACTTTTTTTTTTCTGAGTCTTTGACATTTTTTTTCTTTTTTTTCTTTTTTTAATATGAAATTTATTGTCAAATTGGTTTCCATACAACATCCAGTGCTCATCCCAACAGGTGCCCTCCTCAATGCCCATTTTTTTAAAAAATTGACTTATGGCCTAGTATATGGTCCATTTATGAAAATAAACCATAGGTGCTTACAGAGAATGTACATTTTCTGGTTGTTGGATGCTAAGTTGTATGTGTGTCTGTTAGTTCAAACGTGTAATTTGTGTTGTTCAAATCTGAAATATAGTTATTGATTTTTTTAATCTATTTGATTTGTCAATAATTGAGGGAAATATGTGGCTATTTATGATTTTTCTTACTCTGAAACTTTATTTTTTTTTAATTAACCTCTCAGTTTCTGTGTTTTAGATGAGTTTAGTCCACTTATGGTTTTTGTGATTGTTGATATATTTGAACTACTTTCTGTCATCTTTTTAATTTCTATCTGTCCCAAATTTTTACTAACTTTATTTTAATTTTTATTGTGGAATTTTTGCATATAAAGATTGCACAAAACAAAATAAAATCTATAGCCCAATGATTTAATCTCAAAGTAAACATTTGTAGAACTGTCACAAAAATCAAGGAAAAGAAAAAAAAAAAGAATATTCCAGAAACCTCAGTCATGCCTCCTATCAAATATTGGTTCCTTCCTTCTCTATGAATACACCAGTATTCTTACTTCTAATGTATTGATTAGTTTTTAGTTTGAACTAATGGACATGAATTCCTTCTCAGATGACTGACTCCAAGTTCAAAGTCAGCAATGGTACATGGAGTTCTTCTCATGCCTCAGTTCCCTCTGACTTCTTCTGATGGCTTTATATTTTTTAATATTTTCATCAGTTTCACTGTGCTGTATCTTCAATTGAATTTCTTTTAATTTTGATCCTTGTCATGTGTAGATGGCTTTTTGAACATCTGACTTATCAATTTTGGAAAAATCTCACCCACTCTCTCTTTAAATATTGTTTTTGCCTTCTTCCCTATCTTTCCTGTCCTCAGATGCCAACACTGTAAACAACAGATTTTATTTTATTCTATTCCCTATATTATATTCTGTATTTTCCTCTTTTTTTTTTTAATGTTACATTCTGGCTTTTTTGTTTTTTCAAGAAACAGACTCTTTTTCAAAAAAATTTTTACTGTCTATTTATTTTTGAGAGAGAGACACAGAGTATGATTGGGGGAGGGGGAGGGGCAGAGAGAGAAGGAGACACAGAATCTGAAGCAGGCTCCAGGCTCTGACCTGTCAGCACAGAGCGCGATATGGGGCTCAAACTTGCAGACTGCAAGATCATGACCTGAGCCGAAGTCTGTGACTTAACTGACTGAGCCACCCAGGTGCCCCCTGGAAGTTTTTTTAACTGCCTATTCACTGATTTCAGCTAAATCTAATTTATCATTAAACTCAGCTACAAACTCTTAATTTTGATTTCTGTATTTTTCATTTCAACAATTTCCATTTATTTTTCTATTGTTTTTGTTCTCTGATTAAGTTCTTAATTGCATCCTTTATTTCTTTGGTCATATTAAGGATAAGTGTGTTAAAATCTGTATCTAATTATTCATTATCTGGATCCCTATATATCTATCTTTATTGTTTGCTATTTGTGGTTGTTTTGGTTTTCCAAACTCCCCCCACCCATGGTCTCCATGGAACCACGGACTCCATTTTTGTCTTTCTATTTACAAGAAGATGCCAAAAATAATGCCAAGGCCTTCAGTTCCTCATCCATCATTTCTAAATGGTTAGAAAACTTCTCAGTGAAAAAGTAGTCACCTCTCAGTTCCTTCTTATCCTAGGTTTTTGCTCTAGAATTGTTTCCTGCTCCTTAACTCGGAAAACTTTGAGATTTTCTTTATTTTGTTCATATTTTCTGGTTATTCTCAGTGTAAAGACTGATGTGAACTGAGTGAACTGAGTCCACTATTACTTTGTCTTACTTTGTGCTATTTTTTATGACTTTCTTACTTTTTAAAAAATTGATTGAAGGGTTTCTTATTTTTTCCTGTAGATTTGTCATTCAGTTTGTACTCTACTGGCTTATAATGTTACATATTTTTGAATTTTCTTTTATTCATGACCCTTGAAATTGTGTTACATACATTTAGCTTAGCAAAGTCTAAAATTAAAATATATCATAATCCTCTCCTGAAAACACAAGGAATAAAAACAATTTTAATTTGATCATCCCTTCCCAACATGCATGCTAGTTTTTATTTCAGTTTAGTTCTCTTCTTTTAAGTCCTTAAACATATTGTTACAAATATTACTATTTCTCTAAACGTAAGTACTTGGATTATGTATTTTCTCTTTTATCTGCTTTTTCTTTGTGCATTTTAGAACGTGTTTCTGACATCATTTTCTTTCTCTTACGGTAGATCCTCTATAACTTCTTTAAGTGCTTATCTTTTGCTTGTAAATTCTACTTTTCCCTATAAATATTTGTATAGCCACCTGCATTCTTGAAGGTAATTTTTTCTTAGCAACCAATTCTACGTTCATAGTTACTGTTTTTCTCATCACTTAAAAAATGCTATCCTATTGTCTTCTGGCTTCCATTGTTGCTGTGAGAAGGTGGTTGTCAATCTTACTGCTACACCCTTTTGTGCCGGAGACCTTTCTTGCTGGCTTTTAACTGTCTTCTGTTGTTGCTGTTGCTGTTTTTGTTTCGCCCCGGATATGTATAGACATTCTTTCCTTTTAATTTACCCCTTAGTGGGAAATATTTTGTGTTTGCTAGATTTCTGGGTTTACTAGTTTTTTTATAATGTCTAAAAAAGTTCACAGCGATTATCTCTTCAAACAATGCCTGGCCTTTATTTTCGAATCCCTTCCTTTGGGTACCCAATAAGATGCATGCTAGTTTTTCTTATTCTGTATTCATATTCCTGAACATCTATTACATATTTTCCATCTCTCTATTTCTGTGTTGCAATCTATGTAGTTTCTGTGGAAATATTTTTCACTTCACACTTTCCTTTTTCAGTAATTTCTTATCTGCTATGTAATCCAACTTTGATTTTTTTATTTCGACTTTTTTTTTTCCATTTCTAAAAATTCCTTTCTTGGGGGGGGGTGGTGTCTGGCTGGCTCAGTCAGTGGAGCACGTGACTCTTGATCTCAGGGTTGTGAGTTTGAGCCCCACGTTGGGCATAGAGCTTTCTTTAAAAAACTAAAAAAAATTTTTTTAATTCCTTTTTTGGGGACACCTGGGTGGCTCAGTTAGTTGAGCATCTGACTCTTGATTTTGGCTCAGGTCATGATCCTAGGGTCGTGGGATCGAGCCCTCTGTCGGGCTGCACAATGAGCGTGGAGACTGCTTAAGATACTCTCTCTCTCTCTCTCTCTCTCTCTCTCTCTCTCTCTCTCTCTCCCCGTCTGCCCTTCTGCCCAACTCATGCTCTCTCTCTCTCTCTCTCTCTGAAATAAAAAAACAAAAGTCCTCTTTTTCCTCCAAATCTTCAAGTTCATTTTTATATGTGATTTATAATTGTGTACTGCTTAAAAATATATGGCACTGTTCCCAGTGGTCTCTTTTTGCATCCTTTTCCTTTCTGTAATGGCATCTTTCATTTTTTTAATATTTAAGGTATTTATTTTTTATGTTTTGTATTTGACAGTTCCATTTTTTGTAGTACTTGGGAATCTTCATCTATCGTTTCTGTTGAATGTCATTCATTGTCCTTGGACTTGTAGTGTTTGATGATCATGGTCTTGCTGGTGAGTTTTTAGCTTAATTTCGATTTCTGGGAGTTTTTTGGGCCTCAGTTAGGGTAGCTCTTATCCAGAGAGTTTACTTCCACTTCTTCTGGTAGCAAGATTTGGATAATCTTGGTCAGCTTTAGCTCCTCGGAGAGTCTTTGTCCAGAAGTGTGTCTGCCTTGCTGATGGTTAAGGATTTCGAGTACCAGAGGAAATGCTGCTATAGGCAATTGTGTTCAAACAACCACATTCTTCCAGATATTTAATGCTTTGGTCCCAGCTTTCTAGCATTTGGAAACCAATTTAGTTAGTTGTTTTTTTTAGCTCCCTTTCCTCTTGATGACGTAACCAATACCTCAGAAAATTGTTTCCATTTATGTTACTGTTTTTTGTGAAGTGTGTGTGTGTGTGTGTGTGTGTAGGAGGGGGGAATGTCCCTCAAAGCATCTAATCAAGTTAATCATAATGTCCAAAGTTGAAATTTGTTATATTTTTAATCATGACTCTTATTATATCTGATCTATTTCATCTCTTCCAGAATTTTTATTACCTGCATATTAGATATGTCGTATCTGTCCCCTAAGCTTATCTTCTCGGGTGTGTGGTTTTGTTGTGTGGGGTTTTTTGTTTTGTTTGTATTTTGGTGTTCTTTGCAAGATCTTTCTTTATTTGAACTTCCAGGCCATTAATGCAACTTCTCAGGAATAATGATTCATTTGTTGCTTTGCATTTTAAATTAACAACTATTTTTGGGGGGCCCTGGATGGCTCAGATGGTTGCACGTCCGACTTCGGCTCATGTTATGATTTTGCAGTCCGTGCATTCGAGCTCTACGTTGGATTCTGTGCTGACAGCACAGAGCCTGGAGTCTGCTTCCAATTCTGTGTCTCCCTCTCCCTCTGCCCCTCCCCCACTCATATTCTCTCTCTCTCTCTCAAATACATAAACATTAAAATTTTTAAGAAAAAATGAACAATTGTTTTTAGATGCAGATGTATTTTGTACTCTCTTTTCATCTTGAAAATTCTCACTACGATGTTCTTTTACTGCCTAGCCTTGGACCATTGTGCCTTTAACAGTGGATATGGTGGTCAGTTTTCTCCTCGACTGAAAATGCCTGCTATTGGGTTATTATCTGCTGTTGCAGATTAGAAAATAAAGCTTCCTTGCTGGGGGAAGCTGCGGTAATATGAGCAAACTTTGAACCATATACTTCAACCTTTTGACTCCACCTCAAGATTTAGCTGATAGGACCAGCGTGTATATGGACCCAAGGGACGACAATCTAAAGTGTAACCACCACCCTGTGATGTATACTGTCTTGTTACTTAAAAAAAAAAAAAAAAAAAAAAAAGCTAGACAATAGACTGTCTCAGGAAATACAACAAAAATCATTAAAAGACTTTGCCTCTTATCAGAAGAGGCTGAAGTAAGGAGGTTATGAGATACAGCTGACACTGTAGGGAAAGTAATAAACTAAAGCAATGAGCAAAATAAAGCTTGAGTCAGCAGAAAAGCTACTACGTATGATTCCAGGTAGATCCCAGTAATACACCCCCCCCTTTTTTTAAAAGTTTATTTACCTTTGAGAGAGGGCGAGGCAGAGCCCGAGCAGGGAAGGGGCAGAGTGGGAGGGAGATACAGAATCTAAAGCAGGCTCCAGGCTCTGAGCTGTCAGCACAGAGCCCGACGTGGGGCTTGAACTCACAAACCATGAGATCTGAGCCACCCAGGTGCCCCAGTAATCCCCCTTTTAGTCAATCCTGTGGAGTCTTTCTTGGGTTCAAACATACCTCACAAAGTCATTTTCTCCTCCTACTGAGTAGCTGGCACAAGGTCATTACCGTAACATTCAATGTATTAGTCAGCCTGGCATAGATCTCTGATAGCCACAGTTTCAAACGGGTAGGGTTACTAGATAACAACCAGTTATGATCTTGGATTATAAAAACGGGGAAAAGGGGAAGTTTTCCGATTGTTTCTGATCACCATATACCCTTCCCTTAAATTCAGGCCAAGTCCCTGCTGCTCTGAAAAAAATATATAAATGCCGCTTGTGACGGACAGACCATAAGGGAGCTGTCTGATCCCTGCACCTTGGTGTCCTTGCCCTTGTATAATCCTCTCCCCTTGAGTGCAGGCAAAACTTGGGACTCGCTTCTAACCAACGCAACAAGAATATTGGGGTGTCATTGTCGCAATTGGGTTGTATTATGTGGCAAAAGTGATACATCATGTCCATGATTACACTACTCTATACAGGGCTGCTCCTTCACAGCCTGAAAATAAAGCCTCTCCTTGAGGACTTATTGAAGTAAGCGGCGAGTTGGAGATGGCTGATTGGCAAGAAATTGTGGCTGGGCTGTAGGAAACTGCATTCAGCTTCTAAAATCTAAGAGCGGCCTCCAGCCAGCAGCCACCAAAACTGCTGTGGCTCTGTCACGCGGCCACAGGACATGAAATCTGCCAGCATCAGGAATGGGCTTGAAAGCAGATTCTTCCCTAGTGGAGCCTAGTTGAGAACACAGGTCAACGCCTTCATCACAACCTTGTGACCCTGAACAAAGCACCCAGATAGACTGTGCCCTGATTCCTGCCCCACAGAAACCAGAAAATAACTGTATGCTGTTTTAAGCCACTAAGCTCATGGTTGTTGGTTATGCAGTGATAGAAAACGCGTGCACTGGTAAAGGAGCCCAGTAAGAAAGTGCAACACGGAGACATTAACTCCGCCCCCGCCATCTCCCTTGCAGTGCGACACAGCATCAGCAGAGCGATGCCCCGTACAGTTTTCCACTTAGGTTCGTACATTATTTTATGACCCATCCCTCCTTAAGCCTTTGTAAGACTCAAGTGTCTCCCTAGGAAATTTTATCGGGCTAAATTGAAAGTGTTTATTCACCAAGGTAAACTGGTGGTGGAATTTGTTGAATTATACTTGAGTAGAACTTCTACTAGTTTTCATGTGTGTTTACACACATTATCTCAGCTGATACTCATAATCCTGGGAGATGTGTAAGCAAGCGTTTCTTCCATTGAAAATGAGAGATTAAATGGCTTGTCCAAGTATCTTCGTCCATTCAGGCTGCTGTAACAAAACACCACAGACTGAGTGGCTTATAAACAACAGAAGCTTCTCACAGTTCTGGGGGCTGGAAGGCTGAGATTGGGGTGCTTGGGTGAGGGCCTGCCTCCAGGTTGCAGGCTTCTTGCTTGATCCATGCATGGAAGAAGGGGCT
Organism: Prionailurus bengalensis; assembly: GCF_016509475.1. NCBI lineage: Eukaryota > Metazoa > Chordata > Mammalia > Carnivora > Felidae > Prionailurus > Prionailurus bengalensis. Next base: position 6,456,929 of record NC_057347.1, read on the forward strand.
AGGGAGCTCTCCTGAGCCTCTTTTATGAGAACATTAATCCCATTCATGAGGGCCCCGCTCTCATGACACAATCACCTCCCAAAGGCCCTACCTTCTAATACCTGTGGCATTGGGATTTCAACATAGGAACCTGTTGGGGAGGTGGTGTGTGTGTTGGGTGGGGGGGAGGGGGGGGAGTAATGACACCAGGTTTACCAGCTAGTAAGTAGAAGAACCAGAAGTGAATGTAAGTCTTCTAAAACCAAAGCCAGTGTTTTCCCTCTACATGAGAACCACCTCCTGTAGAGGTGTCTCCTGTAGAGAAGACACTACCTGAGTCCCAACAATTATATTGAATTGTGGCAATATAGTCCCAGGGTTTTTTGTTTTCAAAAATGGAATAAAGTTAGAAGCTGGAGATCAGCACTCAACTCTAAAATCATGGAGGTCATCTGGTATACAGTTAGGCTTATGAAGGGCATCAGATGCACTGTATATGATGGAAATTTTGTCATCATTAAAGCACACTAACAGGAATGCTCATGCATGTATCCTTGTGTTAGATTCATACTGACCAAGACATTTTAAGAACACTTCAGATACGGAAGTCCCTTGTGTTCAGAGGTTGGAGGTCAAGCTGACTAGGTCAAAAATCCTCTGTAGGTTCAGCACAGAATGATGAAGTTTTGCTTCTCGCTGAAGGAAGAGAATGCTTCCTTTGACATTCCAAAAAAAAGTTCCGTGTCATGGAAAGCCTCAGAAGCTTGGTACGAAAATGAGTATGGCCAAGAAAAATGTTTTGTTACTTGAAAAGTATATTGTCAGATGAAAAAAAAAATGGTAAGAAAGAGAAGGAAGACTGAGTGGCTTATAAACAACCCAGTCCAAGGTTTTCAAGGTGGATGAAACTTTTCCTTTTAGAGTAAATTCTAGCTTATGTGGTAAGATAAACGTGTGATTTCGAACCCAGAGGACATCTCACACTAGATTTGTGTCATTGCATTTTGTGACTACCCATGTGCTCTGTGTTTGGTCGGAAATGCAATGATCTTGACCCATTTTCCAGCGTAACATATGTGGTGACAATACAACATACACGTAAAACACATGGATACCCAACGATTTCTTAATATTGACACAATCCTTATTGTTAGAGCTTTCCAGCTAGTAGGTCTGCCTTCTGTCTCTTCCATCATTACTCGCCCTCATCACTTCCACTAATCACCTTCCTAAAATAATAAATTTACTCATATTACCATCTCCTGCTTGAAATTTCTGACAGGTGTTCCCTCCATCTGGGAGAAAGTAGACACACAAGTCCAGGCACGACCAACTTCCCATTCTCCTTTCTGTACCTCATCCGCCGCTGTTTCACACCCTACATCATTCGTGCCAAGTTCAAAATTTCCCATCGGTAGATATACACTCAGGAAAATATGAGAGCTCGTTATTAATGAACTTTTTCTATAAAGACTACTTCACCAAAAAGCACACCCTCTTTCTGTGGCAAATGGAATGGCTCAAATACAAAATCAAATTAATAAACTTGTTAGGGCAAACTTTGGCAAAACAAGAAGAATGGAAGAGGAAGTCAAGGGTTATGAATATTGAATTGGGTTGTTGAAAGCAAAATAAATACTTTGAATTGTTTTAACGTTTTTATTTTTGAGAGAGAGACAGGCAGAGTACTAGTGAGGGAGGGGCAGAGAGAGAGGGAGACACAGAATCTGAAGCAGGCTCCAGGCTCTGAGCTGTCAGCACAGAGCCCGACACGGGGCTCAAACTCACAAACTGTGAGATTATGACCTGAGCTGAAGTTGGATGCTTAACTGACTGAACCACCCAGGCACCCCCAAAATAAATACTTTGGATTATATATCTCTCAGTCTGAACTTCCATATACAAAATTATTTTCTTGCTAACAAAAATGTGGGAGAAGTCAATGAGGGATGTGCACATTTCTTTGTGCGCAAACATGTCTAAATAATTAAAATCGTGATTGAGGGGTGGCTCGGTTGGTTGAGTGTGTGGACTCTTGATTTTGGCTCAGGTCATGATCCCAGTGTCATGGGATCAAGTCCCGCATCAGGCTCCATGCTCAGCATAGAGATTCTCTCTCCCCTGCTCCTCTGCTCCTCTCCCCCGCTTGCTCTCTCTAAAAATAAAAATTAAGAAAAATTTTTTTTTTAATTTAAAATTGTGATTGAGGGGGAGCAAGTCCTGCTGCACTTTCAAGTTGCCAGAGTAGGGCCACCTGGGTGGCTCAGTCAGTTAAGCGGCCGACTCTTGATTTCAGCTCAGGTCACCATCTCACCGTTGGTGAATTTGAGACCCTGTCGGGCTCTGTGCTGACAGCTCTGAGCCTCTTGGGATTCTCTCTTTCCCCCTCTCTCTCTGCCTCTCTCTCTCTCAAAATAAATAAATAAACTTAAAAAATTAAAAATAAGGTTGCCAGAGTGTGATGGGACAGGTTGAAAAACATGCAGTGAAATAAAAATCCACAGCACAACACCGCTTTACTCGAGCAATCCAAGCTTCAAACGCAGAGACGTTAACATATATAATCCCTTGCTGAATTTCTTTTTCACACAATTTTTGTATTCATTTGAGAAAGTAAATGCATACCTATTTCCATCTACTTCTATAAATATATATGGTAAACATGTATATACTTATATAAATATACGGTGAAGGATTCTGTAAAGCAAGGAACCATCAATGGAAAAAACCACAGGTAAGAAAGGAGAAGGATTAAAAATGAAACCAGGAAATTCAAAAATCAAAAGTAGCCGGACACAAAATGCCATATATTGTATGATTCCGTGCACGTGAAGTTTCTAAAGTAGGCAGGTGCATGGAAATGGAAAGTGTGTTAGTGCATGCCAGCGGCTAAGGGAAGGGGGAGTAGAATACATCTATTGGTAGAGTTTTCTCTGGATGTGTTCTGGAACCACACGGTGGTGGTGATGGCACCACTCTATGGACATACTAGAAAACACTTACTGGACACTTTAAAATGGTGAATTTTATGGTATGTGAGGTGTATCTCAATAACAATAATAAAGGTAGGGAAGTCTTCATAGTCATAAGATGCAGAAGGAAACTGCTGAGTAATCATGACGCACTGCCCCAGAAATGACAGGTTACCAAGAGAAGAGAGGCTAGAGGCAATATCAAAAAATAAAAAATTTACAAAAATAAAGAAGGCACCAGTGGAGAGAGAGCAGAGAACAGAATGAGTTGGTTTTTTTTTTTTAAATAGTTTCTTGAACTGGGGCACCTGGGTGGGTCAGTCGGCTAAGTGTCTGACTTCGGCCCAGGTCACGATCTCATGATTCATGAGTTCGAGCCCCGCATCGGGCTCTGTGCTGACATCTCAGAGCCCGGAGCCTGCTTTGCATTCTCTCTCTCTCTCTTTCTCTCTCCGCCCCTCCCACTCATGCTCTGTCTTACTTCCTCTCTCTCTCTCTCTCTCTCCCCAAAGTAAAAATAAACATAAAAAAATTAAAATAATTTCCTGAGGGACTCACACTTGACGAAAGACCATATAAAGTTATGGACTCATATGAGGGCAGCAATAAATAGCTAGCAGAAAAACGATTAAAATGTGGGACTCGTGGCAAAGCTTCCTCACAAGCCCCATTGGGTTAGGCCAATGAAGTGATTGAGGCTTATAGTAGTATACAGGGGGTGACCCCGGTCCACACCCCAGCTTTCCCACCTATTTCCTGTGTCTATTCGAGATAGTTCATCTCTCTGGTTTTCAATTTCCTCTTGTGTAAAATGGGAGAATGATAGTACCTACCTCATAGAGTCATTTGTAGAGATTAAATGGGGGGCGATATCTCGAGCCATCTGGAAATCAATTTGAGCTCAGTGCCTGATATATTATGAACATTTAATCCATTGCAGTAGTGATTAGGAAGGATGATGATGGTGGTGGTGGTCGTTGTGGTCGCTAATGCTTTTCTATATTATAAATCTCACTGTTACCAGGTTACGGGGTCTGTTCCAGCCAAATCGGTCAACTCACCAAATCAGTGTCTCTACTACATCTGGTTTGTTTTTTATTGCTTGATTCTTACTTCCTCGGTTTGAGTCATTTCTTCTTCTTGAAATGCTGCTTTGAAATGGTACTTCTCTTCCAAGATTCCTCTCCACTGTTGACATTGACCTCATCAGCCCGTTCTTACCCATCGCACCTCTCCCTGGACTCCCGCTTTCATACTTACAGTCCTCAACCATATGAATTTTGGCTCATGTGTACAGGGATGTTGGGTCACATCTGCTGCGGATAATGTAAGAGAAAAGAAAAGAAGAGGAGTCAGGGAAGAGAGAGGGGTGGTGAAGAAAATGGCAAAGCCGGATTGCACTTGTAGCTGAGGCAGGGGAAACAGATACAGAAAAATAAAATAGGATCTCTGGAACGACACAAACAGCCACACAACTGTAAGTGTCTGTCACATAGGTTAGCATCAGTAATTTTGGAATCAGGTGCACCTGGGTGGCTCAGTCAGTTAAGCGTCTGACTCTTGGTCTCAGCTCAGGTCGTGATCTCACGGTTTGTGGGACCGAGCCCTCGTGTCAGGCTCTGTGCTGACAGTGCCTGCTTGGGATTCTCTCTCTGCCCCTCCTACACTTGTAGTCTCGCTCTCTCTCAAAATAAATAAATAAACTTTAAAAATAATAATGATTTTGGAATTAAACCATTTGAGCACTTACTCATTTATTCACAAGGCTGCAAATGGTTTGCCATGTCCTAAAACCATTAGGATAAAACTGGCCTAACCACATCTAAGACCGTATAGCCTGGATGCGGGGCTGGAGGTAGAACATGACAAGGGAAGGAACTTTTCGAAACATACTTATTCATCTCTGACACCCTGACGCGCTTATGTGAAGATTTACCTAAAATTGTTGCTATTGTACAAAAATGGGATTCAGAATGAGGAGGGGGTCATTAATGAGTCATAAAGCCACAAAGACACTGGCTGGTTCAGTCAGTAGAGCATGCAACTCTTTGTCTCAGGGTTGTGAGTTTGAGCCCCACGCTGGGGGCGGAGATTACTTAAAAATAAAATCTTTAATGGGCGCCTGGGTGGCCCAGTCGGTTAAGCATCCGACTTCTGCTCAGGTCATGATCTCATGGTTTGTGAGTTCAAGGCTTGCCTTGGGCTCTGTACTGACAGCCCAGAGCCTGGAGCCTGCTTCAGATTCTGTGTCTCCCTCTCTCTCTCTCTCTGCCCCTCCCCTGCTCGTGCTCTGTCTCTCTCTCAAAAATAAGTAAATGTTAAAATAAATTTTTAAAAAAGAATAAAATCTTTTAAAAAATCCAGAAAGATACTGAACATTTAGATAGATGTTTAGAAATAAAGAATAACATTCCTCTTAGTATGTCTGTTACCAAAAACAGAGGAGAAAAATAATTCATAAGTTCTTTTTTTTTTTTCATTTTTTAACATTTATTTTTGAGAGACAGAGCATGAGCAGGGAAGGGGCAGAGAGAGAGGGTAACACAGAATCTGAAGCAGGCTCCAGGCTCTGAGCGGTCAGCACAGAGCCTGATGCGAGGCTTGAACACATGAACCGCGAGACCATGGCCTGCCTGAGCCGAAGTCAGATGCTTAACCGACTGAGCCACCCAGGTGCCCCTAAAAATTCATAAGTTCTTATTAAAATTGTGTGAGTGGAAGGTTTTCTTTTTAAATCTGAAACAAAGGATGAGTTAAGTTCAATTTACAATTCTCATTATCCTTAACTTGAGAATGTATTTTGAAAATTATCAATTTCTTTTAAATTTTCAAAACATATGGGTACAAAATTGTAAATGGTATTCTATTATAAGTTTCCTGTGTCTTTTGCCTAAATAGAGTGGTGGGAATAGAAGCTAAAAGAAGTTAAAAGCCTCAAAACAAGTTTGGCGATGTAACAGATGTCTCTGGGGGCCCCTGTGTCATTTTCCCTTGATCCTCACCTGATTGTAGCCATGTTCGCAGTGGCTATTTCTGTGTCAGGTCACACTCGCCTCGTGTTTCATTGTGAACAAAGAACTTGAACAGAGAACTGTAAGTAGGCATAGGGTTTAGCCACGTGGCTATGGAGGTGGGAGGAGCTCTAGGCAGAGGGAAGAGCTAGTCCAAGGTTGTACAGACGTGTGCCAACGTCTCTGAGAAACCGCACACATGCTGGTGTGGCTGGGAAGGGGTGAGGGATGGAGAGGGCAGGAGAAGGCGGAATCAGAGAGGCAAAGGGGCGCCAGAGTATGTGGGGTCTTGAAGGCCATTCTTCAGGCTTTGGCTTTCACTCTGAGTGAATTGGGAAGCCATTTCTGGGATTTGCAGAGGAGTGACTTGATGTGAGATTTATTTTTATTTATTTTTTAAATGTTTACTTATTGATTTTGAGGGGCGGGGTGGGGGGGGGAGAGAGAGAATCCCAAGCAGGCTCCACGCTCTGCATAGAGCCGGACACAGGGCTTGATCTCATGCCTGGGAAATCATGACCTGAGCCAGGATGAAGAGTCAGTTGCTCAACTGACTGAGCCTCCAGGGAACCCCCTGAGATTTATTTTTAAAGAATTCATACTGGATATTGTTTTTAGAATGGATTTGATTGCACGTGAGGGGACAAGACCAAGGCTGAAGATAAAAATCTGTTAGGAAGCCATTAGGGTATTCCAGGCAAGAGTTGATCATGTTTCAGATAAGGATAGTAGCCAGGAATATGGTGGGTCAGATTCTGAACATATTTTGAAAGTAGGGATAGTCTTGGGTTGCCTATAGAGTTTGAGAGAAATGGGAAAGTCAAGGATGACTAGAAGGTTTTTTAGCTTCAGCAACTAGAACAATGGAGTGTATAGGAATTCAGTTTTGAACATATGAAACGTGAGATGTTTATCCGACATTCCCATGGGAGGAAAAAATGGGTGAATGGATAGTTGGATACACAAGGATGGAGTTTTGGAAAGAGATGTGGCTCTGGTTATGGTTGTGATGACCACGTAAGATATCCAAGAAATTGAGTGAGATACAGAAGATAAGGGGACCACGAAGGGAATCCTGGATGTGCTGAAATTAAAAAGTGAGGCAGAAGATGCAAACTGGTATAAAAGACTGAGAAGAAACAATTGGTTGGGTGGAGAGGACACTCAGACTGTAATGTCTTAGAAGCCGAGAGAAGAAAATGCATCACAGAAGGAGGGAATGTTCCATCACTGAAAATATTGTTGGTATGGCAGAAAAGTGAGCTCTGATTACGAACGATTTGAGTTAGTAATGTGGAGCTCACTGGTGACTTTGGAGTTGACTGGTGACTGGTTTCCTAGGAGTTTTCTCTGCAGTGATTGGGGCAAAATCTGATTAGAAACAGTTGAGACAATGAGAGGAGACACATTGGAGACATGGGGAATGCACAACTTGTTAGAGTTTTTCTGCAAAGAAGAACAAGAAAATTGGGCAATAACCGGTGAGTGAAGTAACATCAAGGGAAGATTTTGGTTTTGTGTTTTTAAAAAATAGCGGCATTCAGTATACTGACAGAAACGATACAAGGCTAAGGATGAATGAGAGAAGCTTGGACTGCTGGAACGAGCCTCCCAGGTTGGGTAATAGGGAATGAGATCTAAGTATGAGTGCCTACGTGTAAGCATTGGCTTTAGACGGGAGCATGGATAGCTCTTGTGTAGAACCAGACAGGAAAGCAGAACATGTGAATGCAGACTCTGATAGGTGAGTAGAAACTGGGATGGGAATTGGAGGAGACCCTCTTCCAACTGCTTGGATAATCTCAGTGAAGTGAGGTGAGGTCTGAAGCTGCAAGAATAAGGAGAGGGTCAAGGGAGTCAAAGGTACAAGGGAATATGCACCACAGGGAATAACCGTAATAATCCACCATGGATTTTCAGCTGGGTAAGAAGGAAATAGAACATGAAAGGGGTGAGAGGTCCTCCTGAACTGGATGTCCTGGTGAGGTGGAAAAATGGTGGAGGCCAGGGTGTCAGGTGCCCTGAGTAAGGTCAAAGTAGGATGCAAGAAGTGACAGTAGGGAGGGCTTGTAGTTATTGGTGACCCCCAAGTCTAGGTTGTGGGCAGCTGTGGTATATGAGCTCATACTGATCATTACCTTTCTAAATGCTTTATTATCTTTGCTTTACCTACCTGTTCTCATTGTCATTGTTCCAGTCCTTTCCTTTGAGTTAGTAATCAGGTATTCAAATATTTCAACTTGAGTTCTTTCTACTCAATTTTCAAATTGTGTACGTGTGCCATTTTGACAATTTATCCCCTGGAATTCTTTATTCTTTTTCTTCCCCTTTTATTCTTTTTTTTTTTTTGACTATATTATCTTTGACATATCATTGAATTTATGTTCTTTTTACATTCTTGTAGTATACTTATAATTTGTGTCCGTTTTTTTTTTGATGAGGTATAATTAATTTACAATAAAATGTATATAATTTAAATATGTTATGAGAAATGTATACACCTGAGTGATCCTGTTCCCTATCATGGTGTAGTGTATTTATTTTATGCAGAAAAGCCCTGTGTCCCTTCCTGGGCATTCATCCCCAGAAGCAACCACTGGTCTGGCTTTCCACTCAGTACAGTATCTTTCAGATTTATACAGATTGCCACATACCTTAGTAGTGGTATTCCATTGTATGATGTATTCATTCTTGGACTGATGATGATAAAATATTTTCAATCTGGGGCTCCTATGAATAAAGTTGCTCTGAATAGCTTTGCACAAGACTTTTTGTGGACATATGTTTGCATTTCTGTCAGTAAATACAGCTCTTTCTTCCTTAACTTATGATGGAAGTCGACACCTTGGAAAGTTGAACCATCATTGTAAGTCAAGGACATCTGTACCTACAAATGGGATTTCTGGTTCACAGGCTAGAGATATGTTTTTTTAAACTTCCAGACAACTTTCAAAGAGATTTTCAATTTTACTGTGCCACCAGGAATGTATGGGAATTCCAGTCAACCCAAATTCTCCCCAGTGCTGGGTGTAGTCAGTTTCCTTTCAGCCATTTGGGAATGGGGGGGTATAGAACAATCTTGTTGTGGTTTCACTTGGCATTCTCCAAATCCCCAACAGTAACAAGAGAGACTTTTCTTGCACTTTTGTCCATTTTTTTCTGTCTTCTTTTGCTCAGTATCTGCTCAAATCTTTTGCTCATTTTTATTAGGTTATATGTCTTTTATTATTGAGTTGTAAAAGTTTTTATATATTGTGGATACAAGCCCTTAATGAACTATGTGTTGGGAATATATTCTTCCAATCTGTAGCTTCTCCATTAATTTTCTTAATGGTTTCTTTGATGAGTCGAAGTTTTAAATTTTTGGTGAAGTCCGATTTATCATTTTTTAATGGTTTAGTGTGTTCTGTGTTCTCTCTAAGAAATCTTTCTATCTCTAGGTCAAGAAGATTCTTCCTCTTATGTTTTTGTCTACAGGCTTTATGGTTACAGTTCTTACCTTTACGTCTGTGATCTGTCTCAAATTAATTTGTGATACATTGTGAGCTAGGCATTGAGATTCTTTTTAACCATATAAAATTCCAGTTCCAACATTATTTGCTGATGCAACTTTCCTTTTCCCCTTGAATTGCTTTGGCATTTTGGTAAAACATTATTTAATTGTACATTAGGTGGGTCTGTCCTGTTCCAATGATCTGTTTGTCTTTCCCTTTACAGTACCACAGTCCTGATCATAGTCACTTGAGAGTAAGTCTTCTTGGGGCGCCTGGGTGGCTCAGTCGGTTAAGCATCCGACTTCAGCTCAGGTCATGATCTCACAGTCTGTGAGTTCAAGCCCCGCGTCAGGCTCTGTGCTGACAGCTCAGAGCCTGGAGCTTGCTTCAGATTCTGTGTCTCCCTCTCTCTCTCTGCCCCTCCCCTGCTCATGCTCTGTCTCTGTCTCAAAAATAAATAAAAACTTAAAAAAAAAAAGCTTCTGAAGTCAGGTAGAGTAAGTGCCCCAACTCTGTTATGTTTTGTTTTGTTTTGTTTCTTTTTTCATAATTGTTTTGAGTTACTTGGCCTGTCCATATAAATTTTAGAAATATCTTCTCAATTTCTACCAAAAAACCCAAAGCCTGCTTGGATCTCCAGATCAAGTATGGAAGATCTGCCATGTTAACAGGATTGAGTCTTCTGATCCATGAACATAGCATATCTTACTAGTTATTTGGACAATCTTTAACATCTCTTGGCAGTATGTTATCGTTTTCCAGGTAGAGATCTAATACATCTTTTTTTAAATTTATCTCTAGGTAGGTATTTCACATTTTGAAGTATTTTGTAAATGGTGTTTTAATGCATGTTTTATTTTGGATAGTTTTAGATTTATAGAAAAGTTGCAAGACAGTACAGAGAGTTCCCAGATACCCCTCACCCAGTTTTCCTTGCTGTTAACATCTTCTGTTGCCATGGAACGTTTATCATAACCAAGAAACCAACCCTGGACATTAATGTGAACTACACTCCAGATTTTATTCAGATTTCACTAGATTTTCCACAAGCGTCCTTTTTCTGCTCCAGGATACCACACTACCTTTGGTCATGAAGCCTCCTTAGTCTCCTCTCATCTCTGATCATTTCTTCATTTTTCCTTGTGTTTTATGACCTTGATAGTTTTAAGGAGTACTGATCAGATAGTTTGCAGAATTTTCCTCGGCTTGAGTTTGTGGGTTTTTTTCCCCTCACAGCTGGACTGGGGTTGCAGACTTTGAGGAAGGATGCCATAGAAGTCAAGCGCCCTTCATATCTTATCTTATCAGCAGTGTGTGCTATCAACGTGACTTAACACTGGTCATGTTAGCTTTGATCATCCAGCCAAGGTCATGTTTGCCTGGTTTCTCTGCTGATAAGTTACATTACTCACCCCTTTGCTTCTGCTTATGCCACTGTTTGGAAGCATACCTCCTGAAGAGGTATCTATAAATCATAGATAATTCTTCTGCAGGGAAGATATGTTTCCTCCTTTCCTCCCCTTCCCTCCTGTTCCTCCCCTTCCCTCCCGTTCCCTCCCCTTCCCTTCCCTCCTTATGTAGATCAGCATGAACTCATGAATATTTATTTTATTTGAGGATTATAATCAAATACTAAATTATTTATTTTCTTGCTTAAATTGTTCCAGCTTCACTCTTTGAGTACTTTTTCAGGTTGGCTCCTATATCCCTATGACACGTTCCCATCCTTTTTTTGTTTTTGTTTTTTGTTTTGTTTTCCCTTATTTTCCAGCTCTATAAGATGCTCCAGAATTAATTCTACAAAATTCCCCAGGATCCACTGTTTCCCAGTGAGCTCTGGTTCCTCAATTGGAGAATAATAACAGATCTGGGCACTTGGTGTGCTCAGAGCTGCTAGGGTATCACTGCTTCTAGGCTTTCTCAGTGCACAGACCTAAGAAATCCGTGTATGTGTAGTAACCTGTGCATAGACTTTGGGTTGCAGACTTTGAGGAAGGATGGCATAGATTACAGATGTGTTTATAACCATAGGGTGATAGATGTGCCTATAATCATTTCTGTATGTATCCGCCTGCATCGATATGGAGCTAAACTTGAGTCCATAGTGGCATCTCCAACTCTAATCCCGTACAACCTGCTTCATTTCTGCTTCCCCTTCCCCCTTTCTTACAACCTGCCTCCCCAACCGTGGGAAGACTGGCCCTATTCATCCTCCACCCCTTAATTTATGAGTCCAGCCCAGGATACATGGGACACAGTTTCAGAATTATTAACCACTTCTCCAGTGAGAGACAACATTATCAGCTGGAGTACAGTGTTTATGTACAGTTGCTTTTGTCTTTAGCCTTCAGGTTTTCAACCAAAATACTATTTTCCAAGGTGACTTACGTCAACTCCTCCCTCGTCCCTCGCCCCATCCTGATCAGTGAAGTTATGCCATGCATTTGTAATACAGTTAGATTTTTTTTTTTTTTGTCGTGGTCTGCATTCCATCCCGGGGTTCTCTGGTTCCTGGTTGCTGTGTTTTGTCTTTATTATTTTATCTTACCTTGCCTACATTCAAATTCAGTTTCTGTACTGTAAAGTTTAATGGGTTTTGACCAATGCATAGTGTCATTTACTTCCCTCTCCAGTGCCATACATAATGGTTCCACCACCTTAAAAATTCCCCTTAGGGGCACCTGGTGGCTCAGTCGGTTAAGCGTCCTCTTGGTTTCGGCTCCGGTCATGATCTCATGGTTCACGAGTTTGAGCCCCACATTGGGCTCTGCACTGACAGCCCAGAGTCTACTTGGGACTCTCTCTTTCTCTCTCCTTCTCTGCCCCGCATCCGCTCATGCTCTCTCTGTTTCTCTGTCAAAGTAAATAAACTTAAAAATTTCTTAATAAAAAGTAGACAAATTTGAAAAATCCTCCTCTTTATCCTCTTTGTAATCAGCTACTCTCCCTTCTCCAAGGTGCTGGCAACCATTGGTATAGGGTTTTCCATCCCTTCAGTGTTACCTTTTCCAGAATGTCATATGAGTGGAATCATGCTATAGGTAATCTCTCAGTTTGGCTTATTTCTGTTCACGCACACCAGAGAGGTAGGCATGTTTTTGGATAAGCCCCATGTTTATGGATTAGTGATAATATAAAGAATCTTTTGTGACAGGTAGATAAAGAAAAGGCTTTAAAATATATCTTGTATTTGGGGGCACCTGGATGGCTCAGTTGGTTGAGCATCCAACTCTTGGTTTTGGCTCAGGTCATGATCTCACAGTTTGTGGGATTGAGCCTCGCTACACACTGACAGCACAGGGCCTGTTTAGGATTCTCTGTCTCCCTCTCTCTCTGCCCCTCCCCTGCTCTCTCAAGATAAATAAACATTAAAAAATCTTTCTTATATTTGTAAAATGTTCATAATTTTCAAAGTGCTTATAGTATACCATTTTTTATTTGATTTCCACACCGTCCTGTGGACTGGGGAGCCATTCCTTCAACAAAGAATCTAAGGTTCAAAGAGTGTAGGTGGCTTCTGCAAAGACACAGAGCTGGTGAGAGCCTTGTGGTACTTGAACTTGGCTTTTTATTTATTTATTTTTTTTTTTAAATTTTTTTTTCAATGTTTTTTTAATTTATTTTTTGGGACAGAGAGAGACAGAGCATGAACGGGGGAGGGGCAGAGAGAGGGAGACACAGAATCGGAAACAGGCTCCAGGCTCTGAGCCATCAGCCCAGAGCCTGACGCGGGGCTCGAACTCACGGACCGCGAGATCGTGACCTGGCTGAAGTCGGTCGCTTAACCGACTGCGCCACCCAGGTGCCCCTGAACTTGGCTTTTTAATGCATTGTTTGTATCTGTGCTTCTCTAGAGTGCCTTCAATCACGTGTTGCTGTGAATCCTTTTCAATGAGCCACCAAGTCTTGACCAATGAGTAGAATTCATTGTGAGGACAGTAAAGAGGTACTTGATCTACATGCGTCCCACCAGGGGAGCCCCAGCAGAGGGGTCCGGTGGAGTGGTGTCACGAGGGAAGAGGAGAAAGACCAGATGAGTGTAGCAAGTGAGTTGATGGCCACAGCACTCAGAGAATGCTTGCCAGACAGCAGCATAGGCATGTTGCAGTCTTGAAGATGATTCCAGAGTTTAAAAATGCCAGTGTTTGGCCCAACATGTCCCGTGATTGTAGGTCAACCATGTCATCAGGGGCCCAACAAAAGTGATTGGGGTTGTTGGGCAACTGGCATCGCCAGTCCTTTCTTTAAAAGTTTACTTATTTATTTTGAGATAGAGAGACAGAGCACACACACAAACAGAGGAGGGGCAGAGAGAGAGGGAGAGATAGAATCCCAAGCAGACTCTGCCAGTGTGAGGCTCAAACTCATGAACCATGAGATCATGATCTGAGCTGAAATCGAGAGGTAGACACTTAACCAACTGAGCCACCCAGGCACCCCTGGCATTGCCAGTCTTAAGACTAGAGGGTATATGACTGTTTAACAGGAGGTTGAAGAAACTTTTCAAGGCAGTTTCGCCTATCTGGGATTTTTTTCTTACTTGCTGACTTTATGCCCTATACTCGACTGAAAACACAACTCCAGCATTTGCTGGACAGAGAGGACGGGAACACTCCACGTAGAGAACACAGCACTTGCAAAGCAAAGGAGAATCAGGATGTGTATGGATGCTGCCCAGGGACTTCATAAGGCGGTCCCTTTGATTAAAGCCACTTATGGATATGTCACATGCAGTCCTTGGGCTGACTGGTGCGAGGCAGCTAATGACAGCAGAGAAAACATCGGGATGCTTGGCGGCGGGGGGGGGGGGGGGGGACCAGGGGTGCTATGCAAATTGCAGGCAAAGTGCTACCACTCGCTCTGTTATCTTTGCTCTCTCTCTCCCATTTCGTGTACTCCTGTTAAAGAATCAGTCTCTTTGGGCAGTGATGTGGTCTGTTTTTCTAGAACATTCTGTCTGGCTTCTTGCTCACTCGTTTCTCATTGCTGGGGGAACCTGGCCACAGAGCCAGGAATTCTTCTCCTTTTCCTCCCTTTCTGGCCATTTCTCATGGGTTTTGCCCACCCACCGTTCTACCTCATGGGGGTCTCCACCCAGGACCCGGCTGGGCCCCTGTTGTCTCCACTGACAGCAGGTCCTCCTGTACCCTGCTCTCCTCCCCAGCTGACATCTGTCTGTCTGGTTGAGTCCTGCCAACAGGTGGTGCTGGAGAGAGAATGACTCCGGAGGACAAGAAGGGAGCTTCATGCTGACCTTGTCAGGGTTGCTCTGGCAGAGTCTTTCCAGAACCTTCGTTTGCCTCTTTAGGGACCAGCAGCAGCCACTGGGCCCCTTTCTCAGAGGTCTGAGCACCTTTTCCTCAGCGGCTGACATCTCCTTTCTTCTGTCCCATTGGCTCCAAAGCAGTAGCTGTCTCCCCAGGGATCTTCTGTTCTTTCAATATTACACACCCAAGTAATCAGTTTGTGTACTAAACCCTGTTTGAAGTTGCTAGTGTGGTTTCTGTTTTCCTGACTGGATCCTGACCCAGGAAACCAGTTAGAAGTCTGCTCTTTCTCCCAGATCTTACTTCTTTAGCAGATGTCTCCTTCAGCGTTTCCCAAGACTCTGTATGTTAGGGAAAACCTTCTGTGGATTTCATCACATTTTATCAGTATCAAACACTGAATGCCTACAATGCAGACCCCACACTTTTCCGGAGGGTAGGCATGGCAGGGTAGGATACGAATGGAAGGTGGCTCCGTTATATTTTTATATATGTGTTATGTATGTGTTTCTACTACTGTCGCCCTAAAACAGGGCAGAGTAGAGGAAAATAAATAGACACGGATTAACACACACATCCATGTGTACCTACATCATTAATAAGTTCTAGGCTCTATCATTTCTTTTATCCCATCAATTATATATATATATATATATATATTATATGTATAAATTATATGTTACATATGTACAAATTATATATATACACAAAAAAACAGTAAACAAAAGCAAATTTAAGACTACATTAGCAAAAACACAGAAGTTTTTGTATTTCTAGCTACTGTATCTCTGTTGTGCTTGGGGAATAGGGCTCAAAGTTACCACCTTTTTATTTTTTTAATGTTTATTTATTTATTTTTGAGAGAGAGAGAGAGAGAGAGAGAGAGAGCACAAGCAGGGGAGGGGCAGAGAGAGAGAGGGAGACATAGAATCTGAAGCAGGTTCCAGGCTCCTAGCTGTCAGCACAGAGCCCAACATGGGGCTCGAACTCATGAACCATGAGATCATGACCTGAGCTGCAGCCAGACCTTTAACCGACTGAGCCACCCAGGTGCCCCAGTTATCACCCTTTTAAACATGAGGTTTACAAAGCAGGCTCAAAGGACCCCGTGACTTGCCTTGTTTCCCTGGCTAGCGAGCACCAGGTCAGCCTGCTTGACTCTCGGCCACCAGACACACCATTTCTTTATTCCCCGACTTCCCCGGCCCCTGAGGCACGTAGCATCTCTGAAAGAATGTGAGCTTCCCCTGACAGCCTGGAACAGAAAAGTTCAGCCCCTGGCTCAGTAACTCAGGACGCTGTGAGTCTTGCTGTCTCCTCTTTGACTTTCCCCTCCCCCGAAGAGGAGAGTTATTTTCAACCCTCCATCTGTTTTGTGTTTAACGCGCAGAAAGGTTGCACATCTTCACGGGCCTTGTTCATGAGCAGTAGATTGTACAACAGTTTATTACACAAGTGGAGGTTTTTATTGCTGGCCTTTGTTGAGTTGCCAACTGGGAGAAAGAACATAACGTGCTCAGCGGTCCCTATCAGGAAAAATGAGAAAGCATTAAATACCAGTCAAATTGTCAAGCCATCGAAAAGCGGGTAATCAAATCCAGAAATCCCTGTAGCATGACTAGTGAGAAGGACTTCTCTCACTAATAGTGTTTTTACATCCATCATTGTTTCTCAAGTCACTTATATCGCAGGCAGTATCGCGAAGCATTATGTGAGATGCGTGTCAGTAGTGGAGTGCGTGTGTTTGACCTCGAAAGGCTCATCTGTTTCAAAATCTGACCATGGCCAATACATGGCATCAAATGTTTAACTACTGGTGTGTCCCCCAGACAGGGGTAGAAAACCTGCACGAAGCATCCTAGGAAATGTTGTATCAGAGTAATACCAACCATAGCACGCCAATCCCAGTGGTAATGGCTTACTCTTGCTCCTTCTGTTCCATGTTCCCCAAAGCTCAGAGCATCACGGAGTCAGCCGGATAAAAGTTGTTGGAGACTCAGAAACGGACCAGTCACATAGTGTTCAGTCCAGTTCACATCACAATCACCTGGGGACCCCTGCCCAAGACTAAGTAAAATCTCCCAGGCTGGGCTAGGACGTTGGTATGCTTTTATGGTTCTCCAGGTGATTCTAATATACAGCCTGGGCTGAGCACCCCAGTTGGAAGCCAGCTGCCTCATTTTATTGGTAGAAGAAAAGAAACCAGAACAATTGGTGGTCCTCTTTTCTAGCAAGGAATTTTCTACTTTAGGTCCCAAATTTCATAACCGTTCATTTCTCAAAGCAACACATTTAGGGGTCCTGGGTCGGTTAAGCATCTGACTCCTGATTTTGGCTCAGGTCACAATCTCACAGTTTGTGAGTTCAAGCCCCGAATCAGGCTCTGCATTGACAGCCTGGAGCCTGCTTGGTATTCTCTCTCTGTCCTCTCTCCCTGTACCTTTCCTGCTGTCTCTCCCTCTCTCTAAATATAAATGAATATAAAATTAAAAAAAGGAGAGTCTGGGTGGCTCAGTTGGTCAAGTGTCCAACTTCAACTCAGGTCATGATCTCACAGTTCGTGAGTTCAAGCCCTGCCTCGGGCTCCATGCTGACAGCTCGAGCCTAGATCCTGCTTTTCGGATTCTGTCTCTGTCTCTCTCTCTGCCCCTCCCTCACTCATTCCCTCTCTCTCTCTCTCAAAAATAAATAAAACATTTTTTTTAATAAAAAAAAAAAGAGTAGGACAGTTAACCGAATGAGCCACCCAGGTGCCGCAGGAAGCTGCCTTTCAGCATGAAGGAGGTACAGTCTTTCCCTCCATTACTCGGCCGTGATTAGAATCCATGCACATATGAACAAAACCAGTCCTGGTTTATGCCTGAGTCCAGCATGAATTTTGACGGTTTCCCCCCGCACCACCTTCATTCCCAAAACGTTCCAAACTGGACATTAAATGTCCTGATCACCTTTCTCTAGATGAGTCCCCCCCAAAGTCTCGTCCATGCTTTCTCCGAAAGACCCACTTCTCTTAGGCTGAGAAGCCCCAGAACCTGCCTTCTAATTACACCCTTGTTGCGAGTCTGACAAACACATCTGATAGCTCGCGCCCCGGGGGGACATTGGTCAGTAGCCTTGGACTTCTCAGCTTAATTGCCCTAGCTTTAATGCCACTTAAATCAGAATGTAAGCACTGAAAGAATTTCAGGAATCCGATGATATAAATTGTATTTTTAGAGCTGAGAATGAGTTGAGCTAGTGACACAGTGCAGCGCCTAAAGATAGATCTCTTTAGTTTTCCCATGATTTATCACAGGCGAGTTCACAGCAGGTTAAAATAATTGAATGCGCTGATAGCATGCATATTGGCACGGTTTTATGAGCAGTCATTCATAACATATTTGTCACGAAGCATAGCTTCCAGGATGGAACCCTGATCCGCAGGCAGTGTTTTAGCCTCCACAACACAGTGGAATTAACTCCTCTGTGGAGCCTGGCCACGTCGTCACGGTGTCCGGTCCCCAGCTAGAGCTGCGGGGAAAAGGATCAAGGGAATGACTGGTCCGCCAAACAAACCGTGAGTATATCATGACGACAGGCACACTTTCCCTGGAGGCTAAAGAGAAAAAAGTGCTTTCCGGGGACGGCTGTAACTCCGTGCTTATAGACTCAACCTGCACTAACTGCTTTCTTTTCCCGTCGTGGTTCACTTTCCCCTTTTCTCCCAGTGTGATTTTTTCCCCCTCTGCTTATGGGCTGCGTCCCCTGGGCATGTACTTTTTCCACAATAAAAAAATGACTCTGCGGGGGTCACTGCAGCAGGTGACAGACAATGCGTGTGTGTGAGGTACACGTGGACCCAAGTTCAGCTGCGTTCCTTATTTTTCTGTGAATCTGCTTAGTTCCTGTGTTGAGCCCCGATTTGGCGTAGGCGTGGAGGCGCGTCCTCTGTCAGTCCGGGATGTCCTTACTCAAACACAAGGTCCTGTCTGGGGGCTCTGTGGCTGGTCTGCTTAGGGGACACTGGGCTTCAGGGCAAGTGGGCGGTGCTCGGGGCTCCCTCCCGGGGACCCCACCCTCCATCATATCGGCTTTCTTGGCTTCTGTGACCCTCCATCTCCCCAGATTTGAATAGTCCCCAGGTTTGAATCTACTCTGGAGAAGGAGTTTCTGAGATCTCCGATCTCCCAAATCTTAAGTTTCTGTCTGGAGCCTGGGACTTGGGACTCAAAAGCTAAACCTGTGGCTCCTCTGTTACCTACATTTTACTGGTTTTCCCTTCCCTAAAGCACTAAAGACAGACAGCCGCACTGCCTAATGGGGGGAAAACACGGGGGTTACCAGGGAAAACATACAGGCAAATTTCTCCCAGTAATTTCCCACCGCATACAGCAGGCAGTCAACAAAGGTGACTGCTGTCTTTACACAAGGTAGTGTAGAGAAGCAATAAAGACCACAGACTTGATAGCCAGGCTCCACAAGTCCAAAATCTGGCTGCATGGTCTCCTGACTGTGTCCTTGGACAAGCCACCTAACCATTCTATGCCTCAGTTTCCCCACATACAACAAGGAGATGATAGCAGCACCTCCCTACAAGGTCCTACCTATATAAAGTGCTTGGTGAATTCATTATGCTATTAGTATTACCACTTCTACAAAGCTCTGTCTCTCAAAGCCATTGGTGACCATAATTGCATTGATGCCACTGGTATACACAGTACATCCCATGCAGAGAAGGTGAAACCACACCTAGTATTTCACAGGGAAAGGAGCTACTATTCCCAGGTGGGAGGCTGGGCTGAGTCTCCTGGAAATGCAGCCCTCTGGGTAAGATGTGGATAGAAATGATCCTTAAGGGCTGGGTTAAGAAGGAATCAGCTGACCTCAGTCAAGGCAGTTCTGAGATTCTTGGTGTGGAGAGACGGATTCTTGAGATTCTGGAAGACAGTTCCATGCTTCCAGTCCAGAGGATAAGAGAGTGAAGCGGGGAGAGGGGAAGAGGGAACGGAGGCAGGGAAAGGCTGGCTAAGTCGGTGTGAGGAACGTGCCTGGTCGACCACTGCTGGCGGCTGCTGGAGAACAGAACACGCACCGGGCCTCTCCTAAGAGGCAAGTCCTGTGCTGGCTCTTGCTGAGGGAGGTGCCGCTCCTGTGAGCAGAGACAAGAGGGGGAAACAGAGGGGAAGACGATGGTTCACCAGTCCCCACGTTACATACACGTCATTCTCTAGCCCATCAAACTGATGAGCTTGAGAAAGAGAATGTGGGGGACTCTGGCATTTACACCTGGTCCCCTTTCTATCCCAGAGCTGTTCTGGTCAATGTCCCTATCAGCCCACATGAAGTCAGGATGAGCAAGTCTGCAGGGACAGCAGAAGCAGTGCCATGTCAAGACTTAGGAGGTCTAGACTCAAGACCCAAGCGTATGACCAACTAGCCTGTGACCTTGGACATACCTTTCACCTTCCTGGACCAAGGGCCGTCCGTGAAGAGGTAGACGCAGATAAAAGCAGCTTCGTTTGGGGAGAGCAACGTAGCATAGTTAAGAATGCGGGTTTCAGAGCCAGAGGGACATCAATATGAGTTGTCTTTGCCATTAACCAGATGTAAATATAGGGCAATTAACTTATTTAATTTCTCTAAGCTCCACTTCCCTCATGTATAAAGATGGAGATAATAACAGCACACTTCTCATGATTATTTTGAAGATTAAATTCAAGAGTGTATGTGGAGTGTTCACCACAGTACTGCTGAAACACTGTAAGTGCTTGATCGATGGTTGCCAATATCACTATAGCGAGTTTTCGCTGGAACCCAGGGTTCCGTCAGGTCAGGGGGAGATGGAACGCAAGACAGTGGGTACTCCTTCATTCACATCATCTTTGATTTTCTATCTGCTTTATCTAGTGTAAAAAATAAAAATAAAAATAAATGTCCCACGCTAAAAAATTAACAATAATACTAGATATCACTGGACTAGACCAAGAGTTGGCCTACTTTTTCTGTAAGGGGTCAGGTAGTATCTTGGGCTCTGTGGGCCACATGCGGTCTCAGTTGAATGTTCTTTTAAATTAGTTAGGGTCAGTCTTGGAGCATAAGAGTGTTTGTTAGGATGGGACCACAGCAATGACACAGGGCCCTCACCCTTGTAAAACGAACATCTCAGTGGCTGCACACAGTTAAGACGTACTTCTTACATCACAGTAAAATGTGAACTGAGCACTGGTCTACACCACAAGTCTTCTGGAGACAAAGAATCTTTCCATCTAGTGGCTTCTCCGTCCATTTGGAGACCTCCGTTGGATGGAAGGAAAAGAGAGATGGGCCCACAGTCAAGAGCTCTTTAAAAATGTAAAATCCAGGGGCACCTGGGTGGTTCAGTCAGTTAAGCATCCGACTCTTGATCTTGGCTCAGGTCTTGATCTCAAGGTTGTGAGTTCAAGGCTCATGTTGGGCTTTGAGCTACGCATGAAGCCTACTTTAAAAATTATAATTAAAAAAAATTGTTAAAACCTTTCTTTGCTCAGGGCCTATACAGTGATAGGCCACGGGCTGATTTGAGCCTGTAGGCCATTGTTGGCACACTCCTGGATCAGACCATTTCTTAGGTTTCCTTCTGCAGATGAACCAAACTTCTCTGTGATCAGCCTTGTTTTTCCCCATCAAAGCAGACTAGTGACCCACTCTGTAAGATCTCACACCCTCTGTCATGTGATAATCTTTTTCACATTTCTAACAGTTGTCAGATTAAGTGGTTTTGTAATGTTACAGAGAGTCCTTTTGTAGGCGGTCTTCGTAGAGATGGTGTATCCGTTCCCTAGGCCTGACTTTAATAGAGTACTACAAACTGGGTGGCTTAAGACAACAGAAATTTATTCTCTCCTAGTTCTGGAGCCCAGAAGTCCACAATCAGAGTGCTGGAAGCCTTGATCTGGGGGCTCTGAGGGAGAGTCTGGCCCATGACTTTCTCCTAGCTTCTGGTGATGGTCACCAGTCCTTGACGTTCCTTGACTTGTAGACATACAGGGTCAACCTCTGCCTTTATTTTCACATGACATTCTCCCTGTGTCTCTGTATCTGTCCCTTGGCCATCTTCTCATTAGGTTACTCCCCACCCTAATATCCTCATCTTCACTTGACCAAATCAGCAAAGACCCCCATCTCCAAATAAGACCATGTTCACAGATAATAGGAGTCAGGGGTTCACTCTGTCTTTTGGGGGGACAGAGGTCAGCCCATAACAGGTGGTGAATGGCACGTGGTCATGTATTCTTATCTAGGAACTGTGAAAGGATAGAAGTGATGAGGACTCAGAGGGCTATCCCGTGTGGCAGCAGAGATGAATGAGACAGACCAGGTGGCAACGAGCTTCATTTTTACCCATCATTGTAAATTGCTGTACTGTTACAGCTGCTACCTTGGAGAATGCAGAATTTTGCTTTTTAAAGTGTGTGTGTGTGTGTGTGTGTGTTTAATATGGACATGGAACAATGAGCTAGAAAATGTGGCACATTCTGTACCCTCCTTCTATTTTCAACTTATAAATGCTGCATTCAAAATACCGGAACAATGTGGCTTGCGGTTACTAACGAAATTAAAAATAAAAGTAAAACGCCCCAAAGCATTCGTGTCACCCCGTGAGCTGAAGAGGGGCCTGGTGCCCTGGACATAAGGCCTTTCCGGTGGGTTTTTCACCCCTTTCTGCAGAGGTCAGGATTTGAAAATCACTACCAGCTGGTTGGAATTTGGTCCTATTTTGAAACCAATGATTTAGACTGCTAAACCATCGCTGGGACTAAGATTTATTTTCCCCCACTTGGTCTATGTTACAGAGATCCAATTTGCAGAGTGGAGGAAAGGGGCAGAATATTTTCTTGGTGACTCCGCACCGCCTCTGCCAGTGGAAAACTACCAATATCCCACAGCTAACCCATGCGAATTGGTCCATGCGACACCATGTCTGATAATCCAGGCAGGACTTAATGTTCCCCTTCCAGAGTTCCATGGCCTTGTTGTCTTGTTCCTCATCGGTGGCACTCATTATAGGCTGCCATATTTGCAAGTCCTATCTCCCCTCCAGAAGTGCAAGCTCTTTGAAGTCTTCCTCTTGTAAAAGAGAGGGGAACAAACCACAAGAGACTCTTTTTTTATTTATTTACTTACTTACTTATTTATTTATTTATGTTTTTATTTATTTTTGAAAGAGAGAGAGACAGAGCATGAGTGGGGGAGGGGCAGAGAGAGAGGGAGACACAGAATCCGAAGCAGGCTCCAGGCTCTGAGCCGTCAGCCCAGAGCCCGTCTCAGGGCTTGAACTCATGAACTGCGAGATCATGACCTGAGCCGAAGTCGGACGCTCAACCAACTGAGCCACCCAGGCGCCCCTGTAGTTATTATTATCTTTTTGAAGGAGAATTTGGTGTTAAAACCTGGCACATTTTTAGCCCAAACATTCCACTTCCATAAATTTTATCCAGGAAAAAAACCACAAATGTGTACAAAATGTATCATCAAGATGACTTACAGAGCAGGACGCTGTTGGTTTCATTAATGATGCCATATGCATTAAGGTAAACACGGGGGAGTCTGTTAGAGGGACACATAGAATTTTCTTTTTCTTTCTTTCTTTCTTTTACATTTATTTTTGAGAGAGAGAGAGAGAGAGAGAGAAAGCATGCGTGAGGGTGGGAGGGGAAAGGGGGCAGAGAGAGAGGGAGACACAGAATCCAAAGCAGGCTCCAGGCTCTGAGCCGTCAGCACAGAGCCCGACGCGGGGCCCGAACTCACGAACCGTGAGATCGTGACCTGAGCCGAAGTCGGATGCTCAACCAACTGAGCCACTCAGGCGTCCCAAGAGACTCTTCATAATAGAGTACAAACCAAGGGATGATGGAGGGAGGTAGGTGGGGGATGGGCTAGGTGGGCAGTGGGCATTAAGGAGGGCACTTGTGGGATGAGCCCTGGGTGTTATATGCAAGTGATGAATCACTGAATTCTATTCCTGAAACCAATATTGTACTGTATATCAACTAATTGAAGTATAAATAAATTAAAAAAAAAAGAAAGAAATCTTACCCTTTGGACTCAAGGTGGAGAGGAGGAAGCCAGTAGAGAGGGGGAGACTTGAGATGCTAGAGAGCAAAGAAAAGCTTGGGAGTGAATCCTTCAGGATCCAGGAAGGATAGGGCAAAAGGCCAAGCTGGAATAGTCCCTGCCCTATACAGGAACACCGAGTTGTGGAGAATTTCATTTCAGCTTCCCTGGAAGCCGGCTAACCCCTTCTGTTTGGGGTGCAACATCAGACCTAGAATT
Organism: Prionailurus bengalensis; assembly: GCF_016509475.1. Classification (NCBI taxonomy): domain Eukaryota; kingdom Metazoa; phylum Chordata; class Mammalia; order Carnivora; family Felidae; genus Prionailurus; species Prionailurus bengalensis. Next base: position 6,480,943 of record NC_057347.1, read on the forward strand.
CAAGAGACTGTACCTAAGGACAAGCGTGTCAAAGCTAGCAGCCCTAAGCAACTCACTTCACTTCTGTCTGCCTTAGCCTTCTCATCTGTATGATGGGCTACATAATGGAATTTGCATCTTGACATTGTTGCTGGGATCAAATGTGATAATGGGTGAAAAGTACTCAGCCCGTAGCATAGCACAGTGGTCTGTCTCCCAACTTCCCGCATTTACCCCCTAAGAATTTTGAGAGTGCTTGGGTTGGAGCCTGAGAATCTGTAGATGTATCATGCACAGAAATTTTTATTTTCCAGGAATTTGGGGACACAAGGCTGTGGCAATACTAATGGCTCAATAAAGAGTAGCTGTATTCATTTTACTGTGTTCATCATCATTAACATCATCACCATCGTTGTCATCGTGGGGAATTCTTTTTTTTTTATTTTAATAAACAAGTTTATCTCTAGTAAGCCTATATAAAAACATGAATAAATTTAATCTTTAAGAATGGTTTTGAGGGGCGCCTGGGTTGGTTGAGCGTCCAACTCTTTATTTTGGCTCAGGTCATGATCCCGGGGTCATGGGATCGAGCCCCGCCTTGGGCTCTGTGCTGAGTGTGGAACCTACTTGAGATTCTCTCTCTCTCCCTCTGCTTCTCTTTCCTGCCCATGCTCTTGCTCTGTCTCTCCAAAAAGAAAAGAAAAGAAAGAAGAAAAGAATGATTTTGGATTCGAGAGTACATAAATCATGGATTCTTCTTCTGGCCCTACCTGAAACAGCAGTGTGACTTACAAAATAGTTAATATCTATGCCTCAGTTTCTTCATCCATAGAATAGGTTGTCACTGGTAAGGGTTGTGGTAATGATTATCTAAAGTAGCTGACACACAGTAGGTCCTTAATCTGTGACAGATTTTCTTTCTTTTAAGCAATGGCTCAAATACTCTTATTATCTAAACTCTGTTTCCCCCATTAGGTCTTATGTAGGGGCCATTATATAAACAGATAAAGACAGAACTCTTTTGGTTCATGGTTAGATGGGGGTCTTCCCGTCTCCCCACCAAATTCCCCTGTTGGTCCTTAAGTTACCGCCACAGAACGCTATGTTTAAAAACAAAATCAAAACCAAACCAAAACAAAAACCTCTGTCTTTCAATCACATAAATGTTAACTGATCTTTAACATGATTTTCCCGATGTTTAAAGTATCTTTGGTGGGGCGCCTGGGTGGCGCAGTCGGTTAAGCGTCCGACTTCAGCCAGGTCACGATCTCGCGGTCCGTGAGTTCGAGCCCCGCGTCGGGCTCTGGGCTGATGGCTCAGAGCCTGGAGCCTGTTTCCGATTCTGTGTCTCCCTCTCTCTCTGCCCCTCCCCCGTTCATGCTCTGTCTCTCTCTGTCCCAAAAATAAATTAAAAACGTTGAAAAAAAATTAAAAAAAAAATAAAGTATCTTTGGAAGAATATATGTCTCACATAGTATGAAAACTTGGCTGTCAAAAATGGACTCACATCATGGGGAATTCTACCTGAGGATAACATCAGGGGAAGCATTCAGCAATATTGGTGGATTCTGTAGCATAATTGAATCTAGTTGCATCCACTGTGGTCTGATACGGAGACAGATTCATTGTTTGCAGAACTGGTAGGCTTGTAACCAAATCCAAACGACGCCCAGCTTGGAGCTCATGGCCATTTTTTCAATGGTACACTTATTTAGGTGGGAAATGGCCTTAACTTACAATAAACCCTTGGATTTCACTCAATAAATCCATTGGCTATAAATCTAACCCATGATTCCTTTCCATCATTTTCCTGAAATGAAGAACAAGAGAGAGTCAGGGAGGTGCACGTCACCACATTCTGACTGGGGAACTCCCAAAAAGGAAAGAGTTATGAGATCATAGCATTACAGGGGCAGTAGGGGGAAAAACTCATCGTCCAATACTTTCACGTACAGACTTGTGCCCCCTTTAACTATTAAAACCAGTGCTTGTCCATTGTTCTTAGACATCCAGGGGCAAAGCCTTTTAATAAACTCCTCTCTGTGTTTGCTTGCTTTGATGGTTTTCAAACTCCTTATAATCAGTAACACATGTTTTAATTATTTTGTTTTCTGTCATACAGTTTGCTCAGCTTTTCCCAATTCCTGCAATTAACACTTAGGAGAAACCAAATCACACAATTCATTGTACTTACTTCAGTATCTAGCATAGGAATTTCTTACTAATGCATCAGTGAAAAGATTCATGAACTGATGGTACCCAACTCATTACAGCGTGTCTTACTTCAAAGTCCTTCATTTTGATCATACCTGTGTAATCATTTGACTGTTCTGCTTCTCTATATGCTCATTGTTAGATTAATAATAATAATGATAGTAGATTATAATAGATTAAAGATAGTAATGGATTAACAGTATAATAATAGATCATCGTAATAGATTGATAATTGGGGCACCTGGGTGGCTCAGTCAGGCATCCAGCTTAGGCTCAGGTCATGATCTCATGGTTTGCGGGTTTGAGCCCCACGTTGGGCTCTGTGCCGACCGCTCGGAGCCTGGAGCCTGCTTCGGATTCTGTGTCTCCCTCTCTCTCTGCCCCTCCCCTGCTCGCGCGCTCTCTCTCTCTCTCAAAAATAAACAATAAACATCAAAAAAATTAAATAATAGATTGAAAATAGATACTAGTAATAGATTGATTGTAATAATAACAGATCACTCTAAGGGCACATGAGGCTAGCACCTTGTCTGTGGGCCCTTGAAATAACTAAATGGCAGAGGTGTGTTCTCTTAAGGGAAATGTGCGTGTAGGTTATCAGTAGCAAGGCAAAAGGAAGAAACTATTTTTAACTGGGTCTCTGGCCCCACATAGCTCCCAGAAGCTGGGCTGGACAAGGTAGAAATCTTCGCCTACCTCCAGCTACCATCCCCTTATCCCCAAAGCACAGTTCCTGGGTCTCAGAACTTACACTATCGTTAAGCGAAACTTCTGTTCTGTAGCACCAAAGTGAAAGGACCCAGAAAGACCGAGAGTTAAGAGTGTCGATTACTTAGGACAGAGTAACTCTAAAACAAGCACCTCTAACATCTTAGCGGCTGAGCACGATTCAGATTTACTTCTCGCGTTGCAGTACAAAGTAAGTTTGTGGGGAGGGGAGCTCTTCTCCACGTAGTTTCCCGGGGACCTAAAATTTTTCTGTTTAATGGCTCCTCCATCTTTTAGGGCTCTTAAGACCTCCTCTTGATGGAAAGAGAAGAGGTACCCGGAACATTTTTTGGTTTGACAATAGGCAAGTCGCTTGGATGTACCGTCAAGAACCCAAACACAGGGCAATCTTTAATTATGAGAGAGCTGTATAGTGGTGTGCCTAGGAAGGAAAGAGAATGGTGAACAGAGCCGGTCTCTGTTACAGACAGCAAGTACTTGTCCCCAAAACCTAATGGCTTAGCTGGCCTCAGCCACTTGCTCTGGACAGTCATGGCAAGTGGGAGTTCCCCTGGGAAAATAAAGGACATTATGTGGGAGAGACTACTTGGTGAAAATCCTGAACTTTTAGTTCCAAGTAAAGATGGCCCATCGGTGTCCTGGGATCTGAATTCTTTACCCAGGATTCCATTCTAGAAGAGCAACAGGCTTTTCTAGAAGAGCAACAGGATTGGGAGGCTGTAAATAGGAGAGGGATAAAATGCTGTCTTCGACTAGCAGCCGATGCTCGATTCCCCTCAAAAACCTGTGCTCTCCTCCTGATTTCTGTCTCCCACTGAAGCACAATCCCTAGAAGCAAAAAACTATTGCCCATGGAGTATTTACTGTTGCTAAAAGTATGAGTTTTCAGTACTCATAGAATTCAAACTTTGTTATCATGTGTTCCCCCCGCCGCCTTCCCCCCACCCCCCCACCGAGGGACAATGTCTTCCATTCAGATAATTTCTCACCAGTTGTAGGATGATGGCGGTGATCGATGATGCCAAACTTGGATCCTCACTTCGTGTCCGACACCACTCTAAGCACCTTGCAAGTGCTTCCTGCTTAGTTCCTCTAACAGCCTTTGAAATAGGTCTTCAGATTCTGTTCTGCATTTTGCAGCTTTGGAAACCGAAACACCAAGAGGTTAGATAACTTGTCCAAGGTCACACGACCGTAACTGGGGCCAGAATTCCAACAATAACAACAACAAAAAGAACGAGGTCTTAACCACCACATTCAACAGGTTCAGTGCCAAAAGCTGAACATCCCCAAAGTGCATTTAAGTGGGAAACAGATAAGCATGATTTTGCACTCAATTGTTGTTTTTTCTGTCAAAAATAGAATTCATTTAAGTTTATTTAAACAGCAAAGCATAACACCACTGTTACCATGGCATTATATTTTCAAAGATTTAGAGCAAGATATACAAATATAAGTTCCTAGATACGAGTAAGCACCTTCTCCACTAATCTTAACAACAGAACATCTTAACCCTTTCTTCCTGCACTTTCTGTTTATTTATAAAACACTTTCTCGCAGATGGTACCTTTTAAATCCCTTCTGCTCTTTTGACTTTGTTATATTGCACGGAAACATAGTGTTACATTTCTGAGAATCTCAGAAAAGTATTTACCTCCTTCATTCCCATCTTCTATCTGTATCCTCTTAAATGTGCAATAATTCCTGTCAAATTTTCCTTCCGCAAGAAAAAAAAATAATCAGAGCTCATTGGGATGTCTTATGTGTTCCACTCAGAAGAGTTTCCTCCAACTAGCCAATTATTGTTACTTTCATTATACCTTTATGTCATTGGAGAAGTAAAGCTTTCTTGTTTTTCATTTGCTATTTGCTATTGCCATGGCTAGGACATACAGTGTGCTATTAAATAGCAGTGCCCAGGGGGCACCTGGGTGGCTCGGTGGTTAAGCATCCAACATCAGCTCAGGTCATGATCTCGCAGTTCGTGGGTTCAAGGCCCACGTCAGGCTCTGTGCTGACAGCTCAGAGCCTGGAACCTGCTTCACTCTCTGTCTCTCAAAAATAAAAAAACAGTTGCTTTGCTGCACATCTTCCAGGGAAAAGCATGAAATGTTTCACCATTAATTGTGTCGTTGTAGGGTTTTTAAAAACATTTTTTAACGTTTCTTCACTTTTGAGGACACAGCACAAGCAGGGGAGGGGCAGAGAGAGAGGGGGAGACACAGAATCCGAAGCAGGCTCCAGGCTCTGAGCTGTCGGCAGAGAGCCTGAGGCAGAACTCAAACCCGCAAACTGGGAGATCATGACCTGAGCCGAAGTCGGATACTCAGATCGACTGAGCCACCCAGGCACCCCTCCCAGAAACAGTTTCAAGATTGCGCTTTGATACTTTGCTCCTGCCATTTCTAGATGAGTCTGGCTCCCTTCACAAGCTTCTCTGGGATTGACACTCGGGCTTAGTTAACTTGGTACCCCCGGTGCCTCCTTCAGCACACTGCAGGGTACTCCTGAAATCACTGAATGAATGACAGCGGGAGAGACAGACGTGAGCTCGTGTGTGCTAACCTCCGAAAGGGAAACTTTTTTTTCTTCTTAGGCACAGAAATGAAAGGGTGTTACCGTTTATTTAATACGGGACAGGGTCAGATCAGTGAACTTCTACAACTCACATCAGACCATATTACTAATCAAACGCACTAGCTTCGTGTACTGTAAAAAGCCAAACAATAAGCCCTCTAAGGACCCCATCCCTTAAAATTTATGTTTGTGACCAAAGTCAGCTGCATCTCCTTGGGCTGATCCTAAAATAACTCTTTTCTCAAAAAGTCGCAGTATCCTGGCACTTCACAATAACACAAAAGGGCCCGAGCCCCGGGCAGCTGTTTGTTTTTATAGGAGCGAAAGCAACTCTTTTTTAATGAGCACAGAGCTCCCCATAGGTTCGGGGATTTTGTTCAGCTGTTTTCTGAATCTCTCAAAGCTCGTCTTACTGAAATTTCAGCGAGACCCCATCCACCTTGGCGGCGGGGGAGGGGGGGCGGCGGTCCCACCTCCTCTGCCTGGACACCCACCTCAGCCTGCTGCTCACCAACTCTGATGTCAGACAGACACACAGACAGAGGGGCCTTGCTGGCAGGGAGCGGGGCTGCGTCCCTTGCTGTATATCCCAACAGCAGAGGTATTCTGGACCGGTGCCCGTGTCCCTGTACTGGAAACAGCACACGACTCTCAAAGTCACAGTCCCTGCCTGATAGGGCTTGGGTTCTGGGGTGGTAGCAGCCGCTGAGGCCACAGAGGGCCCTGCACACCCTTGATCTGTCTGCTGACGTGTGGCAGACATTTAACCACTCCCCCCACTGGAAAGGGAAGCCGGAAGAGCAGGTGTCTGGAACCCCAGAGGACCTCCAGACATAGCAGGCCCTGAATAGACATAGCAGGTCATATGGCTGTAACCTCCACCATCCACCTGTCCCCTACCGGTGTTCCCAAAATGCCACTTCCCCAGTAGGGTACAACCCATGCCTTCTGGTTTCTACCTGCATCCATGGATGGGTGGGCTCCAGGGGCCCCTGTCCACCTGAGCCCCTGGGCCCATCCACTCCACTAAAACAGAGATCATAAAGAAAGTAGAGAAGGAGGACGGGTTCCTCTCAGGCGGGTTTCAATACGAAACACAGATGATACATGTTCGAGGAGTAAGGAAATCCCTCCTGCCCTGCGTGTCGAATGCTCCAGGCACAAAGTCAAAACCCTGTCAGTGGTGTGGCTTTTTTCTCCACCATCTCTAGGCCTCTCTGAATCCTGAGTTCATGCGACAGCCGAGGAACTTTGTGCTTCCTGAGTGTCTCGGAGGGAGGGGATGATTTCCACAGTGTGCCAGCTGCCACGGACACAGTTAAATCTCCTGGTTCAACATTATGTTTCTTGCAGCCACAGGCTGGAAGTGAGGTACGGAGCTGTGTCTTACTTCTGTACCCCAGAGTCAGTCAGCGTGCGTTCCACGAAGGCCAGAAACACAGTTCCTCAGAATGGAGTCTGCAAGTCGAATGGGCTCCCCATGGAAAGCGGAGGCCCACAGCTGTCCCCACCCCGGGGCCCCTTCAGTCTGCAGTGGTTCATCGTGGAGCACGGGCAGAAGGGTCTCCTGCCATCTGCCACAAGCCCCCCAGCAGTGCTGGAGGGTAGAGCCCACTGCAGGAACCAGCCCATGGCTCAGTGGGAAATACAGTCAAACCTTGGTTTGCGAGCATAATTCGTTCCGGAAACATGCTTGTCATCCAGAGCACTTGTGTATCAAAGCGAGTTTCCCTGTAAGAAATGATGGAAACTCAGACGATTCGTCCCACAAGCCAAAAATATTCATATAAAAATTATTACAACACTGTAATATAATACAAAATAATAAAGAAAACACAAAATATAAAGAAAAACAAATTCACCTGCACTTACTTTCAAAACCTTCGTGGCTGGTGTGAGGGAGACGAGAGAGAGGAGGGTTACCGCGTAGGACGACTTTCACTATCACTAACGGAAGTTGACTACAGTACGGTATTAATAAACTCTTGTCTTATACTGCATTTAGTGTAACTGGCTCAAGGCAGCAGAGGAAAGGGTCTGTATCTGCAGGCAGCCCGACCTAGAATGAAGCAAAGCGTTCCTAAGCTCACTCTTGGATGGAAAAGCAAAGGACTGTCCCTAGGTGCCTCGAAGTGACAAAAAATACACTAATGCCAGTTGTGGGCACCGTCCAACGTTCTGGAAAATCCTTGATTCAGGTCAAACACCGTGGCCTGAGACCAAGCATCCAAGCCTGGGAGATGATCACCCACAATCCCAGGGAGAGAAAGAGAGAGTGAAGAGCCACTGGCTCAGTTGTGATCATGTGACATTCAGCGTCACATACTAGGATTGCAAGACATGGCTCGTTTATCGAGTTAACATTTATTAGCCATGTTTGCTTGTCTTGTGGAACACTCGCAGAACAAGTTACTTGCAATCCAAGGTTTTGCTGTATTTATTTATTCATTCAGCACAATGGAGCACCTGGGCTGGGCTAGGGACTCCACTGAGCTCTGGAACAGGTAGTTGGAGGTTGGGGGGGGGGGTGCTGCTCCTGGTAACCCTGACCATCTTGTCCATCCCCACACCTTAGTAGTCAGACCTGAAAGTCTGCTTCACACGTGAAGCACGGCTCTCCCTGGGGCTCACAGCAAAGCCATGAGGGTGAAGAACCCTTCCAACAGAAGCAGGAGGGCACACTGCCATCCTCGGTCAGCACAGAGCTCCCTGTGACCCGCATCCCCACTGCGGGATGCTCTGAGGTCCCCCCGGGGCTTGCTAATCTGGTTCTTCAAGCACCATTACTCGGCCACCCCTTTAGAAGCGGAACAAAAACTTCACCGAGCTTGTGAGAATATTCAGACATCCACAGACGCAGAAGCAAATGAGGCCCCCAACGAGGCAGGTTCTGAGCGCGGCTAGACCAACAGCCAGAGATTAGGTCCCCATTCAGGCCCCACCCACCAGTTATGACACTAGAGCGAGTCCCCAAAGCTCAAAGAGTCTCAGTTTCCTCCTCTGGGAAACAGGGGTGGGGAGAAAGAAGGGGGTAATAATTCTTGTCTCCGGTCGCCAAATAAAATGCAGGGTGCACAGTTCACCTTGAGCGTCAGATACGTTTGAATGATTTTGAAAGAATGCCCACGCAGTATCTGTCCCTGGTGGTATCTTTTACCTGCTAACTTCGGCAGCCCTGTGCTGGTTATCAGTTAGGGGGGTAGATGATACGGGGCGATGTCTGTAAGCGGTAGTGTAACCTTGAGGAGGATTTGGGGCTGGTCTTGTCTACTTCGGGGCTCCTGGAGGTGGAGGCTGGACTGCACAGAGCCCCCCTAATTCTGACACGTGGACACATAGTCGATAAACAGTATGTTGAATGAGGCACAATGATGAAATGATGTTTAGGTGGCATTTCTGATGCCTCATCAGAGCACTGATGAGGAAGGTGGCTGTAAACACTGTGGAGAACCACCTCAAGTGCAGCCTGAAGGAGGGGCTCGGGGCTGTTCCCTGCCGAGACAGAAGCAGCGGGCCAGGACTGCTGGGTTGAAAAGAAGCCAGGAATAGCAGTAAAATTGAGCCGGCAAGTTTTCAGAGCAGAGCTCTGATGGTGAGTTCGTGACTCAGTGACAACGTGACATTGTCCCCAGATTGTAAAAATAATTGATGTGCACTTGAAAATGGAAAACAGAGGCACCTGGATGGCTCAGTCAATTAAGTATCTTGGCTGAGGCATGATCTCATGGATTCGTGGGATTGAGCCCCACATCAGGCTCTGTGCCGACAGGGTGGAGCCTGCTTGGGATTCTGTCTCTCCCTCTCTCTCTCTCTGCCCCTCTCCTGCTCACACACTGTCTCCCCCCTCCTCTCTCTCTCTCTCTCTCTCTCTCTCTCTCTCTCTCAAAAATAAATAGCATAAGTGGGGAGGGGCAGAGAGAGAGGGAGACACAGAATCGGAAGCAGGCTCAGGGCTCCGAGCTGTCAGCACAGAGCCCAACGCGGGGCTCGAACTCATGGACCGTGAGATCGTGACCTGAGCCGACGTTCAGACACTCAACCAACTGAGCCACCCAGGCAACCCTCACATCGCCACTTTTAAATAAAATTGTCCACTGTTTTTCCTGGGTGCTTTCAAAACATCTTCAGAATCACTCTTTCACATTACGAATTAGTATTGTTGTGAAACTTATGGGAAATACTTTAAACTTACCTGTTATTTGGAGAGGAATTACATTTATAAAATAATGTCTCTTTCCAGGAATAAAATTTATTTCCCTTTTGTTCCATTCTTTAAGGTATCTTGATAAAGTTTTGTAGGTTTTTTTTAATTTTTTTTTAGTTTATTTTCTGAGAGAGAAAGAGTGAGCAGGGGAGGGGCAGAGAGAGAGAGAGAGAGAGAGAGAGAGGGAGAGAAGGAGGGAGAGAGAGAATCCCAAGCAGGCTCTGTGCTATCAGCACAGAGACCAACACGGGTTTCTGAACCGTGAAATCATGACCTGAGCCAAAATCAAGAGTCAGATGCTTAACTGACTGAGCCACCTGTCAGGTGCCCCTATTTTTTGTTTGTTTGTTTGTTTTACAAAGCCCCTGAATGTTCTGTTCTAGCTATATTGTATATTTTTTTATTCACTTGAATAAATTTCTTTCTCGAAAAAAATACGCTATTTGGTTTTTTGAAATGTCCAAAAGAATCTTTGGGGCTTTTGTTGTCCTAGTAGTTGGTGCCTATTTATTTTGTTCTAGCCAACTTTCTGTGTAACTTTTTAGTTTGAATGGCTTTTTAGGAGATTCTCTTGGTTTTCCAAGGATAAACATCATCCATCACCTGAAAATGATGACTTTGTCTCATTGCTACTAGTGACCCCTCTTTTTCCAGTTGTTTGTTTTATGGCTTTGGCTGGAACTTCGAAATATCGTATAAATTGTGGTGACGGCAGGTGCATACACAATTCCACGGAAAACTCTGGCATTTCTTTGATTTGCTAATACTGATATTTGATTTTATCCCATGCATTTTATGATGATGCTTAAATGATTTTTTTTTTTCTTCTGGGCTATTCATGGAATATATTTTAATGTCCTCATGTTAACACATGCTTTGATTCTTTAGAAAAAAAATGCAACTCGGCCACAGAGCATGATTTGTTGACGTCATACCAGATTCAAAATTCTAGTATTTTCTTTCTGGTTGGACAATGGGAAAGCAGTTGGTATTTTTTTTTTTTCTCTTGTACTGTGGTTGTCAAATTTTAGAACCAGGGTCAGGATAGCTTTATAACACTAATTAGGAAGCTTTGGATCTTCTTCTGTCCTTTCAAACAGTTTACAGAGTAGGAGAATTATCTGTTCTTCAAAGTTGGAAAAAATTGTTCATGAAAGCGTTGGAGGCAGCGCCTTTTTTGGAGGTGAGCCTTTGACAGCACTTTCACTTTCTGCCCTAATTATGTTTTCTATCCTGGCTGCCGGCTTCATCCCGAGTCAATTTTGGTCATTTATATTTTCTAAGAAAATTACCCATTTCATTGAGATTTTCAAATTTATTAGCACATGGGATTCTCTTAGAATGCTTTTAAATTCTCTCTTATCTACAGCATCGTTCCCTTGTAACTAAATCTCGTACATTTGTGTTTTCTGTCTTTTATTTTTAGTCAGACTTGTAGCGTTTGTTTATATGATTGATTCATTTGTGATACTAGGAAGATTCCGATATCAGACTTTTAAAATGAATTTTATTTTTTTTCTCTTTCGTAATGAATTTTTGCTGCTTTCGTCATTATTTTTTTTTCCTCTCTGCTTTCCTAAAGCGTATTTTGCTATTCTTTTCACATGTGGTAGTTGAGTGCTTAATTGTTTTCTACCCATCTCCCTTTTTTTTTTTTAATTTTTTTTTTAACGTTTTATTTATTTTTGAGACAGAGAGAGACAGAGCATGAACGGGGGAGGGGCAGAGAGAGAGGGAGACACAGAATCTGAAACGGGCTCCAGGCTCTGAGCCATCAGCCCAGAGCCGACGGGGGGCTCGAACTCACGCGAGATCACTCGAGATCTCGCGAGATCGTGAACTCACCGACCGCGAGATCGTGACCTGGCTGAAGTCGGACGCTTAACCGACTGCGCCACCCAGGCGCCCCTACCCATCTCCCTTCTTGATAACAATGAAAATATTTAAGAGTGTGCAATTGCCATGAGTGTGAAGGGTGGCAACATCCCAGAATTTCTCATAGGCAGCTTTCTTGTTCAATATTTTCAAAGTAATTCAGAATTAGATTTTCCCCTCGTAACTACAGAAGTTATTTATATAGCATTTTGTGTTAATTTTATGAGATTGGGTTTGTTTTATTCGGACTGGCATTAATGGGGGCACCTGGCTGGCTCAGTCGATGGAACATGTAACTCTTAATCTCAGGGTCGTGAGTTCAAACCCCACATCGGGTATAGAGATTACTTAAATAAAGAAACAAACTGGCATTAGTAGTTTATCGTTTTTGTTGTTGTCCTTACAGTATGTTTAAATCATGCTAGTATAAAATTTTTGCTTTGAGGGGGCTCCTGGGTGGCCCAGTCAGTTAAGCGTCCGGCTTCGGCTCAGGTCACGATCTGATGGTGTGTGAGTTCAAGCCCCGCGTCGGGCTCTGTGCTGACAGCTCAGAGCCTGAAGCCTGTTTTGGATTCGTCGTTTCCCTCTCTCTCTGCTCCTCTCCCCCGCCCCTCCGTGCATGCACTCTCCCTCTCAAAAATAAATAACAGGGGCGCCTGGGTGGCTCCATTGGTTAAGCGGCCGACTTCGGCTCAGGTCATGATCTCGCGATCCGTGAGTTCGAGCTCCACGTTGGGCTCTGTGCGGACAGCTCAGAGCCTGGAGCCTGTTTCAGATTCTGTGTCTCCCTCTCTCTGACCCTCCCCTGTTCATGCTCTGTCTCTCCGTGTCTCAAAAATAAATAAAACATTTTTTAAAAATTTAAAACAATAAATAAATAAATAAATAATAACATTTAAAGAGATAATCTAAAAAATAATAAAGTAAAATAAAATTTCTGCTTCGGGGGCACTCAGGTGGCTCAGTTAGTTAAGCTTCCCACTCTTGATTTCAGCTCAGGTCATGATCTCATGGTTCGTGGGATTGAGCCCCACATTGGGCTTGGTGCTGACAGCACAGAGCCTGCTTGGGATTCTCTCTTTCCCTCTCTCTCTGCCCCTCCCCTGCTTACTCTCTCTTTCTCTCATAATGAATAGTAAACTTTAAAAAAATTCTGCTTTGGGCAACATACATCCTAAGGTTGATTTTGTGAGTAAATATATGGTCAGTTTGTATGAACATGTCACGGCATTTTAAAATAAAGTGAATTCCATTTTTTTAGGGCTCAAATTTAATATATGTGTATTATTCTCATTAGCTTGCATACATTAATTTGTTATGATCTTAATTATTTGTGACCTCCTACATTTTTGGAAGGACAAGAATGGTATATTGAAGCGTTGTATTTCTGGTCATTTCTCCTTGTACTTTTAGTTAGTGTCTTTTATGGACTTTGATAGAATATTAGTTAGTCATTAAGATTAGTTATATTTTTACGGTGAAGTGCGCCTTTTGAGATATAGCATGACATAATATGACCGTCTTTCTTCTGTGTAAATTATTGTATCTTTCATTTTACTTCAATGGAAATATTTTCACACATCTCTCTTTGTTTATGGGTAAAACTTTATCAGTTTTACTTTTAAATTTTGTGAGTAATTTCAGTTAAGATGTATTGTGTTTAAAAAAACAGACTAGGGGCGCCTGGGTGGTGCAGTCAGTTAAGCGTCCGACTTCAGCTCAGGTCACGATCTCGCGGTCTGTGAGTTCGAGCCCCGCGTCAGGCTCTGGGCTGATGGCTCGGAGCCTGGAGCCTGCTTCCGATTCTGTGTCTCCCTCTCTCTCTGCCCCTCCCCCGTTCATGCTCTGTCTCTCTCTGTCCCAAAATAAATAAACGTTGAAAAAAAAAAAAAGAATTGTACTTAAGGCAGTAGCCTATTTGCTTTTATTGCCAAAGGTTTTATTTTAGGTATTATTTTTGACATTTTGTTTCATATTTTCTATTTTTTATATGCCCGTTGCTTTTTCCTGGTCTGTTCACCACTTTCTCACCAGTGAGTTAGGCTCTGTGCAAAGTGCTGAGATGCTATTGGGAGCAAAGTGTACCTGGTCTGACGTCAGGGGGCTTACATTCTGGAAGGCAGACGGGAATCAAACCAACATTCAAATGATACGTGTGATTATAACCACAGTGTTTTGATGGGTGTTAAGAAGGTGAAACGGTAACCACCATGTTGGATTCATATAAAGTGTTGGCAAAGCACTTTCCATACCTTATGTCAGATGAGGACCATTATGGTGGTCTAAAAGGCATCCCTCAATAGCATATGATTACAGGGTAAATGGTTAATTCCTTCATAATAAACATTTCTTGCATAAAATGTCACAGCTCACACTGGAATCTCTCATCCTGGGAAGACAGATAAATGTTGCCCTCCAATGGGATTCAACATTTCTGGGGAGAAAATAAACAGAACATTCCTTTCCTTTTTTTTTTTTTTAATTAAAAACATTTTTTAATGTTTATTTTTGAGAGACAGAGAGACAACGGGTGTGTGAGTGGGAGAGGGCAGAGAGAGAGGGGGACAGGGGATCAATGCAGGCCTTGAACTCACAAACCCGTGAGATCATGACCTGAGCCAAAGCAGGATGCTTAACTGACTCAGCCACCCAGGTGCCCCCAGAATGTTCCATCTCTTAGGTAAAATATCCAAGGTCCCAGGCTGCAACTCTACCACATTAGAGGGGGAACGAAACCCTACTGAGTCATTAGGTATTTAATAACATGCACTGTGTGTCTTCTGTGTACTAAATACTATGGTAAGCATACAGGTACATGGTTCCTGCCTCAAGGAATTGCCAGCTGTAGGAGACGCACCATAAGGAGGAACATGGACAATAGATGACTCAGAAACTGGACGTCGTGTTGGGGGCAATTATACTCCAAATATGCAGGACAACTACAATTCTTTTTTTTCCAGTCAGAGCAGTCTAACGATGGAATGAATTTCCTCATAAGGAACTATTCCCACACCCCAACTGCCTCCTTTTCGGAGCTCTCACACTCTAGGCTACTATCCACCTGTCCTGATCACTGCAGGGCCAGGTACCAGACAACTAGGGACAGCCCTGTGTCCCAGAGCCCACTGAAATTATCAAACTCGCCAATCCTAGGGGTGTCTGTGTAGCTCCGTTGGTTAAGCGTCCCACTTGGGCTCAGGTCATGATCTTGCGATTCTTGAGTTCGAGCCCTGCGTCGGGCTCTGTGCTGACAGCTCAGAGCCTGGAGCCTGCTTTGATTCTGCGTCTCCCTCTCTCTCTGCTCCTCCCCCACTCACGCTCTCTTTGTCTCAAAAATAAATGAACATCAAAAAAAAAAAAAATTTAGCCAGTCTTAAATCTCCTTACCTTGCTTTACCTGTTTTTTTTCCAATGGAAACCACAGTAGAAGCTCATGTCCACAGTTCCCTCTTCTGTCTCCTGACTCACCCCAGTGCTTCCCTGTGTGGCCCTCCATACGTGGTATGCCCCCTTCTCTTGAGAACTGTGAGTAATAGACTATCTTTACTATGGCAGTTGTTTCCTGACCAGTTGGCCTTACCGCACCTCAAATTTTCTATTAATGCCCTTAATTTTATTTTATTTTTTATTTTATTTTAAAAAAATTTTTTTATAACATTTATTTATTTTTGAGACAGAGAGAGACAGAGCATGAACGGGGGAGGGTCAGAGAGAGAGAGGGAGACACAGAATCTGAAACAGGCTCCGGGCTCTGAGCTGTCAGCACAGAGCCCGACGCGGGGCTCGAACTCACGGACCACGAGATCATGACCTGAGCTGAAGTCGGCCGCTTAACCGACTGAGCCACCCAGGCGCCCCTAATGCACTTAATTTTAAAGCAATTGCCAAGTAACTTCTGGTGCAAAATTGCCCCAGATCTTTAACCTCAACTCTGGACGTCTGTGTTTAAAAAAAAAAAAATGATCTAGGTGAATTAAGGTCAACAAGATTGGGGAACTCTAACCTTTAGACTTTGTGCACAAAGATTTGACACTGACATTCAAGGCCTCATACAGTCTGACCCCATCAAGCGCAAATTCTGCCTCCCCCCTCCATAACCCTTTGTGGCTCTGGGGCTCTGGTTTTGCAACCTGATTCTTGGCTACATGCTGATCCCTCTTTCCAAACCTTGGTTCCAAATGCAGACTCCGCGTTTCCTAAGGACCTCTCGGATTTCTAATCTCTTACATATTTTTTTTAAATAATAAGTGTTTGTTTATTGGAGGAATTAACTCACCACTTCTTAGATGCATCTGAAGCTGTTAAAACACCCCTCTCTTGCCAAATGTTTGACAAACTCTCCTGCAAATATGAGGCAGTAATTGCAAATTATCTCATAACCACTGTCAAAGGACTTCTCACCGTTTAATTTTCTGTTTCTGTCACTGTTTGATTCCTGCCTCTCTCTCTCTCTCTTGAATTAGAGACTTCACAGGGTCAAAGATGAAGTCTATTTTTGCTTATCGTAATGTCCACATTACTTCACATCGTGTCCAAGAGTAAATGTTTGGTGAATAAATGAGTAATTGATTACTTACCCAATTAATTCATTACTAGGTTGTCTTGCCTTTTCACCTTGATGTTAGGCTTCCGCACATTATCATTTCCATCGTTTCCTTCCGACCTTACGAATATACTTACATTAAAACAGTACCTATTGAAACAATAAATGACAACTATTATCTGAACTCCATTAGTGTTACCAGTGGTGCTGCACAGAGACCCAGCGACAGATGCCAAGGACTCGTTTGTTTCATTTTTAAAAATGGGCAGCCTCCCTTCGAACAAAAACACAACTGCCTTTGAAAAGAAAAATGATGTTATTTGTGGCAATTATGTCGTCGCTTATCCAGGAAGGACAGATTTCATTAAAACCGAATGCCGGTTCCTAAAACCAGAAGGTGCCCTTTACAGATGACAGGTGTCATTGTTCTAGGATGCTTCCGAGCACTGGGGAGGATTAACAGAGCTCACTCTCTGCTATCTTTATTTCTGTTTTGTATACTGAGATGCCCTGCAGCCCGAGGCTCGGGGGGGGGGGGGGGGGGGGGGAGAATGCTGACTTGGCAGTTCGCTGTGAGAATTCCTACCCTCAGTCCAGGGTCGGGTGGTGTCTCGGGGCTCCTTATAGTCCCCGCCACCACTCTCAGGGGGCTTCTGAGGGTTAAGGGCAGGTGTCGTCCACAGGTTCGTTCCCAAAACTTTCTCACCATGCCTTCCACCACCACAGTCTTAATGCAATTCAGATCTAATCGTTTCCGGGGTGCCTGTGTAGCTCAGTCAGTTGAGCATCCAACTTCAGCTCAGGTCATGATCTCACGGTTTGTGAGTTCGAGCCCTGCATCGGGCTTACTGCTGTCAGCACAGAGCCCACTTTGGATCCTCTGTCCCCCCTCTCTGCCCCTCTGCTGCTCATACATTTTGTCCCTCTCTCAAAAATAAATAAACATTAAAAAAAAAAAGATCTAATCATTCCCCCCCAATTTGGGATTTAATTTATATGTAAAGGGCTTGACTCCCTCAAATAAAAGGCTGCATTTTGGAGAGAGCCCACAGACATGATAGAATGGGTCAGACCTCTTCTCTCAAAGAATAAATATGAGGCACCCTGACGGCTCTTGAGTGTCCAGGGGATTGTTTTGACCATAGTTTGTGTAATAACTGCCAGCACCGAGATCCAGAGAAAACTCTCTGTTCTTTCTGAGAGGTGGAAACCTTCGAACTTCCTTGAGAAAGTAAATCTGCACTTCAAAATTTATATCCGAAGGTTGGACAACGAAAGCATGCTTGCCGTTTCTCAAAACAAGAATGGTCATCTTCGAGATGGTTCCAGAGGTGATGGTTATCCCAAGAGCCCAGAGAAAAGCCCAACAGCTTTGCTGTCCCCACCGTCTGTGCCGGGGCAGTTCACTCCAGAGAGTAAGGTTTGTCTCAGGTCCATGAAGGGCTCCTTGCTCTTTCCTACTCTCCCCTGTTTCTTCTTCCACGGCCCCTCCGTACTCACCTCTACCCCCACTGGCTCTTTCCCTTCTCATCCCCTGATATATCCCATCTCCTTACCTTATGTCCCTGTCTCTCTCCTTTTCTCCCCTTTGCCCCCGCTCTTTTCCGAGCCCTGCCGTGAATCCTTTCCCTGCTTTTCCTCCTTCCTGACTTAGAACTGCCTGCATCCCTGTTTAAGGTTTGAATCTGCCATAGATCCCGATAAAATTAGATGCGCTAAAAATAGACGCACAGAGGCACCTCAGAGCCAAAGTCAGAGGAATCCAAGAACCTTTCTCTGTCCCGATATTTGAGCCTTCGTCAATGTTAACAGTGGCTGCTTAGACACGTGACAGTGGATGTACCATGTGGTTTTTTAATGTTTATTTATTTTTGAGAGAGAGAGAGAGCGTAAACAGGGGAGGGGCAGAGAGAGAGGGAAGGGGACAGAGGATCCAAAGTGCTGACAGCAGGGAGCCAAGCACAGGGCTTGAACTCATGGACCATGAGATCATGACCTGAGCCTAAGTCAGACGCTCAACCGACTAAGCCACCTTCCCAGGCTCTGGGAATCTAAGATGGAACCACCCCATCAACCCGCTGGTCTCCCCTGAGCTCATACACACACTGCAACAGGAACTTGTTTCTCCAGAGAACACAGGAGACCAACTGCAAACCTGCAAAGAAATTCTCTAGTAGCCGAGAAAAAATGGCAGCCCAATCACCTGGTTTGGTTTAGGAACTAACGACTTAAATGGAGAAAGAGTGAGCAGAGAGAGCCAGAAGTAGGGGTTCAAGCCCAGGCTTTCTCAGCCGAGAGGAAGTGAGCCACAGCCCCCAGACGCTCCACCGATGAATGGAAGCCCTGCTCTTCCAAGGCTCTCCAGTCCCCACGGCCGCCCCTGCCTGGCCTCTCAGGACCCTGCATCCAGGAACCCAATCTGGTCTTCTCTGCTGCGTGCCTGCCCACTGGACCAGCTGGTGGCCATAGTCCTGTCCTGTCTTCATCTCTCTAGGGCACAACCCATGTCCTGGAAACCTATAGCTGTTCTGAAGAGGACAGGAGTCTCAGCAGCGTCACTAGCTTTTATCAGCACCCTTCCCTGCTGACCAACCACCAGCTAGAGAGGCAGGGCCTCTGTCTGGTCAAGGCCACTGATGCCTACCATGCAGGGGCAAGGTGGGAATTAGCTAACCCTGAAGGCTTTTTTAAATTACAGTTCTGGGAGCCTGGGTGGCTCAGTAAGTTAAGCAGCTGAGTGTTGATTTCCGTTCAGGTCGTGATCTCACAGTTCATGAGTTTGAGCCCCACGTGGGGCTTTGTGCTGACAGTGTAGAGCCTGCTTGGGATTCTGTCTGTCTCCCTTTCTGTCTTCCTCTCCCCTGTTCATGCTCGCTCTCTCTCTATCAAGAATAAACAAACATGGAAAAAAAATTTTTTTTGATCACAGCTCTAAGTGATGCCACACTCTGTAAAGGATCACTCCACTTTCTCTTTGCTTGCTCCTATTTTCTTTCTTGCTTTTTAAAAATTTTTAAATGTCTATTTATATTTGAGAGAGAGAGAGAGAGAATGAACAGGGAAGGGGCAGGGAGGAAGGGAGACACAGAATGCGAAGCAGGCTCCAGGCTCTGAGCCGTCAGCACAGAGCCCGATGCGGGGCTCGAACTCACAGACCGTGAGATCATGACCTGAGCCGAAGTCGGCCACTTAACCGATTGAGCCACCCAGGCGCCTGCTCCTGTTTTCTTTTGTGTGCTTCCATAACCCAGTTTATGGGTTAAAGGCATTCCTGTGCTTTTGCTGATGGAAAAATGCTATAGAGACCAGAGCCCTTCCAACAGAATCTGATTATTTTTTTCTTTATGGAAATAAGAAAAAAAAAAGATGCGCAGAGATTGTGGTTTGCATGCAATTCAGAATCATTCAGGTCACAGAACGCCGTACTGGGAGACATACGCCTGTTTTTAGGAACACACTTTGTGGCATTTCAAAGATGGTTCACATCCAAATTTCAGTTTATGAAAATCTCGTAAATGAACATATGGGTGTGTGTGCGTGCGTGCATGCACATGTGTGTGTTTTGATGGCAGATCACTTAATAAGACAGCTTTGAGGTATAATTGATATTCTGCAATAAAGTCAAAACTGTAAGTGTACAATTGGGTAAGTTGTGACAAGTGTATACAATATAAAACTAACATCGCGATGAAGAGGGTGACTATATCCATCCCGCATCAAGTTTTCACTTTGTTGGTTTTTTTTGGGGGGTTTTTTTTTTGGTTTTGTTTTTTAGAGACTTTATTTTTTAGAGCAAGCAAAATGGAGTGGAAGCTACAGAGGGTTCTCAGTACCCTCTATCTTCATACACGCACAGCCTCTCCCATGATCAATATTCCCCACCGGAGTGGTACGTTTGTTACAGTGATTAATCTACACTGACACATCATTATCTCCAAACACCATAGTTTACCTTGGGTTCACTCTTCGTGTTGTAGATTGAATGGGCTTGCACAAATGTACGATAAAGTGTGTCCACCGTTACAGTATCATACAGAGTAGTTTCACTGAACTAAAAAATACTCTTGTGAGAGGGGCACCTGGGTGGCTCAGTCGGCTGAGCGTCCGACTTCGTCTCAGGTCCTGATCTTGCAGTCTGTGGGTTCGGGCCCCGCATCAGGCTCTGCGCTGACAGCTGGGAGCCTGGAGCCTGCTTTGGATTCTGTGTCTCCCTCTCTCTCTGCCCCTCCCACACTCATGCTCTGTCTCTCTGTCTCAGAAATAAATAAACATTAAAAAACATTTTTTTAAATTGTTTCATTTTGATTTGGCAAAGTGAGCACCAGTATCATTGGGTAGAATGTAAAAAAAAAAAAAAAAAAAAAAGACAACCTGAATCCAAATCTGTTTTCTTCTGAAGTTCTCTGGTCATTCGGGAGTCCCTCTTTCTCTCTTGCTCTCTTAAGGAAGTTTTTACTTTCTAATGCACAGTTAGAACATAGAGCTTTGTTTTGTTTTACCAGCAGTGCCCTGCATAGTGTGGGAGAAACACCATTAGTTTCAAAGTAATCTATTTTACAGGCGGACACCGTCGTAATTGACAGCATTTGATGTGGCAATGTGAATTCAATGCATTTTCCTTCTTCAAGGCCTGTGCAATTCCTTTTCCTTTAGTCTCGGATGCTTTTCTTCCCCATTCTTTGCCTGGATATTCTTTCCTTATCTTTTAGATATTAAATAAAATATAATGTCCATTTCGCAGCCGGCCCTGACTTAACTACCTCTCTGTTATTCTGTCTTGTAGCATCGTGTCCTTTCCCTGTAGATTTGTGCTGGCCAATAGGTAGCCACTAGCTGCAGGTGGGTATTTAAATTTAAATGAGTTACATTGAAATAAAATTTAAAATTCAGTCCCTCAGCACATTACCCACCTTTATTTTTATTGATTGATTTTTTTTTTTACATTACCCACATTTAAAGTGCTTAATAACCACATGTAGCCAGTGGCCACTGTGGTGAACACAGTGGGTATAGAACATTCCCATCATCTCAGAAGTTTCTACTTCAGAGTACTACATCTAGATCACTTATAATTTCTTTTTTATCATTTATTATTTATTTTGAGAGAAAGAGGGAACGTGAGTAGGGGAAGGGCAGAGAGAGAGAATCCCAAGCAGGCTCTGTGCTGGTAGTGCGGATACGGGGCTCAAACTCACAAGCCATGAAATCGTGACATGAGCCAAAACCAAGAGCCAGATGCTTAACTGACTGAGCCACCCAGACCCCCCTAGATCACTTATAATTTCTAATTTTATGTTACTTGCACAGAATTTTTCAATTGGTCATTTGATGTTTGTCTCCCTCTGGGCTTATACTTCATGAGTGCAAGAATTACAAAACATTGGCCAGTGCTCCGGCCCTAAGTAGAAGCTCAGTATTTTTTGAATGAAAGAACGCAGGAGTCAGAAAGAACTTGCTGGAGCCTGTGAGTGCAGGGCACAGTGTTTGGGCACTGGGAACAGCCTGAAGTCCTGTTTCATGCCAGATTGTCGCACAGGAGCTGGGGCAGAGACATATATTACACAGATGTGTTATCTTTGTGGAAAGCCGGTGGCTTGGATGGCAAGGTGAGAGAGGTAGCAGTCATTATTACATGAAATGAAATACACATTAAATCTCCTCCCTAAGGTATCTCACACACACACACGTGAAATATACAGTTGTTCTTGATAGAAGAGGGAAAAAGTGAGCTTGTCGCGGAGGCTCGCTCTACAGTTGAGGGAAAAGTGCTTCGTGCCCTATATAATGTCCTCTTGGACTGCTCATCCAATGGTTCAGCAAATGTTTGACCCAGAAAAAAAAACTGCCCCCGTGTAGAGATACGTAATAATCAGACAAGAGCCAGCCTGGGAAATAAGCATGGAAGGAAGAAACATACCACACCGAAACCACTAGAGAATTACCTTGCAAAGCAGAACAATAGTACAAATGAGCACCTACCCACAGAGTCAAAGAATTTTTTAATGGTGTTGGCGCAACTCCAAGCTCAAAGAAAAAATACAGGAATCAAGCAAGACGAGACGAGACCACAGAAAGAAAGAATGGGAGCCGGGTGACCTCCAGGGAAAACGTGGAAGAGGAAAAAAATAATAATAATCTCAAAACCTAAAGTGTACTGGAATGAGCAAAAATTAAAATCAATATTGCTGACAGAAAAAGACATGGAGGCTAGTCTTAGGGGAAAAATGAGCAAAATATGTGAAAAGCAGTAAAAGAGCTACAGGGAAAGGAGACATGGTGGGTAAACATGGCGGTGATGGGTGAACCCCCAAGAGGAAACTAACAAATGAAGTAGATACTAACATACAAGAGAAGAACCATCTAAAAAACAATTTTAATGTTTTATTTATTTTTTAGAGAGACAGAGTGCAAGCTGGGGAGGGGCACAGAGAGGGAGACACAGAATCCGAAGCAGACTCCAGGCTCTGAGCCATCAGCACAGAGCCTGAGGCAGGGCTCCAACTCACAAACCGTGAGATCATGACCTGAGCCGGAGTCAGACGCTTAACCGACTGAGCCACCCAGGCGCCCCGAGAAGAACCACTTTATATAACAAAAGTGGGTATTGTCTTATGGAAGGGCACTCCATGTCCCACAAAAAATTGGCATAGAATGATGAAGCAACATGTACCAATTTGCTGCTTTTCCATGATTACAGATAGTACCCTACAACACCCACCTCTCAACACCTCCCTCATAAAGAAAGAAACATAGATTTTAAGGATTTTGAAAAAAATTCAAGCTGAGTTCAAAATTCTCTTAAGCAGCACATGTCTACAACCCCTCAGATAAGGAATGAGACTGATTTTTTTTATACCAAAACAAACATGTTCAAATATGCAAAAAAAAAAATAAACAGCCTCCATAAACCCTTCCGGAAAAAAAAAAAAAAAAACCAAGGATTTGATAACCGAACTGAGATTTCCAGGAGATGAATGGGGGATGATGTGACTGAAAAGACAAGAAAGTGTTTCTTAAATCAACTTAAACAAAAACTGGGAAATTTACCATTACAGGAAAATACACACCAATTTTTAGTAATGTTGAAAAAGTAGGAAGTGTAATATAATGTTCTGCTTGGAGGGTACCCTGTAAGGTGAATTATCGTGGGGCACCTGGGTGACTCAGTCGGGTAAGCATCTGAATTCAGCTCAGGTCATGATTTTGTGGTTCCTGAGTTCGAGCCCCATGTCAGGCTCTGTGCTGACAGCTCAGAGCCTGGAGCCTGCTTCGGATTCTGTGTCTCTCTCTCTCTGCCTTCCCCCCCACTTGCACTCTGCCTCTCTCTCTCTCTCTCAAAAATAAATACACATTAAAATTTTTAAAAAATACAGGCCCAGAAGTAAAAATGCAAATTTGACTTCCAAGTCAAGGATTTATGAATTGTTTGGCTCATGTAAGTTACCCAGCCCTTTTTAATGCATTTCCCCTTCTTCTCAGAGGGTCGATTTGAGGCCGTAAGTGGATAATCCATGTCAACTATGACTTTGAAGAGTGCCTAGTACGTGGTGCCCAGACTGTAACTGTCAGGAGGAAATGGTACAAGAAGTGAAAATGGCCTTGGATGTAACAGGGATCACCCAAAACCAAATGACTCAGAAGGACAGCAATGGGAAGGACTGGTGTTGTGAGAGTATAAGAGATGTGGTCTGCAGAGTAAGAGAAATAGTCTCCAAGAAGTGATATTTGAGCTGAGACCCCCAAAGGATCATAGGAACCAATCAGGTAAAGGGCAAGGCGGTGAGCGGAAGATTAGAAACCCACTGGTGCCTGTGTGGGGGAGGGGGGAAATAGCAGCAGAAGCAGCAGCTGTGAGCAGATGATAAAACAGAGAAACGTCAAGTACACAACCATGGAGAACGGTATCATCTCATTGCTGTGGCAGACGCTTGAGTTAACAGATACTGCAAAAGGAATTTTTGTCACGCGTCCATTCAATTCACTGAACAAATACTGAGCTAAGCTTTTATGTGCCAAGTACTAGGTCAGGTGCAAGGGACAGAGCCTGGATAGGCAGAACCCTTGGCTTCATGGAACTTAGGGTGGGCGGGGGGTGGGGGTAGTTTTGAAAAATTAATCGTCAGTGCACTGGTCTTACTATTTAAAAAAAATGACGCAACTCTACAGAAGCATATGACTCCCGATTTAATTCGGCATCAAGAAAACTTTCCTAGAGAAAGTGTCTTTTGGAAGATAACTTGAAAGAAAATTGATAGCTCTTTAGGTATGAGGTGGGATGGTCAAGGCGTTCGTGAAGGTATTGAAGTAAAAAAAAACGTGTTGAATTTGAGTATCCACAAGAAGTTGAGTGTGTCTGAAAGAGAAAACCAGAGAGAGGGAGGAGAGAGAGAGAGAGAGAGAGCAAGAAGAGAGAAAATCTGGAGAAGTATGCAAGGCATAGTAACCTATGGTAAGGATTTTACTTCCCATTTCTACAGAGAATCATTGAAAGAGGGTTGACCAGTACGTTTTATGTGTTTTAAAAGATCATTCTGTTTATTGTGTAGAAAATTGTTCAGAGCGGCCAAAAGTGAAAGTCGAGGGGAACCAAGTGTATTTGTCAGTGCAGTCTAAGTTGTCTTATAGTAACAAACAACCGACCCCAAATCTCAGTGACTTAAAAAATAAATAGGCTTTTCTCACTAGGGCTGCACATCTTTCACAGACC
This sequence comes from Prionailurus bengalensis, assembly GCF_016509475.1. NCBI lineage: Eukaryota > Metazoa > Chordata > Mammalia > Carnivora > Felidae > Prionailurus > Prionailurus bengalensis. The sequence goes on from NC_057347.1 coordinate 6,505,771, forward strand.
GTCCTAAGATTCTGCTCAACATGGCCCTTGTTCAGGAATGCAGACTGACAAAATTTCCACGTTGGGGGATTATTCGCCACTGCAGGGAGAAGTGAACAGGGCAGACCACTCAGCAGCTCTTCCCAGAGTGCAATGTGCTGTGTCATTCCTGCTGACATTGAATTGGCCAAAGGACATACTTGACTCCAAGGGGCTGAGAGGTACAATCCTACCATTTGCCTGGATGAAGGGGAATAAGATAGTTGTACACATCTTATAGGCTATTACACCAACTAAGAAGATTCGACGGTATTTCTAGGTTAGCAAGTGACACATGAAGAGTTAAGAAGAGATTTTATTTTAAGCTTTATTTATTTGGATAAAGAGAGCATGCTCGGGGGCAGGGTGGGGGGCAGAGAGAGAGAATCCCAAGCAGGTCCCATGCTTTCAGTGCAGAGCCTGACGTGGGCTCAAACTCACGAACCTTGAGATCATGACCCAAGCCAAAATCAAGAGTCAGACGGTTGATTGAGCCACCAACTGAACCACCCACGCACCCTAAGAAGAGATGATAAAATTAGAATTACTACAACTCATCAATTGGTTGGATGTGGGAGGTTGAGGGAGAGGGATCATTGCCCTGTGAGGGATAAAGCAACTATATGGTTGGTTGGTGGTGACATATTCCAAGTTAGTGACCCCAGAAGGCACATGTTGCAGTAGGAGGAAACATCTGGAGATGTCGTTAACATCTTGTTGATACCTGAGGCCAGTGGAACAGAGGAGGTTTTCAGAGTAGGGCAAGCAACTTCTCTTCCTTTGGGATTTGCTCAATTTTAGCACTGTTCTATGTGACAGGAGTGTCTTCGGGCCCAGACAGACTGACCGCTGGTCACCCTGTGAGAGAGAGTGTGAATATAAGGAACGCCTATGACAGATTCTTGAGGAAGACAGCAGGTACTGACTGGGTGGGTAGAGACAGGAGAGCTGTCAGATGATAATACTAAGAAAAAGAGCCATGAAGGTAGAAGGCAAGTCAGGAGGGGTATGCGTCCAGAAACATGGCAAAGAGGTATTTCAAGAAAGAGAGAACGAGTGGTCCACAGAGACAAATAGTGTCGTCACAAAGTCAGGTAGGACACAGGTTGGAAAGTGCCCATTGCTTTGAGGTTGGAAAAGAGCTGAAACCCGAGTCCTTGATATTTATACCTCCAAGCAGAGAACCAAGAAAGAGTGAAGGGCTCATCCAGACACGGGGGTGCTGACACATCAGGGAACAGTCTGGACCTGTCCCTGGTGTAGTGACCACATGGAGGAGATAATATGGCAACTTCTCACACAGCAGAGAAGATGTGGGGCAGATCAGGTGTTCTAGACCTATGCTTCTCTCCACACCTGCTCGGGAATTCAAAAGGGATCCATTTAACACACAAGAGGAATCAAAAATGACTCTCCTTAATTGTACAGATGTAAGATACAGATTTGTACTCTCTCATTCAAAGATACATAGACAGAAAACAGCCAGTTTGGGCCTGTGAAGGATTTCTAAACACAAAGATGAACAATAAAGAACATAAAATTTTGGTAAACATCTGATTTTTTTTTCTCAATAACTTATTCAGGAAAACCCTGATTATGTAAACAGATGAAGAAAAAGGAATCTAGAATTTCAATAGCAAGTTTGAAATTTTATTCTGCACTCTTACTGGTCAGTGTAGGCTAGCTACTGAGACATGGGAGAAAACAAGCCTCCAAAATTCAAGTGACTAAACATAACAGAATTTTGATCATGAAACAGCAGAATGCTGTTACCATGTGACTCATAGGACTGAGGTCTTTTCCATCCTGTGGTTTCAAGGGGGGACTTTTCCTTTTTCCCCTCTAAATAATCTGTAATTGTAACACAACACCGATGAAAGCTGCTATCATTTTTGGAACTGAACAAAGTAATTCTAATGCTCATTTCAAAGAAATACAATTTTGCAAATATTATGGTTGCGTATTGGACCTCTAGAAATTACAATAAATTAAAATGATTTTTTCACCTTATTTTTTCCCTATTTGTTATTAAATAATTATAAATTCAATAGAACGTTCAGATAGCACAGAGAGGTCACATGTACCTTGCACCAAATTTTTCTCAATGCCCAAGTTGGGAGCTTGACCTTGTACAATGGTGTGTACCTAGTTCTGTGTCATTTTACGACGTGTGGGTTTGTGTAACCACTGTCACAATCAAGACACAAAACATTTCATCATTGCAAAGATTCCCCCTTGTGTTACTCCTTTATAACCACATTCACCTTCTCTCCTCTCCCCCATCTCAAATTCCTGGCAACCATGCATCACTTCTAGCTTAATACTTTGGTCATTTCAAAAATGTTATAGAAATTGAATTATACACTGTGTAACCTTTGGAGATTGGCATTTTTCACTCAGCATAGTGCCCTTGAAACTCATCCAAGTTGCTGCATGTTAGGATAGTTGGTTACTTTTTATTGCTGAGTAATATTCCATGGTGTGGATGTATTGGAGTTTATTTAACTGTGTACCCACTGGAGGAAATTTGGTCATTTCCAGGTTTCGGTAGTTACAAATAAAACAGCTATGAACAGTTATGTATAGGTTGGGTGTGTGTGTGTGTGTGTGTGTGTGTGTGTGTAAACATAGGTTTTCATTTCTCTGGGATAAACACCAAAGATGCAATTGCTGGGTAGTATGATAGTCGCATGTGTAAATTTTTAAGAAATTGCCAAACTCCCTTCCAGAACGGCTGTACCATTTTTTAAATTCACACCAGCAACGTATGAGAGATCTAGTTGCCTTACATCCTCTCCAGCATTTGGTATTGTCCCTCTGTTTTACTTTAGCTGTTATAGTTGACATATAAGGATATCTTGGTCTTAATTTGCAATTCCCTAATGGCTAGTGATGTTGAAAGTACTTTCCTCTTCTTATTTTCCAACCGTATGTTCACTTTGGCAAAATATTTTTTCATGTCTTTGTTCATTTTCTATTCTGATTTTTTTTCTTCTTACTGTTGAGTTGAGAGTTCTTTGTATATTCTAGATACTAATCCTTTGATGGATACGTGGTTTGTAAATATTTTCTCCCAGTCCACAGCTTGTCTTCTTTTCCTCCAAAAAGGTTATTTACAGAGCAAAAGTTTTTAATTTTGATGAATGCCAATGTATTAATTTTTCTTTTTATGGGTCGTGCTTTTGGTGGCATGTCTAAGAACTCTTCACCAGGCCCTGGGTCTTCTTTTTGTAGGTAGTTAAAGTACAAGTGTAATTATCATCTTGAGACTTTTCCTCTTTTCTAATGTATGCATTCAGCACTCTAATAAGTTTCTCTCTTGGAGCTGCTTTCCCTGCATCCCACAGATTTTGATAATGATGTATTTTCATTTTCATTTAGTTAAGTGTGGCTATTTATTTTCCCTGAGACTTCTTCTTAGACCCATGAGTTATTTAGAAGTGTGTTCATTAGTCTGCAAGAGTTTGGAGATTTTCCTGTTATCTTTCTGTTATCGACCTCTGATTTGAATCCACTGTTGTTGGAAAATAGATTCTGGATAAATTTCAATTTTTTCACAATTTGCATTATTGTTCAGAGTTGAGTTTATCTTGGTGTATGTTCTGTGGGCCCTGGGAAAGAACATGCATTCCCCTCCTGTTGGGTGGCATATTCCATGAATCTCAATTTAATCCCGTTGGTTGATGGTGCCGTTAAGTTCTTCTGTATCCTTGTTGCTGTTCTGTGTAGTTATTTTTTCAGTTTGGGGAGGAAAGGCATTAAAGTCTCCTACTTTACTTGTGGATCTGTTTCTTCTCTTTTCATTTGTTTTTGCCTTGCATATTTTCTCTTTCTGGTGTTTGGTGCCTATACATCTAGGATCCCACTATCTTCTTGGTGGGTTGACCTTTTCCTCATTATTCAATGATACTCTGCACCCAGTAATTTTGTTGTTGTTCTGAAGTCCACTTTATGATGTTAACAGAGCCACTGCCACTTTCTTTGGATGCACATTGCACGATAAATCTTTTCCCATCCGTTTTGCAACCCGAACACATCGTCAGATTTGAAGTGAGTTTCTTACAGACAGCATAGAATGGGGTCTTGTCATCGTCGTTATTGTTTGGCTTGTTTTTTATGTTTTAATCTACACTGTCTTTAATTGTGTGTTTAGATCATTTACATTTCACACAATTTTAACTGTTGATATGTTGAAGCTTGAGTCTGCTATTTTATTTTTATGTTTTCTGTTTATCTCTATTCTTTTCCCTGCCTTCCTGTGAGGGACTTGCACATTTTTTTTAGAATTCTATTTCGAGTTGTCTATAGTATTTTTTAATGTATCTTTTTATACAGCTTTTATAATGGTTTCTTTGGGTATATGTTTACCTTATGCAGCTTAATGCGTTGCCTTTTCCCAATTCTAGTGATGTATAGAAACCTGACCTCTCTTTACATGGCTTTACTCTCCCCCATTTATAATATAATTGTCTTGACTATTTCCTATACATACAAGGAAACCCACACTAGACAATGTTACAGCTTTTGGCTTCAACTGTTGAACGTAATTTAGAAAACTTAAGAGAAGAAGGAAAATGTATTTACCTATATTTCTTTCCCCTGTGTTCTTTTTCTCTTTTTCTTTTTTAAGTTGTTATTTATTTATTTTGAGAGCGAGAGAGAGGAAGCATGAGCAGAGGAGAAACAAAGAGAAAGGGAGAAAGAGAATCCCAAGCAGGCTCTGCTCTGCCAGCACAGAGCCCGATGTGGGGCTCAAACTCAAAAACCATAAGATTATGACCTGAGCCAGTATTTAACCGACTGAGCCACCCAGGTGCCCACCCCCCTTTCTCTCTTTCTGACGTTCTCAGTGTCCTTTCATGTTTCCCTTTCTGTCTGGACAACTTCCTTAAGCCATCATTTTAGGGTAATCTGCTGGTGACACATTCTCTTAATTCTCCTTTATCTTGTAATATCTTGATTTTCTCTTTTTCCCTGAAGGATATTTTCTCTGGATATAGGCAGGGTTTTTTGGGTTTTGTTTTTTTTTTTCTTTTCCTTTCAACACTTGAAAACTATTCTGCCATGTCCTGTCTGGTTTCTGACATGAAATTAGCATCATCCGAATTGCTTTTTCCCTGTAGCTAATGTGTCATTCTCTGGCTGCATTTACGAATTTTGCTTTGTCTTTAGTTTTTATGTTTGACCATGATGTGTCTTGCAGTGGGTTTCTTACAGCTACACCTTTATTCTTGTTTCTTTTTTGCCAACTTGGGAAATTCTCAGCCATTATTTCTTCAAATTGTTTTCTAGCCCCACCCCTTTTCACCTTTTCTCCTTTTTTTTTTTAATGTTTACTCATTTATTTTTGAGAGAGAGAGAGAGAGAGAGAGAGAGAGAAAATGAGCAGGGGAGGGGCAGAGAGAAAGGGAGAGAGTCCCAAGCAGGCTCCCCACTGTGAGCACAGAGCCTGATGGGGGGGTTGGATCCCACAGAAGCGTGAGGTCATGACCTGAGCTGAAATCAAGAGTTGGAGACTCAACTAACCAGGCACCTCTCCTTTTCTTCTGAGACTTCCATCTGTTGTTATGGTCCCACATGTCCCTGGGGCTGTTTTCTTTTGATTTTTTAACATCTGTTTTCTCTCCATCATTCAGACAGGAAAATTACTGTCCTTCTGTCTTCAAGTTCTCTGATTTTTTTATGTCTATTTTCTCTCGATCATTCAGACAGGAAAATTACTATCCTTCTGTCTTCAAGTTTCTTCTCTCCTTCCAGTTCTGCTGTCAAACCCATCTGTTCAGTTTTCCATTTTGGTTCTTGTTTCAGTCATAACATTTCCATTTGGTGCTTTTTTATATCTTATATTTCTTTGCTGTAGTGTTCTGTCGTTTTATTGAAACGTCCTGTATTCTTGGTATCATGTGTAATTTTTTACCAAAACCAGGACATTTGGGATATCATGCTATAAAATTAAATCCTTCTCTGATACTACTACGGTGAATGAAGGGAGGGAGGGGGATGCCACCTCACTTCTGCCAGGTGGGTGGGCTTAGAAAGTCTAGCTTTTCTACTAGGCTCCATTGACACCTGGAGGTTGGAAGGAAAAGTTCCTTGTCACTGCTGGGTGGGGGTGGGAGTTGAGGTTCCCATTAGGTATTCTTTAACTCTATCTCAGCAAAAATGGAGTAGAACACCATTCCTGCTTCCCATGAGCACCCAGTGATCTCCACTGACATCACAATGGGTAGGGGAGTGTCTTGTTACCACTAAGTGGCAGTGAACATTCAGACTCTCCACTAGACCTCTTCTGACACCACCTGGCAGGGTTATTAGGGTATCTCGCTCTAACCTGGCCGTGATGGAAATTGGGCTTCCCCACCTGTTCTTCGCTGCAGGGTTCCAGGTACAGCCACAGCTTTCTGTGTGGTATTTGGCTGGAGTGAGCCACTGTGGTCTGAATGTTTCCTATCTTGCAAGATGGCACCTTTCCTGATCCTTGGTTACGGAGAAGAGGCTTTCGTTGGGGTCTTTTTTTTTTTTTTTTTTTTGTCTGTGCCTAGTGGTGTTTCTGGGTATAGGTCTTTTCAGTTCGAAGTGTGGGATATATGAGGGAAACAGAAACCCAGAAGATTTACCACCATGTTGTTCCTTGGATCTTGTGGTACCAAAGCCAGTTCATCTTCTCACAACCTTTGAGAGTCTTCTTAGGTTTCTTTTGTATAGAATATCTAGGATTTTTAGTCATGCTTCACGGGAAGAATAGGAAAATGTATGTCTACTCAGTCTTCCTGGAAATGGATACAAGCTCTAATAACTTGAAAGTATAAAATGTGGAAGTGTTCATTGGTATAATAGGAATGGACACAACAGTCAAATAGACAAAAACCGCTTTAAAAAATCAGTAAGAATTCTCAACAAATGTGGAAAATTCCTGGCTAACCAGAGAAAGCAGAATTAGATCGCTGTGCATATACTGATCCCAAATAAATTCCGGATAGATTAATTGTATAATTAATTAGTTTTAAAAGTGCAAATACATGACAGAATATAAGTGCATTGTATAATCGGGGCAGGAATAAATTTATAACATTCTCAGCACTAATGATAGCTGTCTTTAATATATGAATAATCCTTGTAAATCATTTACAGAAATAGGAGTACTATAAGTAAAAACTAATTACACAAAGGCCCAGAGAGGTCATTTGCTTAAAAAATACAAATATTGCTAAGAATTAGTAAACAACTGAAGATCCCAACATTGGTATATCCAGAGAAGAGAATGCCACAGGGCTCTTACAAACCATGTTGTACAAGAATATTTAATGCCATGGAAAAAGGCTCATAATTCGTCCTTAAGTACAAAACAAAAAGCAGATTACAAGGAGGTTAAGACACTCATGCTATTTTATTTTAATAGTTTAAGACGTTCAGAGAAATAGCATATTAAGAGAACTATTAGGTATTGGGGCTCCTGGGTGGCTTAGTCAGTTGGGTATCCGCCTCTTGATTTCGGCTCAGGTCATGACCTCAGGATTCGTGAATTTGAGTCTCGCATTGGGCTCTGTGCTGATAGCGTGAAGCTTGCTTGGGATTCTCTCTCTCTCTCTCTCTCTCTCTCTCTCTCTCTGCCTTCTCGCCTGCTCACGCACACTCTCTGTCTCTCTCAAAATAAACAAGCAAACAAAAAAGAGAGATAGAGACATTATGTATCAGTGCTTGAAAATTAGCCATTGGAACTATGATTATGTTTTCTTTTTCATCCTTGTATTTTCCTATTTGCAAAATACATTTTTAAAAAAGCATACTTTTATACTTAAAGTAAACCCCTAGATGTATGTTAGGGAATCTCTAGCTGTTGGAGAAGACTTTCACCGCTTGGTGATGCCATCTGCCATCATTCATCGTGCCATCCTCGACGTGTTGGGTTTCATTTCCATGCTTGTTGCTTCCTTATTACAAGATGGCTAGTGTGCCTCCGGGAGTTGCACCAACACTCCAGGTGGATACAGGGAAGAAGACAGCCCACCTCCTGCATCATCACCCCCGTCTCATCTGTCCTGTTTTCCAGAAGCCCCCTTCAGCAGACTTTCTTACATCTTGCATGGCCAACCAAGGAGAAGCCAAGGAGTGAGCAGGCAATTTTCCAGACTCCAGCACAGATACGGCCAGAAAGAAGGGGCTAGGAATGAATGCCAAGTGAGCCAACTGTGATTTTCACATAGTATTTTTATGTAGAAAATTAAGAGCATATTTTGTGGAGTGCATCGATCGAACGCAGTGACAACCAAAATATGCAGAAAGTATGTTTTGCGGGGCCCGTAAAAAGCATTTGTGACATCTGACCGTTAAAAGGAGTTAGGGGATGTACTTACAAACTATTCGGGTCCTGATCCCTGCATTGCAGGGGTGAGACATTATAAATTACATGCCTCTACACTGAGAAAAGATGAGAAGGCTGATGTTGGGCGTGCGTATCTCCACCATAAACTCTTTTACAGGCACTTCGTTGTATGCGGCAGGCAAGAGTGCTTTCAAGCTGTGTTTGCTTACATGAAACCTGAGTCAGCCATCCAGCGACTGCAAAAAAAAAAAAAATCATCAAAAAGCAGGATCGGTGGTACAACTGAAGGCAGCAAGCTGTCGGACAAAGAGCAAAGGCGGGGGGGGGGGGCGGTCAGGAGATCTGAAGGCTCCATCACGCTCTGCTGCTAAGCAGCTGTGTGCCCTTGGACACATCATTAACATCGACCAACTTCAGTTTCCTAATCTGTGAGATCGGGGGGCAGTGTGCAGATGAGACCACATAAGCCCTTGGAGCACGAGATGGCCGTATCTGGTATCCCGAGATCCTGGTATCTTCTGAAAATTAGTAACTGCAAAGGTAATGAATCACGCTAACCCTCTCACTGTGGGCCGACAGAAAGGAACACAGAGAGAACTAGAGGAGCAGAGATGTGAGAAGGCTTTGGCTCCGTGTCAGCTGCCATGAAGCCCACAGGGGAAATACAGCAGATGTAAACCCTGAGCACCCAGTGAGGCTCATTGACATTGTTTTTATATGATTGGAGAAATGGCTTAGCAGTGTACCTGAGCCCACATCCCCCATTCACGACTTAGAGCCCTTGTTGATTTCATTTCACAAACGAGAAAGAATATGCCTCGAGGGTGAAATGAATCACAGTGCCCAGGAAGAGGTCACTGGTAGCTACTAAAATCTTTCAGTCCGGGGATCAGAGGCCATGCAAGCAACCTTACGTCGGTACCATTGGAATGTAGCAATAACATTCAAGTTCAGATGTCAGCCACGGCTGTCAGCACAGGCTGTGATGTGGTTGGACCCCTCACTCCACCACTTACCGCTGTGTGACATTCACCAAGTTACTTAACCTCTCTGTGCCTCCATTTCTCATCTGAATAATAGGGGACAGTAATTGCCCCCGCTCCTTAGAACTGGGTGAAAAGGAAAAATTTTAGTCCAATGCCTGGTCTCTAGATAGTGGTTAACAAAGAGGTAAGTTTTCATTCTTCAAGTAAATCGGTAAACTTGCAACTAAGTTTATAAGCTGTTACGTACTTCGTAACTCGTCGTGGATTTCTTAACGTGGGGAATAGAGTTTCTTTATCGCAGAAAAGGCAAACATAGGGAGTTTACTATAAAGCTTGGCGAAACTTTTAATTATATACATTCCAAGGATGTGTGCAGTTTTGCAAACAGTTGTTGCCTGGAATCCTGAACCTGTTCTCTAGTGCAGGTTCTAGACAGGAATGGAAATGTATCTTTGGATTTGACTTGGACTGTGTTTTCCAGAAGAAACTGACAATTGAACTGGAAGTGGTCATGGAAACAGAATGTGTAAAAAAAAAACTATTTTTTTGTGTCTTCTTATTTCTCTTGCTAGAAAGTTCTCCTGGACCCTTAGCCGGTGATCCACTTGTGGTCTGTTAATAATGGGGTGTTAGAATAGAGTTTCAAATCAGTGGGGAAAGACTGGCTTGTTCATTAAATGGTTGGGATAGCTGGCTGACAATTTGGAAAAACAAAGTTAGAACCCTATCTCAAACCAAAATAAACCACAAATGGGCTACATATTTAAAGAAACAAGGAGATGTGCAAGCCTCAGAAGAAAATACAGGTGATTAGCAGCAGAACTGTATTATGGCAAAAGACTTTGTGACTATAACACAGCCAGAAATTCTAATAGGAAACATGATTGCTGATTGCATAAAAAATTTTATTTTTTAAATTTTTTAACATTTATTTATTTTTGAGAGGTGGGGAGAGGGACAGAGAGAGAGAAGAAAGGGAAACACAGAATCCAAAGCAGACTCCAGGCTCTGAGCAGTCAGCACAGAGTCCGACACGGTGTTCGAAGCCATGAACTGTGAGATCATGACCTGAGCCGAAGTCGGACGCTTAACTGACTGAGGTGCCCAGGCGCCCCTGCATAAAAAAATTTTTAATGTCCCTTTATAGAAATACCATAGACAAAATAAGGAGAGCAGTGACTTAAGAAAAATAGCTTCATTACATCAGGTGAATCCTCAATACAGAAAAAGCTTTTATAAATGAACTAGGGAAAAAATGACCTATTCTGTTCTTTTCTCCCAACCCTAATGTGGTAGTGGCCACAGATGGGACATTTGGAAAAAGAAGAGAGACCTATGGCTAATAGTACATAAAGAAAATACAGCTTTACATGTAAGCAGCTACTTTTCATCTATCAAGTTGTCTAAGATAAAGAGCAAACATGTCCATGTTAGAGGGAGCACTGGTCAAGCCATAGGCAATTGTAGATTGCAAATATAAAAAAAATTTTGTGGAGAGCTAGTGGGCCATGTGGGTGATTTTTTTAGCGAAGAGTCTTTGACAGCCTCCAATATTTTTCCTTAGAAAATTATCACTGACCAACCTGGAGGTTTAGACCAAGGGTGTTCATTCAGCGGATTTGGGAAATCTCAATGTAGAAAGTTCAGGAGACATCCATCATCTGAGGCTGGCTGATAATCGAGGTTGAGTTTCCACAGTGGAATACTATGAAATTATTTCTTAAAAAAAAAAAGGAATGTGTTGAGGCAGAATGACATCGCAATGAAAACAATTATAAAACAGGACTGTAGTATAGGTCATATTTATATCAAAATTCCATACCTTGCTGAGTTTAGCGTGGGAACACACGTACCAGGAAGAATATTAATAAATGGTTAAAAACAGTGTCCCCAGGCCATTAACTCCTCAGAACTGCCACAGTCATGAAAAACAAGGAATGACTGGGCAACTGTCAGACCAGAGGATTCTGGGGAGGCCATGAAAGCAAAATGCAGTCTATCTATCCTGGATTATTGGATCCTGGAACAGAAAGAATACATTAATGGAAAACTGATAAAAATCCAAAAACAGACTGCAGTATAGTTAAGAACCACATATCGGTATCAGTTTCTTGGTTTTGACAAACGTACCACAATATTGTGAGGTGTGAACAATGAGGGCCACTGGATGAGGGCCATATGGGAATGCTCTACACGATCTTTGCGGCTTTTATGAAAATCCAAAACTATGCCAAAATACAAAGTGTATTAAAAATATGAAGACATTTTTTTACCTGTTGCATTGGAGTGACTAAAAGACCTGAAGACTTTCAGATCCTGTGTATATAATTTTTTATGGTGACTTTTCATATTATACAATGGAAGGTAAACTGATTTAAAAATAAAATAGTACAAGAGTATATGTGTGACCGTGGAATAATAAGAAAAACCAAATTATAATACAGCATGATCCTACTTAAATGTTTCTTAAGTCAGTGACTTGTTTTTGCTCCCTTTTCTAATTTTAAAAACAAACACAAAGTACTTGTAAGATGAAAATAACTAAAGTTTCAAACATCCCTGAAAGTGGGCACTGGCAGGTGAATTTCTCAAATCTCCAGTCCTGCATGTCAGAATCAGGAGTTTCCTGGTCATGTTTTGAGGCCACAGAAACTGTCTCTTTCTCCTAGTGATAGATTTCAAGAAATATTCCTTTACTCTAATTGTGACTCAACATATCTTTTCTCTCCTTAGTTCAGTCCCTTCAAGACAGAAGGATAAAGATGGGAGTCTCAATACAAATAAAAAGACACAGAGAGAGAAGACAGTTTCACACCATGAACTATTTTCCGGTGGGTGGGTTATTTTGAAATACAGTTTTCAGGGCCTCCTGGGTGGCTCAGTCAGTTGAGTGTCCAACTTTGGCTCAGGTCATGATCTTACAGTTCTGAGTTCGAGCCCTGCATCGGGCTCTGTGCTGACATTTCAGAGCCTGGACCCTGCTTCGGATTCTGTGTCTCCCTCCCTCTCTCTGCCTCTTTCTGGCTCGTGCTCTGTCTCTCTCAAAAATAAACAAACATTTTAAAAAATGGGGAAAAAATGAAACACAATTTTCAGAGAAAACGACAACCAGCTGATGAGAAAAATACAAAAATCACTCAGCGTGAGTGCTGCCGTTGGAAAACTGAAGACAGAAAGTAAACAACCATTTTGCCTATTCCACGTGTAACCCGTAATCACAGCACTACCATATTTGGAATAAATAGCCCGACATTCAAATGTAGATACGACTGACATTTATCGTAATATTTTGGACATGTGTCCACATAATGCAATCTTTTCATGTGCTTGTCTTACCCAGAAATGAATTCACTGGATGGTGTCCAAGCTGTAGTTTGGGTTTCTAAGAATGTAAATACCACATTGTAACTGAGGTTCCCAGTAGCTTTTAAACTCATGGAGATTAGACAATGGGAGTGGCTTCAGAAGCCCTGGGGACATGTCTGCCTACGTCACCTTCCCCGTGAGCCTCCCACTGTTCTGCATCCTATTTCAGAATTCATTTCTGCAAGCCTCAGGGATGTGACGGTTTTCTAGAACCTTCCTCACAAATGCAGCGGCTTATGCCTGCTGAGAGTTACCAACTCCAAGAGAGTTACCACATTAAGGAGGATGGATTTTATCTCAGTGGTCTTAAGGGCTGAATTGTGGTCCTTCCCTCCCAAAATTCATATGTTGAAGTTTGGTTTTCTTTAATGTTTATTTTTGAGAGACAGAGTGCAAGCAGGGGAGGGGCAGAGAGAGAGGGAGACACGGAATCTGAAGCAGGCTCCAGGCTCTGAGCCATCAGCACAGAGCCTGATGCAGGGCTCAAACCCATGAACTGTGAGATCATGACCTGAGCCGAAGTTGGACGCTTAACCGACTGAGCCACCCAGGCGCCCCTCATATGTTGAAGTTTTAATCCCCTGTACCTCAGAATCTGACTATATTTGGAGACAAGGTAGTTAAAGAGGTAATTAAGTTAAAACGAAGTCACGAGGGTGAAGCCTGATCCAATGGGTCTGGTGTCCTTGTAAGAGGAGATTAGGACACACAATGAGAAGATGGCCATCTTGCAGCCAAGGAGAGAGGCCTCCAAAGAAACCAACCCTGTGATCCCAAGAGTTCAAGCCCCCAGGACTATAAGAAAGTAAATGTCTGTTGTTTAAGCCCCCTAGTCCGTGGTATGTTGTTATGGTGCCCAAACAGCATTTTGAGTAGCAGGGGGAGGATGGTTAGATTGATCTTCCTGAACCATCTCTCTGGCTGATGGACCAGAGACCTAGGTAAAGGGTCTCAACTGCTGTGGAGGCCTGTGCAGGCTGCGCTCAGCACAGACATGAGGGGCACCTTCTAAATAGTTGGTAATTCGAATAATGTGCCCGCAGATCGTTTATTAATACACAGTTTGCACACTCATGAGGGAACCCTGATGACAGAGCGCAGGTAAAGGGATTAGAAAGAAGCGAATAGATTTGAAAGAGATTTAGAAAACAGAGTCAGTGGTTTCTGAAGACTGGTTGGCTGCTACTAATGACCGAGGGAGAAGAAGGCAGCGATAAGGCTGCCTGTGTTGGCTTCGAGTTTGAGGAACCGAATGGAAGTGTCCAAGTGGAGATTTTCAATAGGGACTTGCAGATAGGAAGATAGGGATTTTCATATGCATCACAATTTAAGGCCCACTATTTTAAATTTTTTTAACGTTTATTTTTGAGAGAGAGAGAGCGAGGGAGGGGCAGAGAGATAGACAAAGGCAGAGGATCGGAAGCAGGCTTCGCACTGACAGCAGAGAGCCCGACGCAGGGCTCGAAGCCGCAAACCATGAGATCACGACCCGAGCCGAGGTCGGACACTTATCCGTCTGAGCCACCCAGGCGCCCGCCCCTAAAGTTCACCATTTTAAACGACAGGACTTGGTAAGAACAGAAGGAATAGTGTATAAAACAGAGAAACAGCATAGAAGAAATAAAAAGTGTTGTCTGTAATCCAGACTCTGAAGCCGGAGGCTCGTTATGGGGACGTGGCAGCAAAATAAGAAAAATGGTACCTCCCATTTTCTTCCCCTCCTCCGCCCACCCACTGATTCCAGGCACAGCCAGCTTCTCACATCCAATTCCTTGGGTCTTGGGAGTGCCCTGGATACAGAGATGATGGACTCATGGATTTCCCTATTCATCCAGCAAATACTAGTACCTGTGCTATGTCATGTACCGTGCTAAGCTTCTGTTGGCCGGTAAAACTCCTCACGTTCCCCCCGTTCTCAGAACAATGCAGATGCTTGGTCTGTTGCAGCCCCCCTGCCCCCAAACTGTAATTCTGCTGGCAGTGTAAAAGAGCAAGGCTAAGTTCTTGCCAAGTGCATGGCTGGAGTTGCTTTGAGAACACGGGAAGATTTGGAAAGAGGACCAAAGCCACTGGTCCTTCCCCTTGATTGTCATACCTGGTCAAGAGTTGACCCTATCGCAGCTGAGGGTGGTACTTTTTATTTGGCATTAGGTACGCCGAAGTTCAAATAGGTCTGCTTGTTACACATTCCCCAGATATATTTTTTTTTTAATGCATCAAGTGCCTGAAGGCTTTTGTTTAGTTAGATGGGAAGATGGGTTTAGCAATTAGCTTTGCAACAGGACAAGCCGAGACAGATGAGGCTTCATGGAGACCACAGCCAACTGCCTAGTTTGTGCATTACCTGGGAGGAACCCTCTTGGGACCACCTGAAAGTAACTGATGAGCGGGAGAAGGGGATTTACCCTTGCTTGGGCTCAAAGTATTATCATTTGGGCACAGATGTAAATGCAACCCCGTTACTAGCCCCAGGGTGGTGAGGCCCAGAAACATTTGAGCAACACGAGACAAGTAAACATGTATTCAGATCCTTCTGGGAACCTGGGATAGGATTGTCTTGCTTTTTTAGAAAGAATACTTGTAACGTGAAATAATCATTTATGTTGATATTTGACTTAAATGGCAGTTTGTTCAGCTTAGTAAGTCCGTCAAGAGCAAAAAACTTCATATGTAGGAGATTATGGGAAAGCAGAAAGCTTTGGTGTTTTGGCAGAAGGGAAGGGAAATAAAATAGCTTTGACCAAGAAGTCAACAATCCTTAAGCGAGTTGTAAAACCCAGGCTGGCAGCAATGCGGAAATGCACCATCAGCCAATCACGTCCTCACGAAGGGATGGTGACACCACGGGGAAGCTGGACTCTGATGGGAGAAGATATTAGAAGGGATTTCTCCCAACTCCGCTCAGCTCTGATTCTAGAGCATTCCAAGAGGCCATTCCATGTCCTTTTCTTGTTCAACATAGTTGCAGCCCAAATGAGAAATCATCAGGGCCTAGCAAGTCTTTGGCTATAGAGATGTGAGAGCTCTAACAAAATCCTCTCCCGTCAGTAGGGAGAAGAAATCCACAAGCGGAAATTAATCCTGGGAAACATAACTCTACATATAGGTGGATGTGCCCCCCCCCATCCAGTGTTCACCTGCCCTTGTCACCTTGATAAGAAGTCGTGCTCCAACAGAGCCAAGCTGTCCCAAAGTAGCCAGAGGACTTTACTGAGTGTACTGAGATGCTACATGCAGTTTCTACAAACCCATTACGGGGAAGGCAAACCTGACTGTCAAAAGCCCGTTAGCGGTGGACATATTCTTCTTTGGCAACTGTTTGAGCAGTGCTTCTCAACTGCAGTGTGCAAACAGTCCAGGAGGTATTGTTAAAATACAGATTCTGGAGGCACCTGGGTGGATCAGTTGACTGAGTGTCTGACTCTTGATTTTTCATCTCAGGTCATGATCTCAGGGTCATGGGATCAAGCCCCTCATTGGTCTCCACACTGAGTGTGCGGCCTGCTTAAGATTTTCTCTCTTTCTCCCCTTCTGCCCTTCTCCTCGGCTCACACCCATTCTCTCCCTAAGAATAAAAATAAAAATAATGTTTAATTAAAAAAAATACAGATTCTGATTCAGAAGGTCTGAGATGGGGTCTGAAACTTTATACTTCCAAATAGCACCGATGCTATTGGTCCAGATACTGCTAGGAAAAGTTGACTTTTCCAAGAACATTCCCTAGATGGATAAAAATGGCATTGCCTTTTCCACCTAGCACTGCAAGAGAAAACCGTCAGCCACAGATGTGTTCGGCCTCAGTTGAACTCTAGGCTGCCTGCACTTAATGAATGAGCCTCACAGATAATCACCAATTCAAAGGAAAGAGAGATTTATGTCAACGCTTGTAAGCTTTGTTATCTGTCACCATTACGAAACATCGTATCATGAAATACTGAATTTACATACAACTCCCCCAATTACTGGCAAACTGTCCACGCGAAACATCTAATTTCGAATGTGCTCAGTTGAAAAGCATCGTCATTGTACTGCATCACTTCATGGAAGAGAGAACCTGCCCAGGGATTTAGAAGACTTGAAATCCTCGCTCTCTCATTCACCTGCTATGTGATTCTGAGCACTACCTTCCGCCCTCTGAAGCTCAGATATGAAATGAGTAAGACTGCATGCCTGTAAAGATCCTTCAGCTGTAAGGTTCTCTCTGCTGCATAACATACTGAAACATCATTTAAGTTCTCACCAATGATTAGGAAGGTGCTGGGTGTGGAGGTGGGAGACTAGTCATCGGTGTAGACACCCTTGGTTTCACATCAGTGAGAACAGGACTGACAGCACAGTGTTTGGGGCACTGGCTTTAAAGTCAGACAGAGATGGGCTCCAGTCCCGCCTCCCCGTGTTACCAGGCTCATGGTATTTGAGAGAGGACTGAGTTCCTCTGAATTTCAGTTAGATCATCTAGGACTCATCCGCTGGAAAGTCTAGTGCTATACTAATCTGCATAGATAATCGGAGAGCAGTCAGTAACCAAATTCTCTTCTTCTTCTTCTTCTTTTTTTTTTTTTTTTTTTTTTTTTGCCCCACCAAATTCTCCTCTTACAGCCACTTCTGCTCTCCAACTTGTTCTGCTTTTGGAGTTTTTCTCCTTTTCCCTTTCTTCCCATTCTCTGTCCACCTGGACCACCCATTCCAATGGGCTCTAGGTTCCAATGAACCAGCCACAAAGATCAGCATTCTGGTTATGGTTCCTCAACATCAGTTCCTCACACTCCTTGTCTTTAGTTAGTCTTGGTGTTCCTCTCCATAACTTCTGTGGTTTCCATGTTAAAGCATGTTTCTCTATCCAGTGGAAGCCTCTTCACCTTCACCCCTGATCATGTGTGCCCCTACACCCTGGTGTGTCCAGGGAAGTTTTGGCTTACACTGCTGTCCCAGGTTAGTAGTTAGCCGAACCCACGTTTACTCTAAAAAAATGTCCTGGTTTGGAAGATAAACTATGTAATCATACTCTCTAGAGCCAGCCTCCAGCAGGATGAATGAGTCAGCCATGCCAGAGAGAGTGAAACATTCATAAAAATAGTCAACACTAGTTAGGGTTTGAGGAGGAAAGTCACCCAAAGAAATACAGGTAGAAGGCTAAAATCATGTTGAGGAGTATGTGCTCCTGGGCAAGACTTCATTGCTTCAGGGTAGAAGATGCCCCAGAGAATAAACTTGTACTTTATGAGTAAGACGGTGAGTTGTACTTCTTAAGAAAAAGAAAAAAGTAATATGAAGAGCCTTATTACCAAGCAAGTAGATCATCACCATGAACATCCACACCTCCAGTTTAGTAGAAGCCACTGGAGACAAGGCTCCTGTAATGGAAGGTGGACAAAATAATGGCCTCATGGAAAGATCTTGGGCTAGGGGCGCCTGGGTGGCGCAGTCGGTTAAACGTCCGACTTCAGCCAAGTCACGATCTTGCGGTCTGTGAGTTCGAGCCCCGCGTCAGGCTCTGGGCTGATGGCTCAGAGCCTGGAGCCTGTTTCCGATTCTGTGTCTCCCTCTCTCTCTGCCCCTCCCCCATTCATGCTCTGTCTCTCTCTGTCCCCAAAATAAATAAACGTTGAAAAAATAAATTATAAAAAAAAAAAAGAGTTCTGAAATTTGATTTTGAGATCTTGACGTGTTTGGAGATTTTGGTGCTGAAATAAAATGTGAACACTTACGGACTAGACCCCTTCTCAACTCTGGTCGATGTGGTTCTGAGGCCTCAGGAAATATCAGCAGTTAGTGAGCCTACAAAGGGAGGTAGACAGAAGGTTCCTCTAATGCCCTCGAAGAGCGGTGGTAACTTGATATTAAATGCAGACCACATGTGCACTTGTGTGTGTGTGCACTAGTTTGTTAGGGAGACTGATGAAGACAGGTGTTTCCAAGGATTGTGTGGTTACAGACATGTGAAGGTGTGGCCAGGAAATGTTTTCCCTGGAGAGGAACTTTCTAGGCCTCTGAAAAGTGTTCCTAGCAGTGTTCTCCATTACTCCTAAAGACCCAGAGATTCTAAACTAGTCCTAGGCTGATTCTAGATAATTAGGAGAAAGCCTGGCATCTGAAAAGTATTGCCAGTATGTTCAAAATTCTTAATTATTATAATGATAAAGTCTGTTGTGTCCTAGCATCTTAGGGATTGGGCAGCACATCTAAATTTAAAGAGAAAAACATCCTTTCTTTTTCAATGAAAATCAGAAGTCTAAACATGTAGGTAAGATACTTTAACAAGGACAAAGTGGGTCAGGGAACCATGGTCTGTTTCCCACTTGCTGGATATTCCTGGAACCAAGAGGAAAAAAGTAGGCTAATGGTGAGGGTAGGACAGAATTGCTTGCTTTTACTGCCCTGAAAGAAAGTTCAGATCTTGAATCATAAGGAAAAGATTGGCCAACACTGGGGGGGCTTGGGTCCTTGCTACTTATGAAACCAGGTGTACCCTTGAGAACCAAAATGTGAATCTGGGACACTTGTTTCCTTCTCTTCATAAAAGCACCAGATAAGTTGTAGCTTAACATTGAACTTGAATGAAAATCATCTGCTCTCTCTTTTATCATAATCCAAAAAAATGAGATTTCATCCATTTTACATATTATTGGTCTCATATCTGAAACACTTATTTTTTCTTTCTTTTTTCATGTTTATTTTTGAGAGAGAGAGAGAGAGAGAGAGAGAGAGAGAGAGCATGAGTGGGGGAGGGGCAGAGATAGACAGAGACATAGAATCTGAAGCAGGCTCCAGGCTCCGAGCTGTCAGCACAGAGCCCGATGCGGGGCTTGAACCCACGAGCCAAGAGATCATGACCTGAACCAAAGTCAGACCCTTCACCAACTGAGCCACCCAGGTGCTCCTCATACCTGAAACACTTTTAAATTTTGGTCTCGATTTGGAATTCATTTGAATCTAGTCTTTTTTTTTTTTTTGGTTTTTTTTTTTAATATATGAAATTTATTGTCCAATTGGTTTCCATACAACACCCAGTGCTCATCCCAAAAGGTGCCCTCCTCAATACCCATCACCCACCCTCCCCTCCCTCCCACCCCCCATCAACCCTCAGTTTATTCTCAGTTTTTAAGAGTCTCTTATGCTTTGGTTCCCTCCCTCTCTAATGTTTTTTTTATTTTCTTCCCCTCCCCCACGGACTTCTGTTAAGTTTCTCAGGATCCACATAAGAGTGAAAACATATGGTATCTGTCTTTCTCTGTATGGCTTATTTCACTTAGCATCACACTCTCCAGTTCCGTCCACGTTGCTACAAAGGGCCATATTTCGTTCTTTCTCATTGCCACGTAGTATTCCATTTGAATCTAGTCTTTTCTATACTCTGTCATTCCAGAATGACTCACATGGTTGCTGTTTCTTATTTCATTGAACTTCCGATCATGCCACAATACGATGTTTCAGATTATCCGATGGATTCTACTCCTTAAGGGATAAAGCCCCAAGTCTTCGTATGCTGGACGTATGCATACCAGCCTTCCCTTCAGGCTTGTGGCTTGTGTCTTTATGATCCAGAGACACCAGACTGGTCATTAGCTGCCAAACACAACCTGTGCCTTCCATTCATTTGCCTTCTTCATGAAGCTTTCCAAACAGTAGAGCCCCAGGCAGGAAGAATCACCTTCCTCCACTCCCAGAATCCTCTGTGCCCGGATTCCTCTGTGCCCATTGTTGGCTCAGAGAGCCATATGTATGACTCTCTTTCTGTGTAGACTGTGAAAAGCATGCCTGTGCCTTTCTGTACCTCTGGCATCTAATATAGAGCTTGGTACATGGTAGGTGCTCAAAAAATCTTTGTAGAAAAAATTTTTTTCAATGAATGAATTCTCAGTCGTGCCTAGAAATGAGAGGACTGGGCCATCCTCTAAATGGCGCGTGCTTCTGTGGTCTCTTTTAAATGTGTAAGCCTCTTTTACTGGTTGTAAAATGAAGCGTACTGGAAATCTTTAAAAAAAAATTTTTTTTTAACGTTTATTTATTTTTGAGACAGAGAGAGACAGAGCATGAACGGGGGAGGGGCAGAGAGAGAGGGAGACACAGAATCGGAAACAGGCTGCAGGCTCTGAGCCATCAGCCCAGAGCCCGACGTGGGGCTCGAACTCACCGACCGCGAGATCATGACCCGAGCTGAAGTCGGACGCTTAACCGACTGCGCCACCCAGGCGCCCCGGAAATCTTTTAAAACTAAACCTTTTCCGCTTAGAATGACTTGCGAAGCGCATGTTTTTAATCCCCCTCCCCTTCCAAATGTCTGTAGAATTGCCATTCTCCCATTAAGACAAATTAGCCAAAAGTCTGCGTTGGCTTTGAGAAATTGGAAAGGGCAATATCCACATGAAAACAATTCTGAGGAATTTCTGTTTAACATAGTGCAGCTAGGAGACATCAGATGGAGCCCACCCACAGTTTAAGACTCGCATCTCAGCCCCGACCTGCGCAGTGAATGGAGAACGCCCTTGAGATGAGCCGCTCTAAAGTTCTGTGGCTCAGGGCTTTGATGGGACAATCTGTGAAGGGTGTTCAGACATTGCCACAACAAAGGGGAAAGTTGAGGCCACTGAACCACATTGAGAAAATCTTTAAGAGGAGATTCAGATGGGGACACCTGGGTGGCTCAGTCGGTTGAGCAACCCACTCTTGGTTTCAGCTCAGGTCATGATCTCACAGTTGGTGGGATCGAGTCGGGTTCCTCACTGACAGCGTGGAGCCTGCTTGGGATTCTCTGTCATCTTCTCTCTCTGCCCCTCCCCTGCACTCCCTCTCTCTTTCTCAAAATAAATACATTTTAAAAAAGACTTTATTTTCTAAAAAATTTTTTCTTAATGTTTTTTTTTTTTTAGAGAGAAAGAGAGAGCACAAGTAGGAGAGAGGCAGAGAGAGAGAGACAGAATCCGAAGCAGGATCCAAGCTCTGAGCTGTCATCGCAGAGCCCGATATGGGGCTTGAACCCCTGAAGTATGAGGTCATGACCTGAGCCAAAGTCAGATGCTCAACCAACTGAGCCACCCAGGCACTCCTGAAAAACAAACAGACAAACAAGCAAAAAACTTTAAAACTAGGAGGTTCAGATAAAGTCTACGTGAAAAAAAAAAAAAAATTACAAGACAGGGAAAATTGCGTACAAACTGAAGATTTAATGATTGCAAGTAATTACGTTAGATTTTTATTTTTTGAAGATATAGTAATGGGACATATAGTTCAGTGATGCTTTTTAGAAAGTTTGTATTTGCCTGTACAGTTGATCCTCGTCGTTTGTGGATTCCGGATTGGGGAATTTGCCTACTAGCTAACAGTTGTTGGTATCCCCCCAAAACTGATACCCAGGGGGCTTTCGCAGGCATTTGAGGACAGAGCACAGCGGTGAAGTATGAGTCACCCAACATCCTCCTTCCTCCTGAGGTCACCAAGGTGACACTGTGTTCATGTGTCAGCTCTCATAATGTAAACCAGTATCCTTTTCACGGTCTATGCAATGTCATGGGTTTTTGTTTGTTTTTTTGCATTTTTTGTGCCTTTTGCTCATGAGTTTATTGTTTAAAATGGTCCCCAAGCACAGTGCTGAAGTGCTCTCTGGTGTCCCTAAGCACTGGAAAGCTGTGATACGCCTTACAGAAAAAAAAAAAAATAACCATTAGATTCAAGCTCCATCCAGGTGTGAGTTATGATGCCATTGGCCATACGTCCAAAGTTAATGAATCAACAATATATATCAACTAAGGTGTATTTTATCAGGTGTAGTTTATAAATACAACTAAAAAACAGGTGTATTTATAAAGGTGTAGTTTATAAATACAACTAAGGTGTATTTATATCAACAAGGTGTGTATTAATCGGTTGGCCAAAATGTTGTGACCAGAGGCTGTCAGGAACGCAACCCTGTATTTGCTCGAGAGCAATGATTGGGGATTTGCTATTTCAGTGTTCGCGAAACTTTAAAGAACCTTAACTACCACAAATAACAAGGATCAGCTGTAAACAGGGATGAATTGGTATGTGTCTGAAATTTGCTCCAAAATAATCTGGAGGACTAGAAGTGGAAATGGAAATGAAATAGTCTTAAGGGGCACCTGAGTGCGGTGAAGCGTCTGTCGGTGAAGCGTCCAACTTCGGCTCAGGTCATGATCTCGTGGTTTGTGAGTTCGAGCCCCGTGTCGGGCTCTGTGCTGACAGCTCAGAGCCTGGAGCCTGTTTCAGATTCTGTGCCTCCCTCTCTCTGACCCTTGTTCATGCTCTGTCTCTCCCTGTCTCAAAAATAAATAAACATTAAAAAAAAATGAAATAGGCTGGCCATGAGTACATTGTTGGAGATGTGAGACAGGTATATGAGTATTCAGTACACCATTCTGTCCACTTTTGTATATATTTGAAATTTCCCATAACAAAAAGGTTTTCTTTTTAAAAGGGAGAGAGAGAGAACAGCATCGCTGAAACACCAATTTGGCTTTTCTTCAGGCATTAAAAATCATTTAGTATATTATATAAGGAAATCTAATTATTTAGAAGTAGAATGAATTGAATTTCACGTGAAGTATAAATGATCCCGTGGCAGGGAAAGTTAGTATATACAAAAGGCAAACACGAAAGATAGTGCACGAGTGTGGGCTTTATAGATTGTAAGGTGATACCGAAACTGACATGTCGTTTTTGGAAGGAAAAAGGAGAAAGCAAGAGACATGGATGTAACAGACGACCTTCCGCCGTTTCACTGGAATAAAGCTCCGTTTCTAATCTTCACTTTTGTTTATCCCGTTAATAAACCTGCTTCAGGCGCCTGGGAGGCTCGGCCCCCTCTGTCCCGGCTCAGAGTCTGAGAGTCCGAAACAGGTCATGTGCAAGGGCAGAAGCCCTGCTTTATCCCCACAGGTTTCCACAATGACCTCTTCTTGCTCTCAGGCCCTCTGACACTGATTCAGCAGTGGCTTTCGCCAAGCTAAAGCCTCTAGATCATTCTTCGCTTCCTCATCTCCTGCAACATTTTTTCCAAATGTCTTCTGAGTGCTCTTAGAGCTCCAGAGAGATTTCCCTGGGAGCACGGAGGCCGGGGTAAGCCCGAGAGCTGCCCCAGAAGGATCGGGCGATGCCACTTTGATCCGCTCCATAACTCGGGTTTTGCAAAAAGATCTTGCAAGGGCGAAAAGATGATTCTGCTTCTTAGGGGGAAAAAAAGACTGCACAAGCCATGCTTCTGGGACACATTTTAGGAGGAGGACGGAGGAGAGCTCGATGTGTGCACAGGGCGGCTGTTCCTGATGAACCTGGCTCACTTCGGGCGAAAGATTCACACTTACTCGGCATGTTTCCTTCTGTTCTGAGAAACCAGACTCTCCTGCAGCCCAGATCAACACAGCTTCCTCTGGAATCCTTAGCACTGGCCAGGTTTTTTGCACAGAGCCATGTGTCTGGCCTTTGGGTCTTCAGCTTGAGAAAGATTTGGAGAGCCCCGAGAGCTTTTTGAGTCATCATCACCCACATCCTCACTACTATGTCTTGAGAGCCCGTCCGATGCCATTTTGCACCAGTTACTTGGCATTTGTTATTTTATTTCACCCTCTTCGCAAGCTTGCAAAGCAGACGGTGGCCTCCGCGTGTCTGAGTCACACGCTTTTACAGGCAAGTGACAGACACACGCTCTCAGAAGCTCGCAGAAAGCAAGTGAAGGAAAGGCCCAAACCCAGGGCTCCAATTCTGAAAGGACACCCGTCACCTTCTCTCCTCTTGGCTTCCGTGTTCACCTTGGCTTGCGCTCCGCAGAAGTGGTCACTTCACGTGCTTTGCACGCAAGCGGGGGCCGTGCTTTTTCATTGCAATAGTCCCAGCAGTAGAACAATGCCTTGCACGTGGAAGGCACTCAGAATACATCTCCTGAATGAGTGGATGGGATGAAAACACAGTATGGATTTTTCTAAGTCCCTAACTCTCTGTGCATACCAAAGACACTGTGGCTGTTGCTCATGTACAGTGCATCACAGTGAGCACTGAGCAAGCAGATTGCCATACACTAGCCTCTCTCCAGCCAGCCTGCAGAACGGCCTCCATTACTAGATCATTACTCCTTCTTTCTCACGTTTAGCTGAGTTATTCCAAATATATTTGTACATGATACATGTGAACCAAGAGGGAAAACAAGACCAGAACGTTCTCTTTCTGTGAAGTATATGGGCATGTGTATACACAAGGCTGCCCTTGACTTTGGGTTGGAGTGAAGTCACTGCCATTTTTTTAGGAGAAATCCCTCTTAGCTATAGTGAACCAAATTATTTCATCATGCTTCTATAGTTTTGTCTCAGAAGGAAGCACCCTCCCATAGGCTGGGCACTAAAGAGAGTCCTCAACCTCAGATCTCCAAACACAAAATGAAATGTTTGGGCAAAAGGTTCAAGTAATCTGGTTCATTCCAGACTTCCCATTGCTAACCTCACACCCACCCTTGGGCTTAGCAACTGTCAGTATTTGTTCACTACTTGGGACCAAATCCAATGTGTTTGCCTTGCGGGGATCCCAGAAGATGCTGTACGTCTCCTACGTCAGTCTCAGGAAGCAGTCCGATATTGGTACCTAGGAAAATACAACGCCCTTGTATACAAGGAAACAATAAACAAATGATGCAAAGTATTGATGTTGTTTGATACAGACTTTATTAAAATTTATAATGTAGGTAGTAAAAAAGTGAACGTATAAAGCCACAAGGCCCAATAGATGCTTTTCATTTCCAGCTGTCACATTAAAAAAAAAAAAAAGTGGGGGAGGGCACCTGGGTGGCTCAGTTGGTTAGGTGTCCAACTCTTGATTTCGGCTCAGGTGTTGATCTCACAGTTTGAGCCCCGCATCAGACTCTCTGCTATCAACATGGAGCCCACTTCGGATCCTCTGTGTCTCTCTCTCTCTCTGCCCCTCCCCTGCTCTTGCTCTCTCTCTCTCTCTGTCTCTCAAAAATAAAAAAAAAAAACATTTTAAAAAATTCTTGAGGGGCGCCTGGGTGGCGCAGTCGGTTAAGCGTCCGACTTCAGCCAGGTCACGATCTCGCGGTCCGTGAGTTCGAGCCCCGTGTCAGGCTCTGGGCTGATGGCTCAGAGCCTGGAGCCTGTTTCCGATTCTGTGTCTCCCTCTCTCTCTGCCCCTCCCCCATTCATGCTCTGTCTCTCTCTGTCCCAAAAATAAATAAACGTTGAAAAAAAAATTTTTTTTAATTCTTGAAAAACTAAAAAGAACTTGGTGAAATTAATTTTAATATATATTTTGTAAAACCGAATATATCCAAAACATGATCAACATGGAATGAATATAAACATTGTTTGGGTTTTTTTTATTTTCAAATTATTTATTCAGGTCAGCCTGAAAATTCCAAATGGCCTTCAGAATACTTCTTAAAGTAACATTTCCCCATGTTTTACGTTTGCTGTGTGTTTTTTTTTTTAATGTTTATTTGTTTTTGAGAGAGAGAGCATGTGTAAGCAGGGGAGGGCAGAGAGAGAGAGGGAGACACAGAATCTGAAGCAGGCTTCAGGCTCCGAGCTGTCAGCACAGGGCCCGACACGGGGCCTGAACCCACAAACTGTAAGATCGTGACTTGAGCCGAAGTCGGACGCTTAACCGACTGAGCCACCCAGGCGTCCCTACATTTACTGTTTCTTTAATTGAAACATAGTTGCTGTACAATATTATATCACTGTCAGGCATGCAACGTAGTGATTTGACATTTATATACATTACAAAAGGACCACCACGTTAGATCTGGTAACCATCTGTCACCGTGCAGTTATTAAAATATCACTGGCTGTTTCCCCTCTGCTGTGCATCTCTGTGACTTACTGATTTTCTAACTGAAAATTTGTATATCCTCCTCCCCTTCTTCTCGCCCCCTCCCTCCCCTCTGGCAGCCACCAGTGGTTCTCTGTATTTACGAGTCAGGGGGCATCTGGGGGGTTCAGTTGGTGGAGCATCCGACTCTTGATCCCCAGCTCGGGTCTTGCTCTGAGCGTTACGAGTTCGAGCCCTGCCCTTGGGTCCGTGCTGGGCGTTCATGTGTTCTTTTAGATTCCACATATTAAGTGAAATGCCATGGCATGTGTCTTTATTAAATATACCTCAAATACTTGAGATAGTTTTCAAGATCGTTTTTTTTTCATACTAAATCTTCAAAAGTCATTAAGAATTCTGTGGAGTGCAAATGTATGTTACCTCCATTAGGAGGCTAAATTTTGAAAGGCTTCACGTCCAATCTGTGGTCCCACAAAACAATACGGTTAGCTACCAGGAAAATCTTTTATACTCCTTCGGTTCTGAAGTTTAAATTCAAGTTACAGGCAGTTAAAAATTCAGTGGCATTAGTCACATCCCAAGTGCTCAATAGCCACGTGTGGCTGTGACCACCACATTGGGCAACAAAGTCTGAGGCGACTTGAGGCGGGAGGAAGCTGTTTTAGATACAGAAATCAGGACGATGTCGTGCCAAGATGACACTGGGGCAGAGACACGCGCAGAACGAGAGAGGGAGTCCGTCGAGATGTGAGGGAACAGCGTTCCGGGAAAACAGAAACACGAACCGCGTAGGTCCCGGAAGCGGGATCATCAATCTCCCAACGCATGTGTGACCTTCAGCGTCTTGACCTGGGGAGCCTCTCCACGTGTTCTACGGATGACACATGATGCAGTGTCTCTCCAGTGCTTAGGGCGGCAAGTTCCCCAATTACGCCCGGTTTCCTGTTTCCATTGTTCATTAGAACAAAATAGGAGGTTCGTCTCCACGATTAGAAACAAGTAAAAGGAGGGGTGCCTGGGGGGCTCAGTCAGTTGAGCGTCCGACTCGGCTCAGGTCATGATCTCGCGGTCCGTGAGTTCGAGCCCCGCGTCGGGCTCCATGCTGACAGCTCAGAGCCTGGAGCCTGCATCAGATTCTGCGTCTCCCCTCTCTCTCTCTGCCCCCAGCTCACACTCTGTCTCCCTCTCAAAAATAAAGAGAGAAACTTTTTTTGTTGTTTTTTTCACAAAAAGAAATTACAAGAATGAAATTTCTGGGTCATGTCTGGCAGCAAAGCGCTGCGTGCCCTCACCCCACCCTTGTCCTTGAGAAAGGTTCACGGTGGCCATCTGCATTTAGCTAATCTCAGTGTTATTTTCTCTCGGCGGGTTTCTGGACAGCTAACACCTTTGACAACGATATCAGAAGTAGGTTTCCAAACAGCACTATCCAGAGCCCATTCAGAGAAATCTGAGCAAATGGATTAAAGCCTTCCTTATCTTTGCTTTTTCTTAGGCAAGTTAGACCGAGGTGTGTAAGTAAGCAGCTGAGTAATCTCAGCCAGGGACAAAAAGTCTAGGCGGGACCAAACAGCCAAGAGCTGAAAGGCCTCCCTGTTCAGGGAGCTCACAGGGCTTAGGAGAGAAATCAGGGAACAGATTCTTTCTGTATTCACACTTCTGTATCCCTGTGCAAGAAGCAAAATACTCAAATGCGTGTGCAGTATCCCTGAAGTGAATTAGAAAGGTCGAAAGGTTTAAGGTGAGAAAAACAGATTTTGTTAGGGTGATTAGTGAAAGGTTTAGGGTTGTTGAGGTTTTTTTTACTTTTTTTTTTTTTTTTGAGAGACAGAGACAGAGAATGAGCAGGGGAGGAACAGAGAGAGAGGGAGACACAGAATCCAAAGCAGGCTCCGGGCTCCGAGCTGTCAGCACAGAGCCCGACACGGGGCTCGAACCCACGAAGCGTGAGATCATGACCTGAGCCGAAATCAGATGCTTCACCGATTGAGCCCCCCAGGCGCCCCAAAAGGATTTTTTGTTTCTTTCATTAAAGTTGTCGTTAATGATTAATAGTAATTAAAAGTTGTAACACAATGAAAAGCTGCCCAGCATCACCCATCATCAGGAAACTACAAATCGAAAGCACAGTGAGACATCACCACACGCGTGGCCGAATGGCTGTCATCAAAAATGACAAGCAATTAACACGTGCTGGTGAGGATGCGGAGGAAAGGGAGCCCCCGCAAGCTATTAGCGAGAATGCAAACTGATGCGGCCACCGTGGGAAGCAGTATGGAGGGTCCTCAGAAAATGAAAAGTATAAATACTACGTGATCCAACAATCCCCGCTCTGGGCATGTATCCAGAGGGGATGAAATCACGATCTCGGAGAGATACCTGCACTCGCCTATTCACAGCAGCAAGACCAACGCTGTGTCATTTCACTCCCACGTGGAATCTGAAAAAGCCGAACGCCTAGAAGTAGAGTGAAGTAAGGGCCAGGGGGTGGGAGAAAGAAGGTACTGGACCAAAGGTACAGACTTCCAGTTGGAAGGTGAGTCAGCTCTGGGGATCTCGTGTGCAGCTTGGGGATTACGGTTAACAATTCTGGGTTATATCCTTAGCAGTTGCCAAGAGAGAGTTGCTTAAATGTCCTCACCGCTAATGCTGTGGCCGTAATAATTTTGTAATATATGTGTCCCAAATCAGTATGCAGTTTACCTTAAACTTACACAGTGTTTTATATATATATATGTAAATATATATATAATATATAATATCTAAAAATATATAAATATATGCATATATAAATATATATTTATAGACATATATAAATATATATACGTATATAAATATGTGTATGTACACATATATATTTATATATGTCTATAATGTATATTTATTTATATGTATATGTAATATAATAATATAATAAATATAATATGATAATATAATATATAATATAATAATATATAATATTGTTATATACGTTATAATATTATTAATATATTATATTAATATAATATAATTAATATACTATATTAATATATTATATTATTATATATTATATATTATAATAATATATATTATATATGATATAATATATAATAATATAATATAATAAATATAATGTATATTTATTTATATGTATATAAATATATACGTATATATACACATATTTATATACGTATATAAATATATATGTGTATATAAATATATATGTGTGTGTATATAAATAAATAAATATGTGTGTGTGTGTGAATGACATCTCAATGAAGCTATGGGGAACACTGAAAAACAAAAAAACTTGCCACTTTCCATTTAAATTGACTCCTGTCCAGTTTTTCCAGCTCTGTTGGCTTTGAGGAGGATAAATCCACACAGATGCTGAGCTCAGGCTTGACTCCCAACACCTCCCCTGAAATCAAGTCCCTTGAGCATGAGTGCTCCTATCTTGTTCACTAGGTACAACCCCAAAGCCTCATACAGAAGAAATGCTCCGAGAACATTCTTTGAACACGGAAGAGACAATGTCATGTAGGAAGCCATTGCCCAGGTTATAGGACAGAAGGAATGCAGAGAACAGGAAGTGTGTGCCTCAGCGGGGGGAAAGTGGGGTGTATGGGGTCTCAGAAAATGTGACCCCAGGTGCGCCTGGGTGGCCCAGTCAGTTTAAGCATCCGACTTGTGATTTCAGCTCACGTCATGATGTCGTGGTCTGTGAGTTCGAGCCCCACGTCAGGCTCTGCGCTGGCCACATGGAGCCTGCCTGGGATTCTGTCTCCCTCCCTCTCTCTCTGCCCCTCCCCTGCTTGAGCTCTCTCTCTTTCTCTCAAAGTAAATGAACATTTTAAAAAAATTTAAAAAGGAAAAAGAAAATGCGGCCCCAAAAGCATTTCTGGAGTCAGCTGAGGAAGGAGGGTCCAGGAGTGTAAAAAGTACATCACGTGGCTCTAGGTTTTTATGTCCAGGGACGCAAGAGACTAGGGGTGCGATGGCACCTGCTCTCAGAGGTTCAGGGCACTTTGATCAGCACGTGTGTCCTCCTGAGGTTTGGAAGGTGCGGTAAATCAGGCGCTAGACTCCACCCCGTGCCCTTATCGACCATCGAACGCTAGAGGTGAGCCCGTGACCCTTGTCACCCAGACAAGCCACTGTGGTGCTTGTCTCCTCACAGCCTCGCCTCCTCTCTGCCCTCAGGGGAGAGTCCAGAGAAAGGTGGGAAGCAAGTGATTTCTCCTGACCCTCCAGCCCATCCTCTGGACTCCCAGAAGTGTTGTCAGGAAGAAGGAGAGCAGACTTCCCTTGCCCCTTCAGAAGGGTGATTGCAACTGAGTCCGAAGGAGAACGTCCAACCGTCAGAGCAAAACGGGCTTCCTCCCCAAGGGAGGTCGAGGGACCACATTGGTGGCATCATCGAGGGAAATCTCCACTGGAGATTGAGCTTGAACTTGATGACCTACCTCTCTAATAATAGCACACCTCCGTGAGCACAGCCAGCACCCACGGCCAACGCCAGCGGACCCGGAGCAGGTGCTCTCATTACCCCATTCCAACCTCTGAGCTGAGTCAGGACCACAGAGGCAGGTGGCCCTTTTATCCCCTGGAAGCAGGGTGCCCCTACGATCGATCACACAAACCAGGACGCTCTTACAAATGAAAGGGGACGGTAATAACGTGGCCTGACAGGGCAGATCGGGAGCTGTGGTGCTCTAAGTAGAGGGCGCCATTAACAAAAAGGCGTGGACTCTTGGTGGGAGCCATAATACTGAACCACAGTGTTCACTAATGGCCTAACAATCTGCCTGGTGTGGGGAGCCTGGGTGGCTCTGTCGGTGGAGCGTCTGACTTCGACTCAGGTCATGATCTCACGGTCCGTGGGTTCAAGCTCCGCGTGGGGCTCTGTGCTGACAGCTCGGAGCCTGGAGCCTGCTTCCGATTCTGTGTCTCCCCCTCTCTCTGCCCCTCCCCTGCTTGTGCTCTATCTCTGCCTCTCAAAAATAAATAAATGTTAAAAAAAATTTTGTTTTAAATCTACCCGGTGCCATTAAAGACTGAGAATCTTCAATGAACCTAGCAGTAAATATAGCGATGTGATGTGTCATATAAAGACACTTAGGCTGGTAACTCTGGGGGGGACGGGCTATGATTCAAGGGGACTCCTCAGGTCTGGAGAGAGAAACACTAAGGAAAGGACAGTAGGAGGAGACATGTTTCACGTTGCATTTCCATAGATTTTTTTTTCACATTTCTCCTTTTATTTTTATGTATTCATTCATTTGTTTATTTACTTATTTATTTAAATCCAAGCCTACAGTGTAGTATGCTTTCAGGAGTAGAACCCAGTGGTTCATCACTTACAACACCCAGTGCTCATCCCAACAAGTACCCTCCTTAATGCCCATCCCCCATTTAGCCCATCCCCCACCCACCTCCCCTCCAGCAGCCCTCATTTCGTTCTCTGTATTTTAACAGTCTTTAATGGTTTGCCTCCCTCTCTGTTTTTATCTTATTCTTCCTTCCATAGATACTTTTTTTTTTAACATTCATTTATTTTTGAGAGACAGAGGCAGAGCATGAGCAGGGGAAGAGGAGAGAGAGAGCGAGAGAGATACAGAATCTGAAGCAGGCTCCAGGCTCCTAGCTGTTTGTTAGCACGGAGCCCGCTGCGGGGCTCGAACCCACGAACCACTAGACCATGACCCAAGCTGAAGTCAGACACTCAACCAACTGAGCCACCCAGGCACCCCCCCATAGATACTTTTAAACACCCTTAAAATAAGACTAAAAATAGCTTCAACTGTTTATGCCAAATTATATGATTTTTTTTCTTTTGTTTGCAGCAGTTTGGGGGTGCCTGGAATAGAATTTGGGGGAGCAAAATCTCCCTGCCGCATCCAACCCCAGGTCACACCATGCTGGCATTGCCACGTTTTACAACCATGCAAACCTCGGGTCCTCATCCATAAAGCCAGCCCCGAGACCTCTGCCCCCGGGACTCCATCCAGCTTGGCCCTCTGAGACTTCACACTCCTGCTGAACTTGGACATCAGGCCACGCCCCGCAGACCCACCAGGGTGATTCACTTAAAAGGGTTAGCAAATAACCATGACTTAGTAATGCATCAGTGTGCACACCTAGGAGTCATGTCTGTCCAAACAGCTTTATGATCGTCTGCTTTCTTACTCTTTTCCGCCAGCTTCCTATTTCTCTCCCCTCTCCAGGGCTCCTAAAGACTCACACTGGAATAGCTTGCAAATTCCCGTCTTTTCTGATTGGGCCCATTGAATGGGGCCGTCACAGTGTCTTCACAAATGGCATTTCCATTAACATTTTCTATTTCTGTCCACTCGGGGCACCTAAAGATTTCCCACCAAGATTTACATTGACTATTTTAAGAAAGTGCTTTTAAAAAGCCAACGCGTTGGCTAAGTTTAAATCTGACTTTCTCAAGGGATGCTTAAAAGAAATATACTAGGGTTGTTTTTTTTTTTTCAAGAACCTTTGTAAGTTCAAAATAACATTCCAAAAGGAGTCACTAGAAAAACATTCAGGGTAAGAGGGAAAATTTTTTTTTTTTTTTTTTTTTTTTTTTTTTTTTTTTTTTTTTTTTTTTTGCAGACCTGGCTACAGCTTAATGTTTGTTCTCTCTTTGTTTTTTGACACAGAAAAGTCAAATAGCTATAAGAGTCAGATAATAACTGGGGAAAAAAAAATGGGCTGTGCTTCTCACATCCAGAATATTTACGAAAGAGGGAGGAGTCAATCCATTGAATGTCGACATCCATTATTCAGTAGGCCAGGTAGAAAGAGATTTTTGACAAATGGTGGCTCAAAGGCAGGGCTTTGGAGATTCTCTTAGATCTTACAGCAGCAACGTTGCAGCCATATTTGAACTGTGCCAACCGGAACTTTCCATCGGGCTAATGACCCACGACCTTCTGATGCCATTGCCTTGTGGAATGCCTGATATGCTCTGACAGCTGCCAGTCAGGAAGATAAACCATGGATGATTACTTCAACAAAAAACATAGAGCTGAAGGGATTGTCTCCCTAGGCATAGGGACAGATCTCTGCCGGCAGAGGAGGGCGAATGATGTCTCAGTGAGAACCGGGTTTTGCTGCTAAAACTAAAAAAACCCCTCATCCTAGTGGCCAGGGGGCCAGGGGGAGGCTTACAGCTGGTGGGGCAGCACCACAATGTCATCAGGGACCTAGACCTTGATGGTTTCCTCTGCCACTTTGAGCGTATGGCTTCTAGTCTCCAGATTCACCTCATGGTCCTATAGAGCTGCCAGGCTACCATCCATTACAACTGCATCCCAAGTAGGAGGAGAGAGAAAGTGGGGGAAGTGTGGTCCTTCTCTTTTGGACGATGTCCCAGGAATCCTAGATGACACTTCCATTCTGTCCCGTCGGCCAGAGTGTGGTCACGTGGCAATTATCAGCCACAACGGAGGCTGAGAGTTGGGTGCCCAGGGGTCTCTTTCATATATCGAGCCTACAGTGTGCCTTTTCTTATCTTCCAGCGGCAGCAGCTCGCCTGAAGTCAGCGTTGTAGCCTGGAGAAGGCTGGATGAGCCTTTGCTCACCACTGGACATAAAAAATAATCTGCATGTTTGAAAAGGATGCGCTGAACTCGTGACCTGTAATAAACGGTTAGTGCTTAGTCTTTAAAACACAGGTAAGAGTCTTCTCCTGTGCTTTTTCCAGAAACGAATAAGCCAAGAAAGCCCATGGTACAGTCTCATAATGATGTGGAGTCTTCAAGTGACTTTTTCTTTCAGGTTTTATTTTATTTTTAAGGAATCTCCACACCCAACGTGGGGCTCGAACTCACAGCCCGAGATCAAGAGTCACACACTCCGCCGACCGAGCCAGC
The DNA here is from genome assembly GCF_016509475.1 of Prionailurus bengalensis. Classification (NCBI taxonomy): domain Eukaryota; kingdom Metazoa; phylum Chordata; class Mammalia; order Carnivora; family Felidae; genus Prionailurus; species Prionailurus bengalensis. The sequence continues at coordinate 6,540,117 of NC_057347.1, forward strand.
CAGGCGCCCCTCTTTCAGTTTTTAACACATGATACTCAAAGGGGTTCTTTCACACCAAAACCTATAATGATGAAAATGAAGGAGTTATTTGGGAATAAGTGTGTCCATTATTTATGTACTCTGGAAGGAAATGCATGCTGGTCGCAAAACCATTGACTGAAGCCACTGTCAACAACAAACTCTAATAATATGGCCCCGGTAGGGTTTTTTTTTTTTTTAATGAAATTTATTGACAAATTGGTTTCCGTACAACACCCAGTGCTCATCCCAAAAGGTGCCCTCCTCAATACCCATCACCCCGGTAGGGTTTTTTAAGTGTTTTTTTTTTCTCTCCCCCCAGCTTTATCGGGGTATAATTGACGAACAAAATAGTGAGATATTTAATGTATACAATGTGACCATTTGATAGACGTGTATGTTGTGAAAGGGATTCACCCCATCCAGTTAAGTAACACATCCCTCTCATTTATTTGTGATTTGTTGGTGAGAACATATAAGTTCTATTCTCTTAGCAATTTTCAGTGGTGCGATACAACATTATCCACACAGTCATCGTGTTATACATTAAATTCTCCTATCTTATTTATCTTACAACCATCTCTCCCTACGTCCCCCCTCCCCGTCCCTGACCACTTTACAAGCCTCTGTTTCTGAGCTCAACTTTTTTAGGGTTTTGTTTTGAGACTCTTCCTACTTCACACTCCCTCCAGCAGGCAGATTCTTTTTTTTAATGTTTATTTTTGAGAGGGAACACAAGCTTTATTTTTGAGAGAAAGAGAGAGCACAAGTGGGGAAGGGACAGAGAGGAGAGAGAGAGAGAGAGAGAAACAGAATCCGAAGCAGGCTCCAGGCTCTGAGCTGTCAGCACAGAGCCTGACGCAGGGCTCGAACTCATGAACCCTGAGCTGAAGTCAGATGCTTAACCGACTGAGCCACCCAGGCGCCCCTCCAGTAGGCAGATTCTTGATGTCCTGGAAGGAAAGTGTCTTCCTCTTGGGTTTTTCCACCTCCTCCTGTTCACCCTTATGCCCAGAGGCACGTAACCTGATATGCATAAATAGGTTCAGAAACCTCTGGAAACTGCATGTCAGGTTGTGTGTACTTGCATATTTGCAGTGGGGGCAGGACGCTCAGCAGATTCTCAAAAAGGTCTGTGCTCCTTAAAACTGCTGCCCTGCTGGTTTGTACTTCAGCAATGCAGACACCCACCCCCAGGCCACACACACAGGGTTATCTTGTGCCTCCAAGTCTACCAGGGGACAAGGAGAGAAGGCATCCCGGGTAGAGAGAAGCACCGCGAATCTGGTAAACTCCTGCTTTGCTTCAATATTTCAGCACAAAACCTGTCTTCTCTGTAAAACTGACTCCTCCGAGCAGATGGGGGCTTTCTTTGTTCAGCTTAAGCTGCCTGCACCTTGGTGCATCATACTGCATTGTCACTGTTTGCCTGTGTTGTGATTGACTTCTCATGTACGTATCACCTATGACCACAACTGGCACATTCCAGTGAGTTTCCAGTGAGTGGGCATATGGATGATGGATGGATGGATGGATGGATGGATGGATAGATGGATGGACAGATGGATGGATAGATGGATGAAGGATAGATAGATGGATGATGAATGGATAGATGGGTGGATGGACAGATGGATAGATGGATGAAGGATGGGTAGATGGATGATGGATTGATGGATGGATGGGTGGATGGATAGACGGACAGACTAAAGGATAGATGAACCTCTTCTCATTGCCGCTTCAGCATTAGCCACAGATCCATTCTGTTCCCTATCAGATCAATCATTTCCCTAACTCAGGGCTAGTATTAATAGCAATGCCTGAAACTGCTGAAGGTTTAGGCTTTAAAATACACAATCCTGGGGCGCCTGGGTGGCTCAGTCAGTTAAGCGTCCAACGTCAGCTCGGGTCACGATCTCACGGTCCGTGAGTTCGAGCCCCACGTCAGGCTCTGTGCTGACAGCTCGGAGCCCGGAGCCTGCTTCAGATTCTGTGTCTCCCTCTCTCTCTCTCTGCCCCTCCCCTGCTGGCACTTTGTCTCACTCTCAAAAATAAATAAAAACATTTTAAAAAAAATTTTTTTTAAATACACCATCCTGATTTATTGAACTTCGGTCCACCCGTTTCTGTTTTCTCCGGACGAATCCTAGAGCCGCAGCGATATTCTTTAAATGGGCTCCGTTCCGCTCCTTAACCAATAGTATCTTCTTTTTGACGGGGACTGCTTCGTAACTCTGCTTTTTTGCAGAAGGAAAAGGAGCTTCCGGGCTCTGGCGGATCTGAATGTAGCACCATTTTTCACAAGTTGTTTTCGCTTTAGCAACTTTACGTGGCTCTCTGTCAATCGCCAGTCCTCACCCTCGACAGTAACTGGATTTTTTTTTTAAAAATGGTCTATTTGGTTCCTTCCTGGGGTTTGACTGAGTTTTAACTTTGCGGTGCTGAGTGGCATGTTTTAGATGTGCTTGCCCCCGGGAGCTGATGAACTTTGCCTTCCACGTCGACAAACCACGAAAGACAGAAGAACCGGGAGAGGCAAGAGTTACTGTCTGGCAAGCCCAGAGTCTGCCTCTGCCTGGAGCGGCGTTTTGGATACAACTCATTATTTGTGGAAATGGTGTGTTCCACAGGCAAAAATAGCTTTTTAAAAAAAGAACCAATCTGTACCCTCCTGAAGTCATGTCAAAATGGATGCAGGGTTTCTCATGGAAAGGAGAACCATTTTATTATGGCCTGAAGGGTCCTCGTGTACTGGGCCTTGCCACATGAAGCCTAGTCTAGGAGGCTTTAGGGTCCAGAACAATCGAATAGAGGCTTAATGATGAGGTAATGAGAGCAGAGGTCACGGCTGGGAAACAAGTTTTCTATTTGCAGCCACACAGCCATGGGAAAGTCTCACCCAGAGAGCATCAACCAACGGAAAAAAAAAAAAAAAAACCATTAAAAAAGAAGAAGAATGTGGGAACTTTCCCTTACCTGATCTTAAGCACAGAGGGACAACGGGCTTTAAATAATAAAATCAAACCATAGAGGTCAGCTTCATATGAGAATCAGCAAAGGGAAACACAAAGAGGAGGGGAAAAAGAGGGGAGGGAGTAAACGGAGAAGAGGGAGCTTTTGTAATTGTTTTAATCACTGGCCTATATTGTTACTCTCCGCAAAGACATGAAGCACAGATAGGTTGAGTAACCTGCCTAAAGTCAACACAGCTAGCTGGGAGAGGAGCCGGGATTTGAACCCCAGCAGCCAGGCTCCAGGGTCTGCCATGATGGGGGTGTGAGGGAGGGCTTGGGAAAGCTGAGTGTTCCAGCTCTGACCCCCATACTGCAGACTGACTATTTGTATCCCTTCAGGATTCATGTGTTGACAGCTGACTCCTGATGGGAGGCCGGGCCTTGGGGTGGTCAGGTCACGAGGGCAGAGCCCGCACAAATGGCCTCAGTGCCTGCAGAAAGGAGGGTCCTTCAGCCATGTCAGGACACAGCGAGAAGGCAATTCAGATATGGAATCTTCCAGTGCCTTGATCTGGGACTTCACAGCCTCCAGAACTGTGAGAAATAAGTCTCTGTTGTGTCTAAGCCCCTCAGTCTATACAGTGTTCTGTTTATAGCAGCCAGACGGGGCTGAGAGCCCACAGAGCGCCCATTCCGAGTCCCAGTCCGAGTCCCCTTCCGAGTCCCAGTCCGAGTCCCCTTCCGAGTCGAGCTGCCCACACTCCACTCACACCACTGGCTCTTGGTAGAGCACCTCTGAATGCCCAGCTCGGCTCATCGCCCCTCACCCAGGGATGAGCCCGGCCTAACCCTCCCAACCTATGTGACCTGGTGTCCTGTCCCCAGGGGGCCTGGTGCCCCATGTCCAATAGGAACATACAGGAGTTCTCTGCCCACACCTGCCGTCAACACACCTGGCCTGACGCTTTGATCAGTTCACGTCCACGTTCCTGTCCTAAGCCGATGGAGTCCCTGGCGGGATACAGCGAGAGAAACACATCCCGACTTGGATCTCGGCACTTAGGGTTCAACAGAAACCAGCGCTGAGCGAACATGTTGAAGATCAATGGAAACGCAGCTAGTCCTCAGTGGGGACGTGCACAGTGGGGTCGGAGGCCGATGCTGAATGGACTCCGTTCCGATCCCATCGCTGTCGAAACCTAGAAGTTTCGGCCAAGCCGGTAAACCCTGTGGGGCGAACACTCCAGCCTCAGTAGCGGCTGGATGTCTGCAGGTGGAAACCGCACACAGTGACTTCTTGACTAGATGGAGGGATGTTTCCAACCTGGACATCTGCCTTGAGGAGACTCGACTGTATTGGGAAAATGTTGTTTTGTAGATGATACACTGTAAATCACTTCTCTGGCCGAAAAGTTCTAATCTAATCACAGGCTTTGCCTCTGGCTCGGAAGACGCGGTCAGGGAGAGGCCTGGGTTTGAGTTAAGCTGTGCTGAGGAGTGGAGTGGATACAGTGATGGAACATCCGGACCCCCCCAGCTCCTGGGAGCATTGGGGGCCGGTGGGATCTCAGCTGCATATCATTCAGGCATTTGCTCCTGGCCGAACAGAATTGCCCATGGTTTCATACGCTCCCAAGGGGCCCGTGTGTTCACTGCCTGCTCCTTGGAGACAGGGGGGGATGAAAAGGCCTCTCAAGGCAGGACAGCTTCGGAGGAGCACCCCCATTCCAGAGCGGGCTGGGGTTCAAGACCAGGAGTAAAGAGAGGAAGCCTTGGTTCGTCTCGGGTACCGTATTTAAGGGGGCGCCAAAGATCTCAGGAATCAGGGTGTATACGATTTCAATGCGCCGTTTTCCTTACATAATGCAAAAAACATCCATGATAGTTAGCAAAATTGCAAACCCAGGCTGACCTCAACAGGGCCACGATTAGGGTGAGGAGACTAAAGTTGAGTCCTACAGGTGCACGGTGAAATTCAGACTTCGTTCAAACTTTGTGCATCGTGGATTATTCTTTTTAATATTAGCTTAAAGCTATATAAACGCTGCCTTAAAACCTTACGTATCTTGCCTGCTGAGTTTTCTGGCACCCCTTACATATTACCCCCAGGCAAGACTTCGTCACCCTGATCCCCGGCTGGGGTCTCCTGGTCCCACGTCAGGGTAACTGCCCCCTGCCCCCATGCTGCCTGCTTTCCTCACTCCCTGTAAGATTTGGGGCGCCTGGGTGGCTCAGTCGGTTAAGCGGCCGACTTCAGCTCAGGTCACGATCTCGCGGTCTATGAGTTCGAGCCCCGCGTCGGGCTCTGGGCTGATGGCTCGGAGCCTGGAGCCTGCTTCCGATTCTGTGTCTCCCTCTCTCTCTGCCCCTCCCCCGTTCATGCTCTGTCTCTCTCTGTCTCAAGAATAAATAAAACGTTAAAAAAAATTAAAAAAAAAAAAGATTTATTCCTAAGCCACACCCAGTAAGCCTCCTATATCCACACCTCACGATGTCTAGGTCGGTTTCCTGGGGGAACCTTACTGAGAATGAGGAGACAGCTCGGTAGCATAGAAATCTTATATGGTGGGCAAACCCAAGTTCGAGGCTCAGCCCCACAATTCACTGAAAGTGTGGTCCGAGGCAAGGCAAGCTGTTTTCCTCCGGTGCAAAATGAGAACAATGATGCCTGTCGTCCATCTCATCCTGGAGCACTGTGAGGAGTACGCGAGCTGATGCAGGCAAGGAATTTCGTTCCGAGTCTGGCAGATAACAGGTGTTTGGGAAACGGGACTCCCCCTCCCTGGTTTCATCCTCCCCGGCCCTTAAGCAGGCTGAAGAGATCATCAACATGACCCAGTGCAACAAGACTGAAAACTTCGGCAAAGGGATGACAGCGTCTCACTCTGTGTGTGTGTGTGTGTGTGTGTGTGTGTGTGTGTGTGTTTGCCAAACGAGCCTGGGTGCATCCTTCTCCAGCTAAATCAACGCGCCTCTGGCTGCTGGTAATCTGACCCAGTGCTTCCCGGTGAGATCCTAACGTGTGAGGTCTTGCTTCTTAGCCGTCTCGAAATATCTGTGATTAGGGACCATTAGGGACTGGGGTGCCTGCCATTCTCTTTACGGCCGAGGAGGAAGTCCCCATGTGCCACTATCAGGGGCGAGACGGCATCTGTCAGCCGCCACAAATCCGCAGGCTCATTCAGACCCAACGCCAATCTTGCGGACTTTATCTCCGTTCCCCCAAATGCCTCAGACTGTTTGCTTCTCGCTGATAGGGGAATCTGGAATCTCAGTTTCTCAATGGCCAGATGATTCCTAAATAGCAAGAAACTGAGATAGGTGTTACGGAGTGTCAAGGAAATCAGGAAAACCAAACAGAGGATACAGCCCCCTCTTTGAAGGAGCTTCCAGCCTTCCAGTAGGGGAGAGAGAGTAAACAGACGTGAGACCAGCAAAATCCATAACCGTCTCCCCACATGCTGCCTGGCAGAACCCTTCAGGGGGCTCATGTGACGCCTCCGCCCAGCTCTCCTGCACCAGCCCCTCCCTCCACCCCAGACAGGAGTCACTTCTTTCTATTTCTGTAGCTAATTGCAACACTATCACGGTGGCATATTAGCGTATACAAGAACACACACGTAAAAGCATCTTGAAATGCTATTCCCGTCTCTAGAAGCTTTACTTCAAATGTGATTGGCTACACCTACTCTTGTGCATCTTTTTGTCTCGTCCATGGTATTTGTGCAACATGGGTGCTCAGTAGATGCTGGCAAAGGAATGGTACCTCTAGGAAAGGCCAGAAACCCCGAGTGAAGAAAGGAAGAACCTGTTTCCAGGAGAGGTGAATTTTTTTTTTTTCTGAGACGGTGTTTTTTTTTTTAAGTTTATTTATTTTGAGAGATAGTGAGCAGGGGAGGGGGAAAGAGAGAGGGGTGGGGGGTAGAGACAGAATCCCAAGCAGGCTCCGCACTGTCAGTGTGCAGCTGGACGTGGGCCTTGAACCCACGGACCGTGAGATCATGACCTGAGCTGACATCAAGAGTCACGCTTAACCGACTGAGCCACCCAGGCGCCCCTCTGAGACACCAACATGTTCCTCTGGAGTCAGAGTTACAAACCAGAGCTCTAAGGGCCACATTCAGCCTCCGTACACATTTACTGGGCTGGCAGGGCGTTGTGAGGTTTGAAATCTAAATTGCTAGCAGACCCATCCCCCAATATTTGCCATCCTTCCTTGTCTGTCCTCTAGGCCTGGGACAGATACCTGGCTCCCAGGGCCATCTGACTTCTCCTGCTCTGCAATAGCCTGTCCACAGCCGCTTCCCTCTCTGGAGGTAGACCTGTCTGGCCAAAACACCTAGAGCCTTAAGTTAACTTTTCCTTAATTTCTCAGCCCTGTCCCTAAACGTAAGTAGGGTAAACACTCCTCGTTCCGAGCCAAAACCAGATCTGGGGAGACCAGGGAGATAGCCGTGATGGAATGCGGACCATAAAACAATGCTGGTTTGTTGATTTGTTTGTTTTTTTTTCCTGTGAATCCTGACAGCCACCTTGCGATGAGTTCTTTATCCCCATCTTACAGATGAACAAGCTGAGGCTCAGAGAGGCTATACACTTGCCCAAAGCTACAAAGCTGGGAAGTAGCAGAGACACGTTTCAGAGCCACATCTGCATGGAGCCCCCACCCCTAATCTTATCCCACTTGGAGCTGCCAGGGAGAGAGGCAGCCCCAGGGCAATGGGGCAGCCTCCATTAACAAGGGCAGAGCTGGGGAGGAGGGCAACGCGTGTTCTGAGCAGCACGGGGCTTTGCATGCAAGTAATTCCTGTTTATCCGCAGTAAGGCAGGCCCGTCATGTGCAGATAATCCAAAAATAGTTTCTAATTTTTCTTGGGATAAATATAAATCTTTTTGGCAACAGACACCCCCTTCAAAGCGTGTTTTGATTAGAGTTACACGAAAAGGGGTTCTTATTCTCTGAGGATTTGCCAACTCAGGGGCGAAAGGGAATTGAGAAGCATGCCGGCCGCTTTCTCTCCTGCCCACCAGCAAGTCTGTGGACGAGCTGCACAGCTGTCCATGAAAGGCCACCGGGTGGAAGGAGGTCATGGGGGCTGCGGCTGAGTGTCTGCCACTCTTGAACAGGAAACCCAACTCAACCTTCCTCACTTCGCAGACGTTTCTTAGGAAACAAAGATCTGGCTGGGAAGCATCTTGGCCAAGGTCACAAGGCAAGTTTGCACAGAATTGGAACTTAGAATGTAGAGCCCTTGGCTTTTCAGTACTAGCCCTCCTCCCTGATCCTAACGTTGGACTGCTCCAGAGTGAGGAATGACCAGGAATTGGGGTAAAGAGGTGTCTGTCTGCATACGGTTCAAAGTATGGGCCCAAAATAGGAGGGGCAGAAAATGGCAGGTGGGCAATGCTCTGTTCTAGACCCGGAAAACCAGACTTCCTTGAATACCCTACTTCTGAAAAGTAATGAGCCACTTGGAGGCAACAGTGAGGCAGTTTCGGTAGTGTGGACGGGGCTGAAACTTGGAGTCCAACAGACCTATCTGATTTGGGGCACAAAACCTATCCTGGCTTTCCCTCAACTACAAAATTCAGTTACCATGAGAACTCCCAGGAGTGCCTGGCGGTCTTGAGGGTTCATGTAGCCCCTTGTGGGTGCATCTGGTTTCTGTCAAGTGATTTATTAATTAAATTTAGTGATTTACTGGTGGGTCACTTTTCCTTCATCCAAACATCTCCAGTAGATGAAAGGGAAGTTAATAAATTGTCCCACAAAAGAAAAACAACATGTATCCCCTCTGTCCCTCAGACTCCAAACCCATGCTCTTCTGTGCCACCATTAGATGGTGATGGCAGAAGTGGTGACAGAGCTGGACAGGGGACATGGGGAGAGGAAGGAGCAGGAAGTGAAGCCACCCTCAACCATTGTTTTCTGAGTTCACATGCTCTAGTAGACCAACGTTGACCAAAGTCATCCAAGGCAAACAGGAGGACCATTGTGACTGGAAGCGTTAAACCAATGGGTGCCATGTTTCTGTCTCCACGATGGGATCTGAGAAAGCCAGGAGTTGACCATCAACGTAGTCTTAACTCTCAATTACTTGATCTAAGTTGATCCTCAGGAATAACCCAGGAACTGGTCAGAAAGGATTCAGTAATCCCATTTGGCAGATAAGCAAATTGACATTCAAAGAAGTTAAATGATTTCTCCAAGCAAACAGGGCGTGTATGATAGAACTGCTGTTCTAACCTCTGGTGGACTGGAAGGGGCTGTTCACTCACCTCATAACTGCTTGAGGACAGTCTGTCTCTCATTTATCTTTGTGTCCTCAGTGCTTAGCGGACAATAGGCAAGCATTTGTTGAGGGAATGGGTTTCCTATATATCATGCTACTATGCGTATATTTGAAGAATCCACTATAACGAATCCCCACGACTTGTCATCTCAGTAGCGGAAAATCTCTGTGTCTAGAAACTGAGCCAAGGATAAGTCAGTGTGACAAGTCTTTTTTTAGCCATATTAAAGAGGTTTAGTACAAATGTTCTTACCTAATCATAATTCCTCAATCATTTGCAAAGTTATTATTTGCCCACTTTCTAAATATAATCAAGAGGCCTGAATTCTCTAATTTCCTATGGGAAATGGAAGTAACATAGCATCACCCGATGACATAATTTTGATGTATTTAGGTACAACAGAACGAGAAGCTGAGTGAACCGGGCGTGTCTTTGTAATTAACATTGCCAACTTTGGGGTTTTATCTGGAGCCCTCCAGTTTCGGAGTCCTGTAAAGTATCATATTTTGGAAAAAGGAAGTTCCCTTCAGGGGAGAAAAAAAAAAGTCCTGTGCTTCTTATTTCAAGATAACTCTGCCCTCCAACCTCTCTGAACCCATCGCCTCTGGTCTTTGGCTTGCATTCTTGCCTATGTATGATGCGTCCCCCTGTCCATTCACTTTCTTGCCAGACCGTCTATGTAGACAAGAACTCTAAAGCCAAGTGTAGGGAGACAAGAGGAGGGGAGATGTCAGTAGTTTTGCGCTATGAAGGAGCACTGACCTGACCCCCGAGTCTGAACCCTTTGACATCACCCACTCAACATGGAAGCTGATTAAGTAGGAAGCAGCTGCGTGCCATGATTCTGTGCCATTCTGTTAGGTTTTAGAGGTGAGATTCCAGTGAGGAAGAAGGCAGGGGGGAATAGGAGATAGTATAGATTATCAGAGGGAGTGTCTGAGTTTGCTGGGGCTGTTACAACAAACTACGACAGGCCAGGGGGCTGAAACAACAGACATTTACTCTCTCACAGTTCTGGACGCCAGAAGTCTAAGATTCAGGTGGCCACAGGGCTGGTTTCTTCTGAGGCCTCTCTCCTTGGCTTGTAGGTGGCCACCTTCTCCCTGTGTCTCCACTTGGTCTTCCCTTTGTGCATATATGCCCCTGGTGTCTCTCTGCATGTCCTAATCTCTTCTTTTTATACATACATTTTTTTCTTTAATTTTAGATAGCACACATGCACAAGTAGGGGAGGGGGCAGAAGGAGAGGGGAGAGAGAGAGAGAGAGAGAGAGAGAGAGAGAGAGAGAGAGAATCTTAAGCAAGCTCCACACTCAGCGCAGATCCTGATGGAGGGCTTGATCCCATGACCCTGGGATCATGACCTGAGCCAAAATCAAGAGTCAGACGCTCAACCAACTGAACCACCCAGGTGCCCCCTAACCTCTTGTTGTTTGTTTTTTTTTTAATTTTTTAATGTTTATTTTTGAGACAGACAGACAGACAGACAGTCGGGGGAGGGGCAAAGAGAGAGGGAGACACAGAACCCGAAGCAGGCTCCAGGCTCTGAGTGGTCAGCACAGAGCCCAACACGGGGCTCAAAACCACGAACTGTGAGTTCATGACCTGAGCCGAAGTCAGACGCTCAACCTACTGGGCCACCCAGCTGCCCCCTAACCTCCTGTTCTTACAAGGACACCAGCTGGTTGGATTAGGGCCCACTACATCAACCTTGTTTGATTTAATCACCTTCTCCAAAGACCATCACATTCTGAAGTACTGAGAGTTAGGCTTTAACATATGAATCTTGAGAGAATACAGTTTAGCCCATAACAGGGGGATGTGTACATACACCAAAGTCAGGCTTCATCTTCACCAATTTTTTCAAGGCAGATTTAGACATTGGACCCAGGAAAACGAAAAACAAAATATGTTTTCTAAGAGCATTGTACACTGGTAAATGTTTAACAACTGTAGGTCAGGCAAAGGGGAAGCCACGATTTGTAGTGTTTGTCAATTTCTGTGGTGTGACCATCCCCACCTCCATATACTTCAAGTTAGCACTGTGGTGTCACTGAACACAGGGCTGGGAAGCGATTCAAACAGGCAAATCTCACCAACACACCTGTTAATAATGGGAAGGGGAAGTGATGCTGTGTTGTCCTGGCCAGCTTCCTTCTTGCCATAGTTGTGTCTGGCTCAAAGTCCTTCCTTACTCCCTATAAGCTACTGGTTCTCTAATTTGGCAAACCGGAGATCTATACATCTAAACGTCTCCCGTTTCCCTTCATCTGGACCTGCAACATTTTAGTATCGATACACAAAATCCTTGATAGAACCCATCTCAACTCTCACTACTGGACAAACCATCTCTTAGAATGATCATGGGGGAAAGGTGGCAGATGTAAGAAAATGTTCAACAATCTCCAAAAAGGGAATTGAACTGATAAATCAAAGGAAATCCCCCTCCTTTCAGTAACAGTTACTGAAATAATCATAGGCAACCTAATCTCTAAGGTGTATTTTCAGTACTCTTTAGAGGATTTTACATTTATGAGGCTAGTCCTGGAAAGGAAGCAATCTGATGTTAGAAAATACTTACTAGCAATTAAAAAATGATAAATGCATTTTAAAGTAAAATATATGCTGTGCATAGCAAATTAATGTAATTATAGTACAAGTTCCAAAAGCTTCCCCATAGCTTGGAGTATAGGAGAGAAACATGATAAAGTGTTAAAAAGATGACAAGCATGGGAGGAATGACCCAGAAGCTCCAGTATTTCTGTGGAACAAGAATTCCAGAAAGAGAGATCAGAATGTTCAAAAGATTAATACTGAAAAGAAATAAGAAAGGAAAAAAATTATTCCTGAACTACAAAAAAGACACGAGTCTTTTTACCAAGTTTCACATCTAATGAATGGAGACACACATCAAGACATAACTTCTTTGTATTTTTTTTAATCGAACTAGTGGGGAGAAAATCCCATGAGCACTCAGATACTATTTAAAAACTACCCACAAAAGAAAAAAAGTCAACTCTACATCAAACTTCTCCTTTACAACATCAAAAACTAGAGGTCAAGTTTACAGCTTTTGGATGAGAAAATACAGTGACAGAAATGTTCTTCGACATTCAGGCTTTAAAACTATACCAGTGCACCCATCCCTGCAAAGCAGACCAGAGAAAAACAAATAAATAAAATAGAGATAATGCAAGATTGAAGAAGGCAATATACAAGTAAGTGGTGGTAATAAAAACAGTAATATTTAGACTACGGTTTCAGAGTTTTTGTTAAAGTGATTTTGAAACTGAATGCAAATATAAGAACAATTCTTGCCAAAAATACTGTATCATGGAAAAGTAAATAAAGCCTAATTATCTTCTACTGGATTTAATATTCCTGGTCATTTTAACAAAAGCTAGAAGAGGGAGAGTAGCAGAGGCTAATTTATAATCTAGTTTGAATCAGAGAGGGGTTCCCAGGAGCACCATTTATCTAAGTTCTTGCAGAATGTCTAGGTGATAAAAAGGAGAAGGTCGTTCTTAACATAGGGAACATGTAAATGGAAGTCCAGGACATTAACAGAGAAATACATGTTCAGTTGCTTTTTTAAAGAGATAAGGTAGTAATAAAAGACTAAGATATAAAATTTGAAAATCACTATAGGAAAGAAAAACATAAAGAGAAAATTATGGGGCACGTGGGTGGCTCAGTCTGACTTCAGCTAAGCGTCTGACTTCAGCTAACGTCGTGATCTCACAGCTCATGAGTTTGAGCCCCACATCGGGACCTGTGCTGACAGCTCAGAGCGTAGAACCTGCTTCAGATTCTGTGTCTCCCTCTCTCTCCCTGCCCCTCCCCTGCTCATTCTCTCTCTCTCTCTCTCTCTCTCTCAAAAATATTTTTAAAAAATTTTAGTTATGAGATGAATGCTTTTTATTTTATTATTTTTTTAGATTTTTTAAGTTTTATTTTTTTTAATTTACATTCAAGTTAGTTATCATATAATGCATAAAATTTTTTTTTAAAGAGAAAATCATTATGGAATCAGAGAAGCAGAAAACATAAAACAACATGAAAGAAGTAATGTTCACAAATAATTTATCACAATAAATATTAATGGGTTAAACCTCCCCCATTAACAAAGACTCTGAAATGGAATCAGATTGAAAATCCAGATACACATTTTAATCACTTCTGTCTCTGCGTCTTTCTTTGTTCACACTTGAAAGCTCCTTACATTTATCTCCAGGTTGGCCTTCTCTTCTGCCAACCAACCCCAGTCCCAGTCTCTCTCTAAAGGGGGAGTCTAGCCTGTTCCACAAAGAAACTTTCCTCTTCCGATGACTCAAGAAATTCGGTCCTATATTCTACCACTTAAATAAATCCTCCCTTCGATCCTTCCTTACCATAGATCATCAAATTTAAGACTGCTGATTGTATGATAAATTGTTATTATATGCACAAGAAAGAAAAACGATGTGTCAATTACCATGTGACAGTCCATTGATCTTTAAGAGGCATTACTTCTTTGGTGATAGTGCAAAATGGGAAAATGTGCATCTTAGGCTGAGTAAAACACGGTAGGTGTTTCATTCATTCATTCAATAAATATTTTCTTATTGCCTACCGTATGCTTAGCATTGCACAGATGGTGTCGCCAAACAGTACCTCACTAGGCACGTACGTTCAAGTTTATACTCTTTGCACACGTCTTTTACCACCCCCTGCTCCCCAAAAAGTCCCAGGCCAAGCAGATGAACACAGGGGATTATTACTGTGCGTTATTTGCACTGCTTTATAAAATTACTGACTTCCCAGTTATTTTGAATAACAGATCAGCAGATCCTTGTCTCCTGTTGATTTCAGATTTCTGGATTTTACTGCTTTAGAACCCACCCTGGAATCCATGATGGCCACCAGGCGGGGGGCAGGGGGCGGGGTGGTGGTGGTGAGGGCAGACATCCAAGGATTCTGGAGAGATTGCAGGATATCACTCTGGGAAGCTCCTACTCTTGGAGCATATTCCTTGGAGAGTTGAGTGGGGAAGAGGGCCGCCTGGCAGCCGACAATCCTCATTCAATCAATCCGCAAACTTGTAAAGAGATTTATAATGTGTGAGGCTCAGCGTGAGACATACATTAGAGCACATGCAAAGAGGGGTATGCTCTGAAATGAATACAGTGCTCTCTCAAATGAAGCCAGTCCTTTAGGGGACTTCTATACTTTCAGTTCTGTCTCGTGTTCTTTTTTGATGTTCATTACCACCCAGTGAAATAGCCAGGCCGCATCTCACTAGTCCCATTTTACAGTGATGAAAGTGAGGCCCAGAGAGGTTCAGAGAACTGCCCAAACTCAAGTGGCTGAAAAGGTTTCCCAAATTGTAATTCACAAATGACAGCTCTTGACTGTAAATCTAATGCTCTTTGCCAGATTATACATGTAGAGAGTTAGGGATACCAATGGGGTGAGTGGATTTTCAGATAATTCCACAAGTCCTGATGGTATTCCAGAAACATCACCCCCATCCCCTGCCAACAAACACAAAAATCAAAGGACCATGCCAAAGAGTACCGACTGAATTGAACGTCTGAAGGTCCAAATATGAATGACGCATAGAAGGTCTGTGCAAACCAAATTAGCAATGGAAGGTGACAGGAAAATTTCAAACGTCCCCATGTTCTGTTTAACCCTCTGCTCTTGTCTGTGGCTTGGTCCTGACCGAAGAGCTCCAGATGGAATGGACAGTGTCTGGGGCCAGGCTTTGGGGTGTGCTTTGACAGTAAGTTGGCATCTCGCCAGGCTGGGCCTTGACCATGTCCTCCACCCCCCGTGATCCTGGCCCACGTTGGCTGGCTGAATTATTTAAATATTGTCCATTACTAGTTAATAGACACAACATATTGAAAGTTTTACAATCAAATATTTATGCTGCTAGAAAACATTTTACAGTATCTTTAAACAGCCATGTCATCTATTTATTTTCATTCTGTGATCTTTCTGTTTTGTATCAGAATTGGAGAATTTAGCCTATTTACGCCGAAGTAAATATTATGATGAAAACATTGGATAGCTCAAAAGTAGACTTTAGTAAAGTGCAGAAGTATTTTTTGTTAGGGTCAATTGCACAACATCTCTCGCATGGAAATACATTAAGAAATTTCCTTGGGATGCTTGAAACATGGAGATTAATATT
Organism: Prionailurus bengalensis; assembly: GCF_016509475.1. Taxonomy (NCBI): domain Eukaryota; kingdom Metazoa; phylum Chordata; class Mammalia; order Carnivora; family Felidae; genus Prionailurus; species Prionailurus bengalensis. The sequence continues at coordinate 6,555,557 of NC_057347.1, forward strand.
TCATGGCTAGACATTGCCTCAACCTGCCTTTGGTCCCCCTCGATGGAGCATCCTGACCCTTCTAGCCATTCATCCCTTTTCCAACCTGGAGAGAAATGCTTCTAGGGCACAGAGAGGGCATTTGCACGTGACTCTGGTCAAGGAAGTACATTTCATACCTAATCTTGGGCTGCAAGTAAGCGTTATTACCTCTAAAGTTACCATGGTCTGAAGCCATCTGTTTGGGAATCAAAGGCCACACACCCCTCAGCTTGGCCTCCTCTCTTTCTGCCAGATGCTCCTACCTTCTGAATGCTTCTCCCTAACTCTGTCCTGATTTGCTGCTTTATTAGGCCTCCAAAGCTAGTGACCCATGTTTCAGGGCCAACTTACCTCTGCCCCTAGAGAGGGACCAGCCAGTAAATTCTTCCCATTGCTGAGTCAGAAAAAAGACCTTCCTTGAATATCAAGTGGTGTGTGTGTGTGTGTGTGTGTGTGTGTGTGTGTGTGTGTGTGTTTTCCATGTCATTTTCAAAGAACACTCTCAAAGGCACAAGAAAGGTGCCAGACCATCAAAGGGCCAGAAAGCACCAACTTTATGATGAGCCTTGACTCCCCGCATCTAACTTCTGGCATTCAAGAGCGAATTTCAGCCCCTAAACTGGCCCTTTCGGACCCTACTCCTTGAGTGTCACTTCTTCACCCATATCTGATTTCTCAAGCTCAGGCTGAACTCCCAATCAGAGTGATAGCTGTCTCACACCTCACTTTGGAGTCTCAGTTACCTGCAGACTTTCCAGGAGCCTCACCAGACTTGAAGACGGTGTAGGGAGAATGAGGCCCATGTCAGAATCTATGCCACATTCCCAGAAGCCTTCTAACCTCCTTGAATGTCAGCTCCTTCCCCTAAAGAAAGAAGGAAGCTGTATAGGTCTTAGGATTACTACATGAGGAATAGATAAGAATTTATATGTCCATGTATGTATTATGTGTAAAGTGCCTCATGCTATGTCTGGTCCAGAGTGCGTACTCGTCAATTAAGTAGCGGTAAGTATGACCATTACTATTTGTGCGCAGATGCCCTGATTTCCTCAAAGACCTCTCAGGTCTTGATTTCCCCTGTTGCTCTCCCATGTGAATATGGTTTTCCCCCAGTCAGTATCTGAACATCAGCTCTCAGTCGTGCTTCCTAACTACAAGAAGTCACGGGAGATAGGACGTGTCAAAGAACAAGACAATAGAGAAACACAGGGGGAAATGAAGGGTAGAAAATCCATGCTTTAGAGGAAATTACTCATTGTGTTAAAAATACATACATACCCAGCAGGGGTGCCTGGGTGGCTCAGTCAGTTAGCATCGGACTCATGATTTCAGCTCAGGTCATGATCTCACAGTTCATGAGTTCAAGCCCTGCATCAGGTTCTGTGCTGCCAGCTTGAAGCCTGCTTGAGATTCTCTCTCTCTCTGTCTCTCTCCCCCCCCCCACCTCTGCTCCTCACACACTCTCGTGTGTGCTCTCTCTCTCTCTCTCTCTTAAAAAAAAAATTTTATACCCAGCAAATATACAGTAAAAGAGGAGGAGTGCCTTTCTACAGATAAGACAGGATACAAATAAGACAGGAACTCAAGAACTGGTAAGGGCGGACCTGTGCCACAGAAACCCTGTTTCAAGTCCCCATGTGAGGACCCAGAGAAGGTCCATTTCCAGGGATCTCAGCTTCCTTGTCTGTAGAATGAGACATTCCATCCAGATTCGTTCAACAAATACTTAGCAACCATTTATGGACTGTGTACTACGTACAAAGAACAGTTCTAGGCACTGGGGTTCCTCTGGGGGCACAGGAGAGACAAGATTCTTGCTCACATTCCCGTAGTGGAGACCAAAACAAAAAACAAAAAAAGGCCACTAAATAAGATCATGTCGGTAAATGATAAGAGACAAAGAAAACAGAACCGAGAAATTCATAGAGTGTGTTTGGAAGGAGTGGGCTACTTAAAAAGGTCAGAGAAAGCCTTTCTGTGAGACTGATACTCCCGTGAATGGAGCCCAGGCATGCACAGCTCAGGTGGGAGGGGGCTCCAGGCAGTGAAGACAGCCGATGAGTGTGGGTGGGTGTGGAAAGGAGGGCAGTCCTGTGTAATTGAAGGACAGTCAACTGAGCGAGCCTGGGGTGAGGTTGGGGGGTAGGCAGGTACCAGACTTCGGGGGACCTGAAAGCTAGCCATGTGCAGAAGGCACGTGAAAGTCTGGCGAATGAAGAAGACTTCAATCAAAGGCATATTTACAACGATGTGGGTGTGGTAGAGGAACCACAAAGCACAGAAAATACCCGAAGGGAAAGGAATGGCAGGACACTTTGACCACCTCCGGTGCTGGGGGCAGAGTGGGGAGCGGTTCCCAGGACCCAAGGGAGGCAGCTGAATGAAAAACACCCCCTAGAAAGAGCTGTGGCCTTCATTCGATGGATGCTGCTGGGGTCAGGGGGACCCTGAGAAACCAGTACCCTGACCACGCTCTCCCACCTCCCTCCTACCCATACCCAAGCTCCCCATTGGCTGAACATGCCTGCAAGTGGGGGGCAAAGGAGCCTATTAATGCTGGCCATATTGGTGCACCTGCCTCAAAGCCTCCAGAGTCAAAGGTGGGACAGGAAGAAGGTGTAAGATCCAGAGAGGAGAGAGAAGAAGCCATCAGAAGACATCCAGAATAGCCACAAGAAGGTGTTTGGTTTTATGCTGAGGGCATCAGGAAGCCGCTGGAGAGTTCTGAGCAAGGGAGCACTCTAAACGGATTTATAGTAAAATGATCACCCTGACTTCCGTGTAGAGAGCAGACTTTTAAAGGGGCAAGAGTGGAAGTTGGGGAGACTCTGTAGGAGGTTATTAACACCGTCCAAGCAAGAAATGCGTGTTGGTATGACCACACATGATGGTTGAAGATAAAGAAAAAAGAATGGATTTATGATAGACATTGGAAAAAACTTTCTAGAACAACAAACAATTTCCATCATTGGCAAGAGCTAAAGGTGATCCTTCTGCAAACCTAATGGGCAATAAAAATGTACGTATATTGTCACTGCTCTGGATTCAGCACCAGTGGCAACTAATGTTGCTGTTACAGTGCAAAGTGCATTAAGATCAACTTACCCACCCTCTGCTGTTTTTATTTATAAGAAGGAGAGAGAAAATAAGGAATTTTCCAAGCCTGGCATGTAGAAAAAAATGATTTGTCTAGTCGACCCGATAAATAACAAATAGTAAAGGCTTCTAGTTTTATGGTTGGCGTTATCATAAAGAACATGCTGTACTTATTATCTGGCTAAAGGGGGTTCATGCTGTATGATGTTGAAGTGAGTTATAATCTTTAATAAACAAATGTCAGAAATTTTTAAATTCCACAGTCATGAATGCCTTGCAGAATGGTTGTCTTATTTTTCCTGTCTCTCTCTTTGGTGACTCTTCCATCGGACGTTAGAAATGCCTTTGCTGTGTTCCCAGACGTGCTATCGCTTCCAGCTAAAGATCTGAGGGCCATTTCTAACAATCCATGAACATCCCCTCAAGGATCAGGCCACCCCAGTGATGAGCAGCTTAAAGGCTGGTGTCACAATACCAATCCCAAGCCTCTAATTCACTCCTGGGAAGCCCCAGTGTCCCATAAATAAATCTGAGGAGGCTATTAAAATCATATCCTTATGTAAGATAAGCCTAGCATGGAAGGTGATCAGAGACCGAAGAACATTGTGGAAGGTTTGTTTGATCATTCTGCACACGTTAGGATTGCTGAGGAAATTGATCATCTTTGCAAAATGTACATATACAGATCACAACTCCTAGTATCGTAAAAAAATAAAGATCGTGGAGCTCCTGGGTGACTCAGTCGGCGGAGGGTATGACTTCAGCTCAGGTCATGATCTCGCAGTCCATGGGTTTGAGCCCCATGTTGGGCTCTGTGCTGACGGCTCAGAGCCTGGAGCCTGCTGTGGATTCTGTGTCTCCCTCTCTCTCTCTGTGTCTCCCCTGCTCATAGTCTGTCTCTCTAAATAAATAAATAAATAAATAAATAAATAAATAAAACATTTTTTTTTAATTTTAGATAAAAGATGTATATGTGAGTACCTCTGACATGACTGAGGTCTAATAACAGCCCTGTCACTTACCCAGCTGGATGATTTTGGTCGAACTGCTTTACTTGTCTAAGCAAGGCTACCCATCTAGGAGGCACAGGGTCTTTGGGGGAAATATTTTGTGTGTCGGGAGGATCCTGTCAATGTAAATAACTTGAGTCCCTCAACATCAGCATGTCAGCATGATTGTGGCAGCCTATTAACACTTACCAGTCGGAGAAGTGATCAGCTCACCAGGCTGTCCTGCCAGAATCAGGGCTGGTCACAGGGCCAAGGACAACTCATTAAGCTCCAGTGCTGAAGCTCATTTGGGCATCTGGTCAACCCCACCACGCACTGGAAGGTTAGAGAATACCTCAGGAAGAGAAACAGAGACCAGGGAGGGGGCCCACCCAGTCTGACTTGGGCGCAGAGCTCTTAGCCCAGGTGGCACTGTTGACCTCTATAGCTCCTTGGAACCACAAGAAGACTTAGAAAATTTCAAGGGAGTTACTCCAAAGCAAAGCACATCCCTGACATGTGGCATCCGGGATAGAGCCCCTCGTCTAAGGATGGCACTCTCTGAATTTCAGTTTCCCTCTCTCTAAAATGGGCATAAAAATGTTACCTACTTCCCAAGGTTATTGTGTATGTTAAATGAGATAACAAAACCATCCACTTGATGGTAGCTAATGTTGTCACGGACTCGTATGTACATATAAATACACTACATAAATATGCATGTTATAGCCCAGATTCAGCAAACTTTTTCATGATAGGTTATGTCTATCAGCATTTAACACGTGGCTCTATTTTCTGGCAGGTGCAGTGGTGTGTCTGTCTTCAAAACTGCCAGTCGGCAAACCCAAATACAGCAGCAACAGCAAAAAAAAAAAAAAAAAAAAAAAAAAAAGGAGACACAAAACCTTCAGAAACATTCGTTCTAGCTTCTCAAAGCTCTACTCAAGTAGGTATCAGTCTACAGGGTCTGTTTCTCCTTTTCCAACAGGGCAAAAACAAAACTTGCAAAGTCTAAATACCTTGACACTGAAACCCTCTTGTTTCTATGATTATAATTAAGTCAAGCATGGATCATTCCACATTGATGTTGCCAGTGGAATCTTTAGAAAAACCTCAGATGCGAACCAATGCAAACCTGTGAGTTGGGGTTTGCTCCCCACCTGTAGTACCACACCCAGCCTGGAGGCACTGAGCTCTTTCGAGGAAAGTCTGGTCTCATGTCACTGGGGGCCGTTTCAAGGATGTTGACCCTGCCCCTCCTTTGGAATCGCTCTGGCTATTTCTACGACAGAAAATAATTCTCTCCCAAAGGATCACCATTCACAGATGCTAATAGGGTAGCATTGGTAGAGCTCTTTAAAATATATGATGTGCTTCTCGGGGTGCCTGGGTGGCTCAGTCTGTTAAGTGACCGACTTCGGCTCAGGTCATGATCTTGTGGTTCGTGAGTTTGAGCCCCACGTCAGGCTCTGTGCTGCCAGCTCAGAGCCTGGAACCTGCTTCGGATCCTGTGTCTCCCTCTCTCTCTGCTCCTCCCCCACTCATGCTTTGTCTCTCTCTCTCTCTCAAAAAAAAATACATAAATAAAATATATGATGTGCTTCTCTGCACTTTAGTCTTGCCTGGGTTGGTTGATGCCTACGCAACATTGCTATCACCACCACCATTATGGTCACCATCATAGCTCTCCTTTTTTGGGAGCCTCCCATGTGCCAGGCTTTGTCCTGAGAACATCATATGTATTTATCTGTTGAATCCTCCTCCTAACTTTACAACCTAGGTATCCTCATCTTCCAGACAAGGAAACTGAGACATAAAGAACAGAGCCCAAGGTCACGCAGGTAGGAAAAGGTAGAGCCAAGGAATGACACTCAGGCATCTGACTCCAGAACCCACGTCCTTTGCCTTAAGTAGCCGCCATGCTGCTACTACCCCTGAACACAAGAGGAAGAACTTCACTGCCAATGGCTCCATGTTTCCATAAACTTCTTTCCAAACTCAACCCCTCAGCCGACGTGTAAACTTTATTGAATCTTTTAGGATTCTCCTTTGGTGGCTTTTAACACATTTTCTGCCCAGCACACTAAAAGATACTCCAGCCCCGTGTCTGGAAAGCCTGAGACACAGTTACCATTGTTTCTCTTTAGGTGATAATATAACAAAACCCTGGTTTTGTGTATATGCCAGTGAGCATGAGGTAGTTGTGGGGTTTTTTTTTTTAACGTTTTTATTTATTTTTGAGAGAGAAAGAGCATGAGCAGGGGAGGGGCAGAGAGAAAGGGAGACACAGAATCCACAGCAAGCTCCAGGCTCTGAGCTGTCAGCACAGAGCCCAACACTGGGCTCAAACTCATGAGCCATGAGATCATGACCTGAGCCGAAGTCGGACGCTTAACCGACTGAGCCACCCAGGCACAAACTACCCCCCCCCCTTTCTTTTTAATGGAACGGATCAGTACCAAGTTCAGTTGGTAATAAAGAATTTTCCAGAAGAAAAACAGGAATTGGCAATGCACTGTAAGAAAATACGGCATGAGCCAGGAAGCAACATAGAGATGTTTACATTTTCCCTGACATGAATACTGACCACCCAGGGGAATTAAACAAACAAACAAACAAACAAAAAAACACCTGTCGAAGGCAGGGCATGGTAGACCCAGAGAGAGAAGCAGAAGCAGGTCTCTGAGTCAACTGTCAAAGCAGAGGCGGCATAAGACCCTGAAAAGAGCAGTCACACCGAAACTTGGAGCCCCCCCAAGTCCTAGTCCTAGCTTCGCCTCTACCTGGAGTGTTAACCTCTGGTGAATCAGGGGTCCCTGTCTTCCAAGTCAGGTCGTCCGGCTGCCACTGTCTTCAACGCCTCACAGGATTGCTATGAGCATCGCAAAGCGAAATACACACCAAGGAGCTTCAAAACAGGTAAGAGTACCTAGGAATGGAAGCATGGGAATAGTACCGTTGTAAAACAGAAAATCTTAGCGGGGAGGGGTGGCAAAGAAGTGGAGCACAGAGGACTTTTAGAGCAGTGAAACTATTGTGTAAGATACTGTAATGGTGGGTCGTGTTGTTATACATTCTTCCAAACCCATGGAAGGTGCAACCCCAGAAGTGAATTATAATGGAAACTCTGGGGGCGCCTGGGTGGTTCAGTTGGTTGAGCACTGACTTTGGCTCAGGTCATGATCTCACGGTTCCTGAGTTCAAGCCCCGCATCAGGCTCTGTGCCAACAGCTCAGACAGAGCCTGGTGCCTGCTTTTGATTCTATGTCTCCCTCTCTCTCTCTCTCTCTCTCTCTCTCTCTCTGCCCCTCCCCCACTCCCACTGTGTCTCTCTTTCAAAACTAAATATTAAAAAAATTTAAAAAAAAAATAATGTGAACTCTGGATTTTGGGGGATCTTGATGTATCCACATAGGTTCATCAGTTGGACCACTCTGCTAGGGGCAAGAGGTATACTGGATATCTCTGTGCCTTCCTTTCAATGTTGCTGGGAACCCAGAACTGCTCTAAAAAAAAGATAGTCTTGATTTAAAAAGAAAAATCTTACGAGAAGAGCCAGACTAAGGTTGCAACCCCTGTCTTAACACCACGTGGGTTTCAGCCTGTGAGATGCCTCTGTCAGTTTCCATAAAACAGACCTATCCATTCAACGTGTGTTTGTCATAAGGATTTTTGCTTCCCCCTTGGCCGAATTGAATGATTTTTTTTTTTAATTTCTTTTAACTGAACGCTGGGGTTCATGGGACAAGCCGAGGGTATTGCTGGGTAACAAGGCTCCTGCTCTGAATTTCCTTTACTGTTATCATAGCTGGTTTTAATAGCACTTGGAATTTTCCCTTTTCAGGCGTTCTCACTGGGAAGGCACTAGTTTTAATAGTCAGATGTCAGTGTTAGTTAACCTGTTCTAACGCCCTGCGTGAGCCCTGGTGTTCTCAGAGGGACACTCCAGACAGTGCCCCCTGGAACCCTCCTGCCTCATTCACAGTCCTCGAAACATGGGACGAGGTATAGAAGGGTTTTGGAAAGCTCTGGAGTGATTGTGGCTCAGTGGGGAGTACGGCTGTCCTCCCCACCCCCGCCCTGGGTAATGCTTGACCATTCCTTGGCCATAATAGGCGGCCCAGGTTAAGGAGGCATGTGTGATTTGCCAGGTCATCCGAAGCAGGTCGAGGATTTATGGGGTTTCCATTCTGTTTTCTGGGGAGCGGGGGAGACGGCAGGAGAGCTGAGTAAAGTGAGGAGTTAGGAAAACAGAATGTGATTAGTTGCCAAAAAAAAAAAAAAAGAAGGGGGTGTTGGAAGAAAAGCAAAGCTCCCAGATCAGACCAAATGAACCCAGACTTGGTTTCGTCATCTCTGGAAAACGTGAATGGAGTGACTCAGAATCAAACAGTCCCGAAACCCCAGGCATCACTTCACCCACCCATGTTGCAATCACTGCCCAAAAGCCACCAGCTCAGACACCTTGTTAAGTATAAAGAATAATTAAAAACAGAGAAAAGCCTCAGTGTTTGGAAAATTATTTGTCCTTGCTGGTATGTACAGGATAATATGGGGAGAAAGGCAGGAAATAAAATAGAAGTTGATGGGGCCGAATAACATGGAGTTTTCTATGTCATTCTTACGAGTGTGGACAGGGGTTCCTGGGTGGCTCGGTTGGTTGAGCATCTGATTCTTGATTTTGGCTCAGGTCATGATCCCAGGGTCGTGGGATCAAGCCCGGTGTCGGACTCTGAGTGTAGCACCTGCTTAAGATTCTCTCTCTCTCTCTCTCTCTCTCTCTCTCTCTCTCTCCACCCCTCCCCGTTCCTCTTCCCCCCACTTCTAAAATAAAAACTAAAAATAAAAGTATGGACATTCTTTGGCACTAGGCAGCCAAAGAAAGATTCAGGCAGGAAGCAAAGTGATCCTGCTTAGGATTTAGAGACATCACTTTGATGACAACAGGGAAGACAAGTTGGAGCTGGGAAGGACTGGGAGCCCAAAGACCACTCGAGAGACACTTGGAATAAACCAGGAGGAATGCAAGGAGGGCTGGAAGTAAGGAAGAGGTGTTGGGAACAAATTAAAGGGGTGGATTCGAGAGGAATTCAGGAGAATGGATGTGGCATGGTGACAGGTTGATGATGGACAGAATGCAGGAGAGGAGACTGCGGGCGCTCTCCCAAGCCGGAGACTAGGTGAATACTTTGCCAATCCGTTTCACAGGAAGTGCAGGAAAAGGGGCAGGTTTGTAGGGACACTTGGTGAGAGGAAGTGGTAAGTGTAGGTGTTGTACCTGTTGGCTTTGAAGAGCTTTTGGGAAAGTCCAGTGGAGAAAGCATTTGGATATACGAGTCTAGAGCACAAGGGAACAATTTCAGGCAGACATACAGATGTGCCAGGTCATCCTGGTGAGGGGATTTGCTAAGAAGGGAAGAGCCAGGCATCCTGAGGCCAACACAAGTGAGCCTCAGGGGGAGTGGCGGAGAGAGAGGGAGAGAGAGAGAGAATCCCAGGCAGGCTCCACACTGTCAGCACAGAGCCCGACACTGGGCTCAAACTCACCAACTGCGAGATCATGACCGGAGCCAAAGTCGGACGCTTAACCGACTGAGCCACCCCGGAAGGAGTTTTAAAAGAAAGGAAAGGATCAACAGTGCCCAACCCCCAAGAGAATCTAGAAGCACAAAGACGGATAAGAGTCTGTTGGACAAAAAGGTAATTTATTCACTATCTTGTGCCCTCGAAGTACAGAAAAAAAGTGGAAGGGATTGGAAGAATTGGCAACAAGCAAATTCCATCTACCCAATAGTGAAGGGCAACCTTGAGTCCCGCTCTGTTGACACTCCCCCCCCCCCCGGCTCCCGTATTCTCCAGGACAAGCAAGTTACCACGGTCCGGCGGGCCTCTTGGACATACCCTGGACCTCAAGGACACAGTCATTGCCTAAATTCATTGCAAACTCGCTTAAGCAATACGAACACCGTCGGAATGCACATTCCTTATTTCTGATCCGTGCTGCTTCCCCTCCCTCTCAACAGTCCCAGCAGCAAGGAAGGAGCCCAAGAAGAGGAAATGCACGGATGCATGACTTTTTAACGCAGTGACCCTGCCCTCTAGTGAATGTGGCCCGACCCGGTGGCTTGAAACCACAATGATTACATTGCATTCCCTTTCCGCAGCCAGGAGCTGGGACAGAGACCTGCAAAGCGAGAGGGAAAGGGTGGGAAGCGTTGCTGGCAGGCAGGGGAAGAGGGAGCTATGACAGATTCCTTCTCTTTCTTTCTTTCTTTCATTGCAGCATTATTATTATTATTTATATATAACTTATTGCCAAATTGGTTCCCATACAACACCCAGTGCTCATCCCAACAGGTGCCTCCTCAATGCCCATCACCCACTTTCAACCAAGACTACTTTCTTCACGTTGAACTTAACGCCTTCGTTTCAATGAGGCAAAAGTCCTTTCCCATTCGCCTTTGTGAAAGAACCTGGGTTATATTAATAGGGTGGCTCACAGGCGTTCTGAGACTCTCTCTCTCTCTCTCTCTCATTCTCTCAAAGTAAATAAGCATTAAAAAAAATAAGTCAAAAGTCACCATCACATTTCCAATTTTGCGCTCATTTTTAAAAGCTCTCCATCCCCCAACGTGTAAGGCTCGGGTCCCACCCTGAACCTGACCCTCATTGGCTCATACTGTTTTAAGACTTCGTTTTTTGGTTTTGGGGTTTTTTTTTGTTTTTTTTTTTGTTTTTTTTTTTTCGTTTTGGGTTTTTTTTTTGTTTTTTTTGTAACTACTAATAGTCATTCGCACTTTTAGAAAGCAAATACATGGGATATTTTACCCCTGGTTCTCAGTTTGTTTGGATACCTGGAGGGAATGGCAGCAAGAGTCTGTCTGGCCGCAGTCAAGCAGAGCTGGGCCACAGCTGCCCCGTTTGGACAAGACCTGTGGGTCCAGTCGGCCACAGACACAGCCCTCTCCCCACCTGCCACATTCTCTCTTATCCCGGGTCCTATCGTGTGAGTCTGCAAACCTGTGTTTATGCTGTGTGTGACCAGGGCACCTGCCGAAGCGGCTTGCACAGATCCCTACGCGTGTTTGCAATGAATGAATCGAAGATGAACAGATGCTCCCTGACGTCACTCGTCAGACACGTGAAAGACAAAAAGAGAAAACAGACGAGATGCGATACCAGGAACAAGGCGCTGAGGACATGAAGACGAGGAGGTCCAAGGGGACAGTGGTGACCTTGGGTGGGTGAGGGGATTTGCTAAGAAGGGAAGAACCAGGCATCCTGAGGCCAACACAAATGAGCTGTCCCTTTGCATACCACTGCATGCCCTGTGACCCAGCCCCTGACTCCCAAGTAGCCCCGTGAGGAGGTCCTTACAGGGTCAGGGTTCAAGCTGACAGTCCTGAGCTGTGCTGTGGACTCATGCCTATAGGCACAACCACTCCCGATTGGCCAAAGGCCCAGGACCACAGTTGGGAAAGGCAGAATGCTCAAGTGACCCTCAGTGCGCTATACCTGGCATAATCTTCTTCCCTCCGCATGGAGGGGCTGGTGGATGTGACAGATGACATTGCCGTGGTCACGTTATGTTATATGGCAAAAGCAAAGGGGTTTTGCAGATACCATTAAGGTTCCTGAATGGTAGGACTTGGAGTTTATCAAAAGGGAGATTATCCTGGGTGGGTCTGGCCTAATCAGGGGAGTCCTTGAAAAGGGTCTTTCCTGAAAGAGGCAGAGTCTGCTGCTGGCCTTGACAGAGCAAGCCGTGATGAGTTCCAGAGCTGCAAGGAGCTGAATTCTACCAACGGAATTGGTAGAATTGGGATTGGAGAGGACACAACCCCAGCCAGCACCTTGACCGCAGCCCTGTGAAATCCTGAGCAAAGGGCCGGCTAAGCCATATCCAGAATCCTGACCCACGGAAATCATGAGATAAAAAGAAAAAACATGAGTGCTGTTTTAAGCCGCTACACCTGTGCTCATTTGTTACGCAGCCATAGGTAATTCCAGGCAAAGGAAAGGAAAGCCATAGCAAAGGGGTTCAGGATTGCTTGGAATCATCGAGGATGATCAGGAGGGTAAAGAGAGGGACCAGAAACGCCGTGGGGATTGTTCTGGGCACCCCCAATGTCCTACTTCATTTAAACGTCCCAGCTCTTCTGGAATGAAGTATTCCCAGCTTCCTCTTACAGAAGAGGCCGACGTCTCAGAGGACTTCAGTAACTCACGCCGGGTCATGGAGGTAGCTCAGAGTCAAATGAAGTCAAAGGTTTGACTTTGCAGTTTGCTCACGTCTCTCCTCCGCCTGACATCACAGGCTCACTCCAGGCCTCAGGAGAGAAGCCAGAGGGTAGCAAGGCACGGGACAGGTGCCCCCGAGGTAGTCAAATAGTAGGACAGAGCGGGGTGGGGGGGGGGGCATCATTGCTGTGGCAGTCTGTTCTCACAGCCGCCTTGGAGATCTGTTTGCTTTGGGAACCTCCTCCTCTCCAAATTCCACTTTTTTTTTTTTTCCACACGCTCAGAAATGCTTGCATGAAGAGGAGGAAGGATGAGCTTCGATACAAGCATATTTATATCCAGAGATATTCCACACCGGAGGGGGCATAAATCTCAGAGGGCAGACGTCAGCAGCTCTGTGCTGTGATGGGAAAATTGAGGGCCTCGGTTACCAGCATTTCCCAAACTCACTCAAAAAAGAAACCATGCTCCCCTACACACACACACACACACACACACACACACACACACAGGAGTCAGGCCTGCAGAGGGAAAACAATGTATTCTGTCCAACTCCCCTAGGTCATGCAGACCCTTACATCCAATGCTGGCTTCAGCTATTCTCACAACTTTCGCTGAAAAATAATTCTCTGCCAAGCTGCATGGACCTCTTCTCAGCCCTCCAGCCCTCCGGATAAAAATCTGTTTGGCTTTTTTTTTTTTCCTTTTCTTTTTCTTTCTCTACTGGATTATCTTGCAATATTCCCCCATGTCGTTAATCTCTTCCCCGAAGAGCACCTCTCCGCCACGGGCATCTGGAAGTTGCTGGAGTTCTTCTAAGTTTCCAAACCCCACCCCCTTGACTTCTTTCCTTTGGAGACCAGGAGCCTGGGGCTTGACTGAGGGCAGGAACCTGCTGGTAGGGAGAGGGGGTCACTCGTTGTCGAGCAGAATGTGCCCCCCTCCCCGCTGTTCACACCTTCATCCCCTAGTGTGACTATTTTAACACTGCCTGGCAAAGGGCAATGACATAAGTAACAGATGGAATCAAGGCTGGCAATAAGCTGACCTTACACTAAGGTTTAGCCAGGTGGACCCAGGGGAATCACAAGCGTCCTTCAAATGCGGAAGAGGGAGGCAGAAGAGGGGGAGGGGTGGAGATCAGAGCCACCCCCCACCCCCCACACACAATCAGAGCTTGCCCCCACCACCACTGGTTCTGGAGAGGAAAGGAGGGGGCCATGAGCAGAAGAACACGGAACCGGACTCAGAAACAGTTTCTCCTGGATCCTCCAGAGGGGGATACTGATAATACCTATTAATACTGGCTTCTAGCCCCTGAGAACCCGTCTCCAGCTTCTGCCCTCCAGCACGGCGAGGTAATAAACTTGGGTCCTCTGGATCCACTAAACTCAAGGTAACTCATTTCTGCAGGCCTAGGAAAGTGACACACTCTGGAAATGTGACACAGTCAAGATCCTCTTGGGCATCTCCTCGGCCTGTCAACAGCCCTCCGTGGCCGGGACACCATTCGCGATGGGAACACGAGTGGGATTGCGCTGCGTCCTTTCTGACACAGGAATTGAACGGCCTATCTCAAGAAGACTGATTGACACAAAAGACTGGTCAGATCCAGTGATGGCAAGGATTAGAGAATTCCCGCAGAGGTCTGAGTTCAAGGCACTAGAAGGTGTCCCAGGAGCCACCTGTCACCCTCTGGCCTTTTAAGGGTTGAGTTCTCCTGAGTCAAAAGCAGTTACGTATGTGATAGAGGAGGCGTGGGGCCCACACGGACGTAAGGCTGCGAATAAATCCAACCCAACGTTAGGTATATAAACACAGCTTGGTTTTTATTTTCCACGCCACCACCTACTAAGCAAACTTCTTGAGAGCAGGGCTTTCGTGTTACTTCTCGATGAGCCTTCTTTGCTGATTAGGAGCAAATGCAGATCACCTAGAGCATCTAACGCCTGGCGCATTCTAGATGTCCAATAACTCCGTTTGGGGTCCGGAATGGATTTCCCCGCTAAGGAGGGACTCATTCATAGGAAAAGCCTTGAGCCTTTTCAAGCTAAAGCCGAACCACAGCTCCTGAGACGATCCCTCCTTGAGTCCCGCCCTACTGGGGCCCCAAAGGGTATTCAGCCAACCCTTGTGTCTCTCCCGACCCCCAGACGGACGGTCTTGAGTCCCGGGGCTGGATGTGCGCATCCACCGGATCAGGCGGGCCCCGAAAGCGCATATCCCGGGGAAATTAAAGGCTTTCCACTCTCTCCGTGGACGCTCGTCTTGGCGGCGCAGACAGAACGTGGGAGCGCGATGCGCCCGAGCCTGCTGGGCTCCAGGCGCGCGAGCGCCTCCTTCCCGCCGGGGACTCGCACCCACCCCGCGCGCCCCTGCGCCCCTGCCTCAGCGCGCCACCCCCTTGCCCCTGCGCGCCGCCCACCCGCCGCCAGCCCGGACCCCGTGCGCCCGTGCGCCCCTGCGCCCTTGCCCCTGCGCTCCGCCCACCCGCCGCCTGCCTGGGCCCTTCGCCCTTGCCCCTGTCCGCCGCCCGGCTGGACCCCACGCGCCCCTGCCCCTGCGCGCCGTCCGCGCGCCCCTGCGTCCCTCCCCCTGCGCGCCGTCCACCCGCCGCCTGCCGGGACCCCGCGTGCCCCTACCCCAGCGCGCCGCCCCCCTTCCATGCGCCGCCCACCCGCCGCCGGCCCGGACCCCGCGCGCCCGCGGCTCCCCCGGCGGCCGCCGGCCCCGCTCGCCGCGCCTGATTGGCCGAGCCGCTGTCAGTAGTAAAAAAGTATCAGATGGCAAACTTGGGCCCTTCATAAAGGCGTGGTGGCGATACTCCGCGACCGCTGTCAGCCTATGACATCAGCGGGGCACGCCTGGGATGCCGCGGCTCCCGGCCGGACTCGGTGGAGGAGGAGGGTCCCGCCGGCTCAGAGGCAGTTAGCCCCGCGCGGCGAGGGGGGAGCTGCTAGCCCTCCGGGGACACCGCTCTCGGCCGCTGGCTGCCACTGTCCTCCTGCCCAGGGGCGCTCCCGGAGAGGTGGATGAATTCTGGGTTGTTAGCTGCGCTCCGCTGGGCTCCGGGAGCCGGTTCCTGGTGGAAAACAGGGGGCGTCTGGCAGAGGGACCAGCGGCTCGTGGACACTCAACATGACGCTCCTGGGGTCTGAGCATTCCTTGCTGATTAGGAGCAAATTCAGATCAGGTAGGGCTAAGGCGTTTAGCGTTCCTTATTGCCTTTCCTCTCCGGCAGCTCCCACGTCTACACTGCTTTCCATCCAGTGTTTCGAAGCCCGCCGTGGCTACTCTCACTCTGTCCCACCCACCCCAGGCACATTTTTGAAAGTGGAGACTTTTATTTGACTTTGGAGTTTGGGGGAGGGGAGGGGGAACTTTAAGGTCTTCCGTTTTAAATGCTTTGAGTTGCTGGGTGTGATTTTTGTTTGTGAAAAGGCCAATTCTGTGTTTATCTTCTCTGTATCCGTGAGCAGAACCTTTGGAGGGGTCCATCTGAAAGGAACAACTTTGGAGATGAACAAATAAGGGCTCCGAAGCGTGAGCGCCGCATAATATCAGTTGTAATTGCTGAGGAGATGAACCTGATTCTGTGTATTAATAGACACCGGGTCACTGAAAATGTAGCTAATCCAAACAAATGTATTTCCCAAAAAAAGTCACTTGGGGGAAGTAAAAATAGCAAATTTGGAGCACACCAAGTATTTGAGATGACATCACTGTAGGGGGAAAAAAAAAGGTCCAGTGCCACAAATACTTTTTTTTCCCCCAAACCATCCGATATTTATAAATGGAGAATCCCTCCCCCCCTCCAAATTTCCGTGTTAGCGGCGCACAGAGAAACTTTTCAAAGGACGCCGAGTGACGGTGAGTGGAAGGGACAGCCGGGAAGTCTAGCCGCTGGCCTTGAAGGGTTGGTTTGGGTTCCCATGGAAGGTATCGACGTGTGGGTGTCCGCGCAGCACGATGTGGAGTCTCGGTTTTATAAAAGTGGTAATAAACCACCCCACGCAGGGCAGAGTTCCCGCTTAGAAGGTGGATTCCTTAATGAGCACTCCTAAGCCAACACTCCGGGTAACAGGTGTTAGCATGTTGCTGTAGTCGGCTAAGTTTTCCGCAGCTTTTCCAAATGGGGGCCACTCGGTGCTTCACCTGGGATTCATGTTTGGAAGATGAGAAGCAGGGGGTGGGGGAAAGTGAAGGGTCATCTGTGACTCCCTTAGACCCTCCCGGCCCTTAGAGGCCTGGGGGCCCCACAGGAGGTTTTTGTAAATGGCTGTGTAACTGCCGAAGGGACAGGACCGCTCGACAGCTTGTGTGGCCACAAGCCTCAGTACCCTGATGCTCCGGGCTCTGGCAGGCGCCGGGTCCCTCGGTGGATTAAGGCCCTCATCCGTCTCCCTTCCCTGGCGAGGTGCGCTGGTTGGTCTGCTAATCCGCTGGACCTGGCCACTGCTCGTGATTCGGTCAAAACCGCAAGGCAACACCGCCACCTTTCTGAAAAAGAGAGTATGCAGCTTTGTTTTTGCAAGAAGCTGTTAAGCTCATGATTTCAGATGCGTGCGCCCAATTTCGCGTTGCGGTGGGGGGTAGGCAGGGGAGGGGCTGGTTTGTCTCTAAAAGGAGTTGAAGTACGTGATGGTAGAATTGCAAAAGGGACTTAGGGAACTCGTCAAGGAACCCTTCCTAGGGGTGAAAGTGCAGACGAGAGGGAAGACCATGTGAGCCAGGCGCCTAATTCCCGTTTTAGTGGCTCAGTGGAGTCCTGGCGTTTCCCAGGTAGATCCTGGAGCTTCTGAGGACTCCAGTCCCCACCTCCCTTTCTCTTTTTCCTTCCTTTGTTTCCTTTTCTTTTGTTTTAAAGCTTTGGCTTTTGTGTCACCGAAAAGGTAGCTTCAGGAGAACATGACACCAATGCAGATATGGGGCATAGCAAACCTGGGGTCTGGAAATGGACAAAGCGGGTTTGGTCCTCCAAGGTGCAACCTCGAAGGGGTTGATAAGCCCCTGAAAGACGGAGAAGAAAAACGAGCAGCACGTGAAACTAAGTGAATGAGGTGTTGCAGACCATTGATTATTCTTCCTGGATATAATGACGGTCGTAGCTCCCCCCCTCAGATGTCCAGTAGGCAGGGTGCACTTCCCAAGAGAACTGGGTTTATTTTGTAGCCGGCGATGGACAGGGTGGCCTCTTCTCTGTTTTGATTTCTCTCCTGTGCGTTTTCTCAGTGTGCTTTTTTTTTTTCTTGTTTCATGAGCTCCTCAGGTTTGCTTGGAGGGTAGACGGCGGCGATACGTATTGAATGAAAACTATTTCAAGGAAGAAATGCAGCTAGATTGTTCTCTGATCACAGCAAGGGTCGTGGGGCTGTTCATAAGTAAACAGATCACTGTTTTTGACTCTGAAACCGATGTGTGTGCAGCCAACTTCGTTGGAGTGACCTCGTTATTAAGTACAAAATCACCCTTACCACAGCAGGAAACTAGGGCGTTTTTACATGTTAATTAACATATTTAATGATATAAACTCATCGTATTTGAGAGGACGAGGCGGTCTCGTGGTTGAGTGTGTGCACTACACACTCACTGACTCCACAAGAGATTGGTCTGGAGCCAAACTAGCTGGGTTTTTAGCAGGCCGTTCCTACTTTCCAGCGGTATAACCTTGACCTTAGGTACACTGCATAATTCTCTCCGCCTCAATTTGCTTCGTCTGAACGATAAGGATGATGACAGGGTTGGAGTCAGGATTCAATGTCATGATAGAAGATCATTTCTTAAATGCCTGGTATTTGGTTAAGCCCTCAACAAATACTGTCCTGTTTTTACAGAGCGCCATCCTGGGTCGGCGACTTGCCTTGAGTCTCCGTAACTTAATCCGTGAATGTCCAAGTTGGACGAGGTGATCGCACAGACCCTCTCCTCACATTTTAAGGTTCTATGTAAAACACACAAAGACTGGGAACAAGCAAAATTGCGACTGGGCTGTGTAGCTGTTGGACGTAAATGGTAGACCGTTTCTATAACCACAGTAGGTAGTAATACTTCGAGAGCGGTCAAGTTTTTACCCTCTAAAACATTCTCAGTGTTGTTTGGTCAACATCTGTAATCAGGATCCCTGTGAATGGTTTTCGTTCACACCGGAGTTTTTGTGTCAACAAAAGCCGAGGACTCCTGCGTATGTGTGTATGCTCACGTGCACACATACACACACCACGCACAAAGGATCAAAAGGAGAGAGGTCCGCGTGCCTGGGTGGCTCCGTCGGTTAAGTGGCCGACTTCTCGGCTCAGGTCGTGATCTCGCAGTTCGTGAGTTCAAGCCCCGCGACGGGCTCTGTGCTGACAGCTCAGAGGCTGGAGCCTGCTTCGGATTCTGTGTCTCTCCCTCTCGCTCTCTCTGCCCCTCCCTTGCTCACGCTTTTTCTCTCTCTCTCTCAAAAATGAATACATGTTAAGAAACTTAAAAAAGAGTGTTCCATTTATGGATCCCCCTTCAAAAAGAACTACATTTCTTTTGCTTTTTTTTTCTCCTCTTCCAACTCAAAACAGTCCATGCCAAGGCAGACTCCAGTATCCACCATGATCTTGCCTCCTTCCCCTACAAATTTAGGGCAGGTTTAATAAATAAGAATACAGGATGCCCAGTTAAATTTGAATTTCAGATAAACAATGCTTAGCTTTCTAGCAGATTGCAAAACAAGGGGCATACTGTTACCTGAAATGCAGATCGAGCCAGGCATTCTGTATTTCATCTGGCAACCCTGCCTTCAACCTGAGCGACGTCCAGGCACAGGCATCCCGGGTCTGCAGTCCAAGTCTTGTCATCCTTGGCTGCTGTCCTTCTGGAAAACGCAGTGCACCCCTCACCAGGACACCACGGTCATCCTTTAGATCACCTTAAAGGACAACGGATTCACACTTTTGGCTAGATCCTTCCCATCCCTACAATCTCTCTCCTACGAATCGAGGAAATTGAATGAAGGTGTTGGCCCTGAAGGTGTTGACCATATTGGAAACCACTGAAGAAATTGTCACCATGAGCTCAAGAGACGCTCATCAGGCTCTGGTCCCGCCTGCATCATTAATTAGTTTTGTAGCCTAGAAGAAATAATTTAACCTAGGGAAGTGCCTAATTGCATACTATGGTATATATAATTTGTATAAATTTGTATATATACACATTTAAATATATATATGTATACGTATATATGTATGTATATATGTATGCATATATATGTATGTATATATGTATGCATATGTATGTATACATATATGTATGCATATATATGTATACATATATGTATGTATATATACATATATACATATATACATATATGTACATATGTATGTACATATATACATATATGTATGTATGTATATATGTATACATATATATGTATATATATAATTGACCTTTTTAAACTTCATTTTCGTCATCCACAAAAGAGGATTTTTGACTGGTTGCATCTGCATTAGCTTTCAGCCCTAAGATTTGAGATATATATATATTTTTTTTTTCCCAAGCCCTGAGTGTTTTTGTAACATTGGAAGCCCATAAGCTTCATAAAAGCATTACCATGACGTTTTTGAGCGGATGTGTTCTCAGGGAACCAGACAGACGAGAGATGTTCGACACCTGTTTCTTGAGCGGATAAATAAATAATTCACACCTGTCGTCTTCATGATGAACACGTTCTTCTAAGACCATCACTTTGATCGCTTTGTGTGCTCTGTCTTCCTTTTCAGTATCTCACTGAAGACCATGTTTCTGTGTGCTTTTACACGAGCACAAATATCTTAACGATTCCTTAATTGCATCTTGCTAATTTTTAAAATTTTTTAAAAAATTATTGTTTATTATATTTTGAGAGAGACAGAGTGTGAGCGGGGGAGGGGCAGAGAGAGGGGGAGACACAGAATCCGAAGCAGGCTCCAGGCTCCGAGGTGTCAGCACAGAGCCCGACGGGGGGGGGGGGGGGGGGGGGGGGCTCAAACTTGTGAACTGCGAGATCATGACCTGAGCCGAATTTGGACGCTTAACCGACTGAGCTACCCAGGCGCCCCCACCCCCCCACACCCATCGTGCCATTGAAATGACCAATGGATCATTTTTAAAATTTGGGAAAACTTGCTCTGTCAAGATCTTCCAGGAATTTCTACCAGATATAATGAGACGAGGAGGAAGATAAGAGCTAATTCTCATGCTCAGGCCAGTGTCCATGCAATCCGTTTCTATCTGAACTTCCTGTGTCTTTGCTGACAGCCACTGATTCCTTTCTCAGCAGCAGTGTTTGCCTCCTGTGGCTGTTGAAGCAAATTCCCACAGCATTAGTGCCTTAAAACAATGCAGATTTGTTATCTCATAGTTATGGAAGTCAGAGAAGGGTCTCACTGGGCTAACATCCAAGTGTTATTAATAGGGCTCTCTCTAAAGGAGAATCTGTTTCCTTGGCCTTTCTAGATTCTAGAAGCACCTGCACCCCGTAGGTCGTGGCCCCTTCTAGAAGCCATCTTTAGAAGCGATAGTCTAGCACCTTCAACTCTCTCTCTGACTTCCTTCTGCCTCTGCCTCCCACATGCAGGATGGCATATTCCATTGGGCGCATCCAGGATAATCTCCCTATTTTATGGTCATCTGATTAGCAACCTAAATTGCATCTACAGCCTTAATATCCCCAGTGTCCTGTGTCTTATTAGCACGGCTGGTATCACAGCAGTGTCATAGACTGGAGGCTTACACAACAGAAATTTATTTTTTCACGGCTCTGGAGGCTGGAGGTCTGAGGGTGCCATCATGGTCCGTGTCTGGTGAGAGGTCTCCTCTTGGCTTGCCTTCTCATTATGTCCTCACATGGAAAAGAAAAAGGAAAGAGAACAGAAATGGGGGTGGGTGGATGAACTCTCTGGTTCTCTTGCCACAAGGGCACTAAGCCCATCATGGAGGGCCCTACCCTCATGACCTCATCTAAACCTAAGTATTTCCCAAAGGAAATACTGACAGTATTTCCCTAAGTATTTCCCAAAGGAAATACCATCACATTGGGGGTTAGGGCTTCAATATATGAATTTGGAGAGGGGTATGGGACACCCTATGGCCCATAGGACCATGTAAAGCAACATATTCACAGGTCCCTGGGACTAAGACGTGGACATCTTTGCAGGGGACACGTTATTTTGCCTATGACCTCACTTTCCTCAACTTTGCAGTCTCTCCGTCCTGCAGATTTTCTTCCACAGAACTTTCCCCTTAATATGGATTATGTAGCCACAATCCCAGTGTTTTTCCCAGGGTGGTCCACAGAAGACTAGTTCCACAGGACGTTAAACATTTGTGTAGCAGGACATTTTTAGCCAGAGGGAAGCAAAATATCCTGAAAATTAGATTGGATCTTTAACTGCAGGATTTCTCGAAGACTTTAGTAGTTCTAATTTTTTTTTAATTTTTTTTTTAAGTTTATTCATGAATTTTGAGAGCGAGAGAGAGGAAGGGGGAGAACCCAAGGAGATCCCACATGGTCTGTGCAAAACCCAACATGGGGCTCAATCTCCTGAACCGTGAGATCATGACCCGAGTCGAAATCGAGGGTCGGATGCTTCACCGACTGAGCCACGTAGGCAGGCCTGTATATTATGAACTTTTAACAGGCAGTGACTCTCAAATGTATTTCACCTTTATCCACACAGTATCCCATGGGGCAGTTTTTGCTGGATAAACACATTGTGGGAAATTCTGCTCTGCACAGAGAAGCTCACGGTTTTCAACAGTGATTTATTTAATGGAGTGAATCTCTGTATGTAGGTTACTGGCAGGCCCTTCCCACCCACCCAGGTGTGCACTCCGATGGTTTCCCTTCTGGCTGCTTGCTCACATCCTTACCAGTCCTCACATGTCTGGTTTTTTTTTTTTTTTTTTTTTTTTTTACTGGTATCAGTCATCAGTGTCCCTGACCCCAGGGATATCCTCAGTAGGATTATAACCCTGTCCTCCAGGAGCTCACAGGCAACCTGGAAAATGCTGTGTGTGAGTTCTGTATTTGTTCGTTCATTCATTCCACACCTGTTTCTTCTCTGTTTCCCTTGCAATGGAAGGAAGCAAGTTACAGGAAGCTAGGAGCTGGGTATACAGTTGGGGGAGCAGGAAAGAAACATTCCCTGTCTTCACATGGAATATTAGAGCAGCAACAAGTCTCCATGAGAACACAGTGAGCTGACCCTTTAAAAATGGGTGCATTTTAGGGATGCCTTGGTTATGGCTCAGGTCAGGATCTCACGGTCCGTGGGTTCGAGCCCCATGTCGGGCTCTGCACTGATAGCTGAGAAGCCTGACTGGGATTCTCCGTCTCCCCCTCTCTCTGTCCTCCCCCCACTCACTCACTCTCTCTCTCTCTCTCTCAAAAAAACATTAAAAAAAAAATAAGGGTGAATTTTAATTCCTGAATGGAAGTTGTTATTTGTCCGCGGAGGCCAGCATTTTTGTGTTTGTTTTCACTGCTTTATTTGGTGGCGGTGTTAGAACAGTGAACCGCATAGAGGGCCCCATGAAATATTTGTTACAAAGACATTTTATTCTTCCCCCCAAAGACTATTCGAACCGCATAGAGGGCCCCACAAAATATTTGTTACAAAGACATTTTATCCTTCCCCCCAAAGACTATTCGAAAGCAATACAAGTAGGCTATCTATGTGTTGATATATTTGTAGGCATATGTGCGTGTGTTTTAAAACTAGAACAACAAGGCGGGAGTGCCTCGGTGGCTCAGTCGGTTGAGAGGCGGACCCTTGATTTCAGCTCAGGTCATGGTCTCCCCGTTTGTGGGTTTGAGCCCCGCATCAGGCTCTGCGCTGGCAGTGAGGAACCTGCTTGGAGTCTCTCTCTGTCCCTCTCTCCCCGCCCGTCCCTGCCTCTATCTCTCTCTCTCTCAAAATAAACTTTAGAAAGCCTGGAACAGCAAGGGGATAAGAGCCTGTAAAATACGAAATTCAGAAAAAGTAGTTATCTCTGGAGTGGGCCAGGTGAGGAGATACGGTGTAGCCTAAAGTAAGGAAAAAGTTGCTGGTGGTATTCTTAGGTGTTGGGGGAGGGAATGTTTATTATTAAGCAAATTAATTAAACTTGTTCATTCAGGGATCAATGATGACTGTGACAATGTAACATGAGTCAAGGGTTGTAACTAGTCCAATTTAGTGCACCTGGGATCCTTTAAAAAAATTAAGTTTTTCAAGACCAGAAAGAATAGCCCTCATCTTTCACCTGCTGTAGCATGTGACAGGCACAGCCAGTAAGATTGTGTCAAGTTGAACTGACCCAGATCACATGGACTCTAATCTAGTCGAATTACATTGGAGTGTACAAGAAGACGCCAAAGTGCTTAACCCCAGGGTTGAAAAGCATTTGATGGACATAAATAGGATCTTTAAAAACAACAACAACAAAAAAAACAATAACTATTAGCCAAATAATAGTTTTACAGCCTTGCTATTTTAGGATTTAGGCTTTCTACTTTATAAGCAAGGTAGCGATTGTTTTTAATGAGTGATTTGCACTAAACTCTATTCTGCTATAATCCAGAATAAATAGTAAATTGAACTTTGCTTAACCAGTTTTAGATCTTATTCCTAGATACAATATGAGGGTCTCTAAATGCTGTTAAAATGTATCATTTACTCCCGGATATTTAAAATAAATAAGGCAGGGGCGCCTGGGTGGCGCAGTCGGTTAAGCGTCCAACTTCAGCCAGGTCACGATCTCGCGGTCTGTGAGTTCGAGCCCCGCGTCAGGCTCTGGGCTGATGGCTCAGAGCCTGGAGCCAGTTTCCGATTCTGTGTCTCCCTCTCTCTCTGCCCCTCCCCCGTTCATGCTCTGTCTCTCTCTGTCCCAAAAATAAATAAACGTTGAAAAAAAAATTTTTTTAAATAAATAAGGCTGATTCCTGACATATTTGTGTGTGTGTCTGTGTGTGTGTGTATATACATATATGTATATGTATGTGCATATAAGAAGTATATATAAATATATGTAAATGTGTAAATATATTTATATATGAATATATAAATATTCATATATTTATAGTTATATATTAATATATTAATATTATATTATAAATATATAACTATAAAACATATAAATAATATTGATATAAATGTTAATATATTTATATATTTATATATATTTTATATATGTATATATTATATATGTATATATTATATTATTTATTGTATATATTATATATATAATATATATGTATATCTATTATGTGTATATATGTATATATATGGCTTGTTTGCTTGTGGTTATATTTGCCTGGCACAGCAAAGTGCCCTCTAGAGCCATTGAAAGAAGAATTATTTTTCTCCTGTTGGTGGAAGGAAGATGAAGTCTTCCATTTCCCCGTAGGGCCTATGGGAGCACATGCTTCTCTTACTTTAATCACGCCAGTTGACGTTTGCTGCATTCAGCCACCTTAGATTAGCCCAAGAAGCAGCAGAATTTTGGCGGTACAAGGACTGACTTTAGCTACTGTAACATCGTGAAGTGTATTTAATGGCTTCCCTCACGTCTAGGAGCTTAGCCACAGCTCGGTCTGTGTAGCAATAAAGAGTGGCTCTACAAGCAGTCAGACAGGTAGTCTGTCTTGTCAGGCACCCAGTTCCATCTGCCATCTGAGTGACTTTTCTGCCCTCAACCTGCATCTCTCTTCCCCATCTCTTAAGTGCTGCAGAGGCATCAGTTCTTATGAAATGTAGACAGGTAGCCCCAGGGAGTATGTTCCTTTCACAGATAAGGTGAAGGGACTGGAAAGTGCCCTATAGCTTTCTGTCCTTCCTGTTTCCCCAAACATTCTTCCTTCCAGAAGTCATTCAACTTGGTCCTCCTCAAGACTGGTTCGGCTGGTTTCTCTGAGAGGCGTAGAGTTCCACGGGAGAGCTTTGTTGGTGCTCAAGCTCCACACGGGGCAATAAAGCTCCAAAACAGGTCACATCTAGAAGATGCTATTCAACGTTACTTGAACAATGATCTCCTCAGGACTTTAAAAGTTTTTATCATTTTGTGCTTCCTTCCTGTCCTTGCTGCCATGGGTGAATATTTTTATAAAGTTACAAAGTGTATACATAAGTTTATATTCAGCCATTTTATCAGTCAGCATGATGTCGTAAGTCATTTTCCAAGCTGCTATGTAGCATCACATTCTTGGTTTGGAGACTGTATCGAAGTCCATCAAGTGAGTATAGAGTAAGTTGCTAAGCCTTTTCCACTTGTGTTGGAAAAGGAAGCCAGTTATAGTTTTTATGTTATAAATAACACTACTATGAAAATCTTAATGCACATAGCCTTTTTATTCCCCAGGATTATTTTATAGGATACTCATTGTTTAGAGTAACTATCCAAGTGTAGGAATAATGGTTATGAATCTTTATGATCCACTGCGGTAGCTGATATTTCTGGAGCACTTACTATGTACGAAGCTTAACCCTAGTCTGATTTCCATTTGGAAATGAATGCTTGCCCCTGTAACAGAGCTAGCTCTCAGAGTTGTCTTGGGTACTTAGTGGCGACTGGTGTTCTATAAGCTTTTCACACCTTCTCGGTCAAGAATAAAAAGGAAAAGGAGTCATAGTTACGAGATACCTTTGGAAACTTCTGTGTGGCTCTTTGGGGGACCACCTGTTACCAAATATGACTGATATCTCATCAAAGGACAAGCAAAGAGGACTAGGAGTTAATGAGAACCTGTTATCTGTGGCACTTGTAAGATCTCATTCAATCCTTAGAGAATGCTATGGGACACGTATGATTGTCCATCTCATTTTATAGATGAAGAAGCCAAGTCTCAAAGATATTAAGCAACTTGGTCAGAGTAATGTAACCAGTAAGTGGCGGAGGCCACATCTGATCCCCTTGGTTCCGCTGTGTCAAGATGACCTTTGCTATTAGAACCTAGAACTCCCTCCTCCCACCCCCCATTCCCCCACTCCTCCCCCGCTCCAACATACACACCTACTTGGCCAAGTAGATTTAATATGCTTCTTTCTGGACTACAACTCCAGGCATATACCCAGTTACCATTATTGTTCTTGGTTTCCTAAACAGTGATTTATCAAGAGACTTGTTTCTAGTATGAGTTAATCCATACATTACACATGCCATCCTCCCAGAATTTTAGGACCTTTTTGTTTAAGTTTATTTATTTTTTTTTTAATTTTTTTTTTCAACGTTTATTTTTGGGACAGAGAGAGACAGAGCATGAACGGGGGAGGGGCAGAGAGAGAGGGAGACACAGAATTGGAAACAGGCTCCAGGCTCTGAGCCATCAGCCCAGAGCCTGATGCGGGGCTCCAACTCACGGACCGCGAGATCGTGACCT
Source organism: Prionailurus bengalensis (assembly GCF_016509475.1). Lineage (NCBI taxonomy): Eukaryota > Metazoa > Chordata > Mammalia > Carnivora > Felidae > Prionailurus > Prionailurus bengalensis. The sequence continues at coordinate 6,582,272 of NC_057347.1, forward strand.
GGCTGAAGTCGGACGCTTAACTGACTGCGCCACCCAGGCACCCCTAAGTTTATTTATTTTTGAGAGAGATACAGACAGTGAGAGTAGGGGAGGGGCGGGGGGGGGGGTGGAGAGAATCCCAAGCAGGCTCCACACTGTCAGTGCAGAGCCCAATGTGGGGCTCGATCTCACAAAACCATGAGATCATGACCTGAACCGAAACCAAGAATTGGACGCTTAACCAACTGAGCCACCCAGGTGCCCCAAGAATTTTAGGACTTTTAATGAAAGCTGACTATTTCAATCTCCATTTGAGAACAAAAATGCAAGGAATTTTTGAAAACCAACAACAAGAATAGAATTGCCGTAAGACCCAAAACAATAAAAGAAATCTCTAGAACCAGAGAGTAGAATGGTGTTCGGCAGGTGCTGGAGGGTGGGAGAAATAAAGAGAGGTTGGTAAAAGGATACAGACTTTCGTTATAAGGAGAATGAGGTCCGTGGATCTAATGTATATAGCATGGTGACTGTAGTTGGTAACAATGTATGTATAACTGGTTTGCCAAGAGCCTGGAACTTAAGTCTCCTCACCAAAGAAACAAACAAACTAACGTAAATATGTGAGGTCAGGGCCATGTTAATTAACTCAGTGGTGGGTATCCTTCAAAAGCCTGTATGCATATCAGACCATCATGTTGTGCACTCTTACCTTAGAATTATGTCAATTATACCTCAATAAAGCTGGAAAAAAATACCTATGTAGTAATTAGAAGTAAAACACATTATCAGTGGATCAGGATTGTGTCTGTTGTACATATACACGTAGACATTTATGTGTCTATGAATTTAAACTCTATTAATCTGTGATAATGGCTGCTCTCAAATCAGCAATACAATAAATGTTTGTTGGGAAAATTGTCCTTTCAGAAGTAAATGATTTCAGCTATTTTGTAATGAATCTTTTAAACAACTCCATATGGATCAAAGAGCTAAGGAAATCTATAAAATGTTAGAAGAAAACAATAATTTTATAATCTTGGAATAAGATACGCCCTCCCCAGCATGTTGCCGAAGAAATAAAAATTGACATATTTGGCCACTTAAAAAGTTTCAGACGCTACATGGGGGGAAAAAACAGCAAAAGAAATTTAAAAATCGAAACAGTAGATTGAAAGAAAACACTTGAAATGTGTATTCAGACAAACTTATTAAAGGGACTTGTATAAACAATAGGATTAAAAGCCCACAACCTAAAGAGAAAGATAATTCAAAGGCAAAAAAACAGTCAAAAGGCACATGGAATATACTGAAACCACATTCAAGAATATTCAGATTGAAAGACAGCATTTTTTAAAAACATCAGATTTGTAAAAATTTAAAATATTGGTAGCATCAAGTATTTAGCAAGTATGGAGAAATAGACATCCGAAGGCTTAGCACATCCGAATGGGATACAATTTGACATTTTCTGGGGCGCCTGGGTGGCTCAGTCGGTTGAGCGTCCGACTTCGACTCAGGTTGTGATCTCACGGTCTGTGAGTTCGAGCCCCACGTCTGGCTCTGTGCTGACAGCTCAGAGCCTTCTGTGTCTCCCTCTCTCTCTGCCCCTCTTCCGCTCATGCTCTGTCTGTTTCTCTCTCTCTCTCTCAAAAGTAAAATTAAAAAAAAAAAATAAAGAAAAACAACAATTTGACATTTTCTGTTACGTTTTAAATGAGCTTACCATCAACCAAGATTAAGGCAGGTAATCTAAAGAGACGCTTGCATGTACAGGGATTCTCATGACATCACATTATAGTTTATAATGCCAAAAAGGATGGAAACAGTGTAAACATCCATCAGTTAGTGGCATGGTTAATTTAATTATGGTACACTCATACAATGAAATACGATAAAATACAATGCAAAGAAAAAAATAAATGATAAAATTCTGTATGAACTGACATGAAAAGATCTCTAAGACCTACAATTAGTTTTTAAAAACAGATTATGGGGGCGCCTGGGTGGCGCAGTCGGTTAAGCGTCCGACTTCAGCCAGGTCACGATCTCGCGGTCCGTGAGTTCGAGCCCCGCGTCAGGCTCTGGGCTGATGGCTCGGAGCCTGGAGCCTGTTTCCGATTCTGTGTCTCCCTCTCTCTGCCCCTCCCCCGTTCATGCTCTGTCTCTCTCTGTCCCCAAAATAAATAAACGTTGATAAAAACAGATTATGAAACAATCAGGCAATATATTTGCATTTTTATTTTATTTTTTTAATGTTTATTTTTGAAAGAGAGAGCATGAGCAGGGAGGGGCAGAGAGAGGGGGAGACAGAAGATCCAAGCAAGCCCTATGCTGTCAACACAGAGCCCAACGCAGGGCTCGAACCCCCGAACTGTGAGGTCGTGACCTGAACCAAAGTTGGGCACTTAACCGACTGAGCCACCCAGGCGCCTCTGCATTTTTATTTTTAAAAATATTTAGTTGTAAACACACAAAAGAGAAGCTCCAGGAATAGAAGTCACACTGTTCACAGTGATATCCAGGGGTAGAGTAAGACCTTATCTTTTGTGTATACACACACACGCCATTTGAACCCTTTAAAATAAGAATGTATCGGTTTCTATAAAATTTTTAAATAAGCTAAAGTATAAAGAGAAATTGACCACATTATCCTAGTAGTGGAAGAGGACACATTTCTGTAAGCCTAACTGAATAGACAAAAATTCAGGATTTGTAGGGTTTGAGTACCAAAGTTAAATTGGCTATATATTTTAAGCCTCTGACATGATCTAGAATATTAGAAGACAATTTTGAATTTAGTGCCCGACCCCAACACTCGAAACGTCAAGAAGTTTAAGATACCAGACTCATCTTGACCCACAGGCACTTTAAAAAATATATATTTAAAAGTCGAAATATTTTAAGCTCCATGAGTTAGGAATCCAAACACAGCAAGACACGCTGAAAAGCGTTTAAGGCGTATGCATAGAGAACAAAAGCCTAGAAAAATCCATCGCCAAGGTAATTATTTCTGGGTGGTGAGGCTATGAGTAATGTTGAATTTTTATTTTTATATTCCCATATTCTTTATTTTGATTATTCGGTGTGTCTTGTGCCGTCTATAATACTCGGGAATGACTCTGGTAATAATCCGCTAAGTGAGTGTTTTTTGTTTAAGTCATGGCATAGTGGAGGTCAGAGAGACCTTCTCTGAGGCACACCTAGATGCAGAGGTGGCTGAGAACCTGATGGGGGCGGGGGGAGGGGGGTGTTCAAGTTCATAATAAATTCCCACCAATAGGGGCGCCTGGGTGGCTCAGTCGGTTAAGCCTCTGACTCTTGATTTCGGCTCAGGTCATGATCTCACAGTCCACGAGATTGAGCCCCACATTGGGCTCTGTGCTGTCAGTACAGAGCCTGCTTGGGAGTCTCTCTCTCCCTCTCTGTCTGCCCCTCCTGTGTGCTCTCTCCCTCTCTCTCTCTCAAAATAAATAGATAAACTTTAAAAAAGCAATGAAGATAAGTATTATTATAGAATTTACACGGTATTCTATAAAGTGCTCTGTATACCTATTATCACGTATTCTCTCCCTTTCCAGAAAATTCTTAGGGAAGGCTTTCTTGTTTGTTTCACTCTCCAGAGAGGGGTGATTGTTGTCCAGCTTGGGTCTTTAGGTGTTTCTGAAGAGAGCCCCAGCCTCATCTGGGACCCTGCAAGTTTACCACTGGTTGTCAGGATTAGCGAAGGCTCATGACTGTTTTTCAGACACAACTGAGAACCGAAATCCTTTACTCTTAAAATTGAAAATATTGTTCTGTCTAAAAATAAAAGCAAGGGGAAGAGCTCTCTGAGGAGGGAAGAACACTGGGGGATCAAGTAGCGAAGAGAACAGTCTGCTTTATTATACTGGATATATATAGTGCATGTTATATATACATATAATATTTTATGGTGCATTAAACTCTCTCCACCAAAAATAAATCCCATTAGTCCGTATGCTTTTATTTTCATACCAATTCTGTGAGATCACAAAGGTGCTCGTACAGATGAGGAGACATTAAGACTGGGGCGCCTCAGGTGGTTAAGCGTCCAGCTCTTGGTTTCGGCTCAGGTCATGATCTCGCTGTATGTGGGTTCGAGCCCCACATCGGCTCTGCTGTGGCAGTGCAGAGCCTACTTGGGATTCTCTCTCTTTCCCTCTCTCTTTCTGCCCCCTCCCTTCCTGTGCTGTCTCTGTCTCTCTCTAAATAAATAAATAAAAGGGAAAGAAGAAATCTGTCTAAGGTCCCCAGTAGATTTAAAACCAGAACGTTAGCTTCTGGGTCCCCAGAACCAAGTTCACCACATGACTCCACTGAGAAATGTGCCGGCAGGGGAAGCAGAAACCGTGCTAAGATCGGCAGGTGCCTGGCATTGAACCCAGTGGCTCTCTCGACAGAGCGATCCCCCTGCTCAAAGCTGTCTTCAGCGCCACCCGCGCTGGCTTCAGAGCCGAAGAGCTTTCGGTTAGGAGAGGAGGAAATCCAGCAAGACGAACCCAGTTTTGGCTGGAGACGAGAACAGGATGAAGCCGAGGGGTTGCAAAGGAACCTCGGGCTCCATGGAGTGCCAGCCTCTGCAGAAGTTTCCGGTCTTAACACATAGATTAGAAGCTGACACCATGGAATGTCCCAGAGACAGAAAATATTCTAAATGTTATGTCTGGTTGTTTCAAAACCTTGTGTCTAACAGCAAGGCTATGATTATTTTCTAACATTAAAAAATTTTTTTTAATATATGGACATTTGCTATTTTTCCAAAGTTGAAAATAACCAGAATCAGTACATTAATGGAAGATGTAAGGCATATATATACATACATATATAACATGTGTATACTCACATATACTCCTATATATACTCACATATGTATCATCCCTTTTTTTTTTTAATGTTTATTATTGAGAGGCAGTCTCAGAGCATGAACAGGGGAGGGGCAGAGAGAGAGGGAGACACAGGATCCGAAGCAGGCTCCAGGCTCCGAGCTGTCAGCACAGAGCCCGATGCGGGGCTCGAACTCACGGACCATGAGATCGTGACCTGAGCCAAAGTCAGATGCTTAAGCAACTAAGCCACCCAGGTGCCCCTGTATCACTCTTAATATGTGTCACTATTCTATATATAACAGTGCGAGTGTATAATGTATAGTATTAGACTGTCTATTGTATATGTATGTATATATTATATGTATCCTGTGAAAGGTCAAAGATTTATTCTTTGTGGTGTTATATCTGCTGCATAAAAATTAAAGGGAAAAACCTGAAATGTTCAACCAAAGGAAAATGTTTGAAATCACTGAAAATGGGATAGAGCATGCACATTAAATATGGTGCTTTCAAAGAATACCTCCATGAGATGGAAAACTGTTTATTTAAAAATTTTTATTTTAATATTTATTTATTTTTTGAGAGAGAGACAGAGCACGAGCAGGGGAAGGGCAGAGAGAGGGAGACACAGAATCCGAAGCAGGCTCCAGGCTCTGAGCTGTCAGCACAGAGCCCGACGCGGGGCTCAAACTCACGAACTGTGAGATCATGACCTGAGCCAAAGTCAGGTGCTTAACCGACCCAGCCACCCAGGTGCCCCAGAAAGCTATTTATAAATCAGAAAAGAGGTTTCAGTGTTCCATATGTCAAACAATCCCAGTTCTTGAGAAATCGTAGGGTAGATATTGTATATATACATATATATATGTATATGCACATACTGTGTATATATTATATGTATTTCACGTATATATGCATATGTGTATATGCATATATGTATATACTGTGTGTATATATTATATGTATTTCACGTATATATGCACATGTGTATATGCATATGTGTATATACTGTGTGTATATATTATATGTATTTCACGTATATATGCATGTATGTGAATTGGAAGAAAGAAGGCCAAGTGTTGGCAGGTGTTCTATCACAAGTGTTAAAGACGTGAATTACCACCAACTTTGCTCTCCATCCCGGAGCCTCTGTACAGTTTCCAAATTTTCTATGATGAACATGCCTTTCTTTTCTAATCAGAAAGGTGATACATACCGTAAGTGATGCCAGCACAGGATACTACCGGCACCGCTCAGGATCTCAAAAGAACTAAAATAGACATTCGAGGACTCCAGCCATGTGGAATGAAACTTCTCCTCTTCACTGGGGGAGAATGCCTTTTCCTTGCCCTCCCTGCTCCAAGCTCCACTTCCCCCTTGGTTATCAGTGTTTCTCCAAGTTGGCTCTGGACAGGTACGCTGCCTTATTAATGGCCTTACGAATGTCCTTATTAAAATCACCTAGCGATTTGTCGCTGCTAAAGGAGTCTGGGTCGGACTGTTGCAAGTGCCTTTACGTGGGGCGTGATGATACCTTCCTTGTAGAGATGGCACAGCCCGGTCCAGGAAGGGTTGAGCGCCAGCTCAAATTCACGCCCATAGGAAGTCAGCAGCGCAGGACTCGAACCTGGATCCCCGGGCATCGGGTCTGGTGACCTCTCGCAGCCAGCGGGTGGCCACCAGGAGGTGTAAATCAAGAGGCCCTCTTCTCAAGGACCCACCCCCCCCCCGCCCCCACCGCCCCAGCAATAGCTTTCAAGGAAAGCGGGTCAAATGGCAAGTTCTTTCTCCTGCAGGCCATTCCTGCTGTCCCCGGGGCTGTGCAAGCTGTCTGCCTAATCCACTCGTGGCTCCACGCCATGAATACATAAACAAGTGGGGAAAGCCTCCGAGAGGAATCTGGATGCCCAAATGGAACAATTTGTCTTCTGAAATTATTGTTTGAAATTGTTTATGTCAGTTGCCGAGTTTCTGTTCTGGGCCTCGGGGACCTGTTGGTGATGGGGGGAACAGTTCCCTGCAGCTGGGCAATGACCTTGGTGGGGCGGCTCTGGGGACGATGTGGCCTGGTGCTCGCCTGTCCTCCCGCCACAGGCCGGGGCACCCCGAGAGTTATCTGGTGCTCACTGCTTGCTGGGCCTACTCGAGGTGTGTCTCATGCGCCCACTTAATCTTAACAAGGATCCTATATGGAGGAGATGTCACTCCTCCCCCCCCACCCCCCCCCGTCCACTCCCTACCCCTAAACGCACAGATAAAGAAATGAAAGCACCTTTAAGGAAATTTCTTAAGATTCCACGACCAGGAAATGGAAAAGGTGGGACATGAACCTGTACCCCCCTGACCCATGTTTTCAGCCGCTCCCCTGTTCTGCTTTCCATAAGCACCAGACCGGCCAGAGCTGGCTTCAGCCATCTGACTCTCTCAGACATCCTCCGAGAGAGCATGCAAGATGTCATTCTGTCCCCTTAGTGACCGAAGTGACAGTGTAACCCCAAGGCATCTCTGCTGGTCCCCTCTGGCATCTCGAGCTCTTGTAACATAAAAGCCTTAAGCTCAGAAACCTGGCAGCTTTGTGAGTGAGAGAAATTGGCCTTTTGAGGCACGACTTAGGTCTTCTTCAAATGTTTTGACAAACAGAGTGCGGTGCTTAGGGGAAGAGTAGCTTCGCGGTGTTTGTGTGAACACACATCTTTCTAAAATGGCTTTAGAGCGAGCCGTGAGGCTTGCTCATTGACCTAACTGCACGGTAATGCTGAGCTGGGCTCTTTGGATCTGAATATTCTCCTGCTTTTTAACCTCCAGAGGCCTGGTGCTAGAAGCTGGCCTGAATTAACGTCGGTCGATCTCCTTAAAGAAACCAGAGTCAGAAACTCTCTTAGAATTAAGAAAGAACAGAGTGCAGGCCTGGGGCCACTGAGGCCAGTCTGTTACTCACCCCCCGCCCCACCCCAGGTTCACCTTCTGCTCCCAGACCAGCAAAGCGCCACATCAGTAACCTGGTCATCATCGTTACGCCCTCTTCTCTGGATGTTCCCAGAAATGAGTGGGTAGACGCTTGGGCCTTTATCATTCTTGGCCACTGCGGCCATGTGGCCACACATCGGCCTGCAGGGCAGCGTTTGGCCCAGGAACAGTTACTATTGGTACCTTGAGTCAGAAGGCATCAGAGTGTGTTTGGGCATCGAACGACACACAAAAGTCAAGTCCTGGCTCTCTGCCTTATTTGGGAAACACGGCCAGGACAGGGGCGGGAACAGCATAGGCAACCTGGTGTCGGAGGGCATGTTCTCCTCCCCAGTTTTACCTCAGGGGCAGCCAGGGTCCTCTTTAGCAGACGGAGCAAGAAGATGCCAGACCCACAGGTGACTCAGACAGCTTATGTGAAGGGTTGCTGTGTCCCAGAGTTGGGTAATGCCAGGGGGAAGGAAGAATTTTATGGGTGGGCCACCCATTGGGCAAGAAAAGGAGGGTTCTGTCTCTAGTGGAGATAGTGTATCCCTCAGTGTTGGCTTTCAGCCCTGGAAGGGACCCGGCATCTCCTCCAGAGGAGTCTTGCTTGGCCAACGGCTCCCCCAATGTCCTTTGCCCAACAAACACCACCACGAAGACAAAAATGTCAAAGTCATGGATTGTACGTAAAGATCAATCTGGCTAAAGTCAGGATTCAGCAAAGTCTGAGGACCAAGTTATGGACGTGTACCATTTACCGCCCTTTCTGAGGGAAGAACCCCCGGCTGGTTGCTGCTGTCTTGTGTCCAGGGCTTGTGCTCTTTACCTGGCCTGGTGCAGAGGGGACACAACGCAAACAGCCACCCAAGATGCTGTACGTGACATGCGTAGCCCAGGTTCCTGGCCAGGAACGTGTCAAGGGTGTGCTCCGGTGGGCGTGTTTTGGCCACCTGACGAGCTCCAAGCCTACACTCCTAGGAATTCTGGCTGGTAACATGTTTGAAAACAGATCTCAACATTTTTCTTGCTTGTGCTGATGGCTCTCTGCCTCCACTGGATTCTCTTCCTCAACGCTCATCAACAGGCAACGCCTTTGTTTGCAAACAACACAGAATCCAATGATAGAAATCTTGATCGAGCTGGAGCGGAGAGAAGCGGTTCCTAGAGCGGTACCTGTGTGTCTCCTGGAACTCAGCCACAAGGACGTGGTTGGACCCGAAGGAAAGTCAGCTGGAATTGAGGACTGGCGTGCCCTCAGGACACTCTCCCCGGCTCCTGTCCATACTCCAGTCTTTCTTCTCTGGCTTCGCCATTTTCCCAGCTCACATGGTTCACAGTGGTCAACCGCAAAAGCTCCCAAGTTTGCTCGCTCTCGGTCTGATTTCCAAAATCCCAAAGGAAGAGCCCAGCGTGCCTGGGTCGGTGCCCGTCCTCGGAACAAAAGTTGTGGTCACAGGCAGCCCGGTGGGGACATCTTAGCTGTGTAAAACCACTTTCATAGCAGGTTTTTAAAAAGACGTTTCTTCGTAAGAAACCAGTGGAAAACCGTTCAGAAAAGAGTAGAAGGCAAGGTGTCACTGGCTTCTGTTTTTTTCTTTTATTCCTCACTCAGCCAGTGACTTCCATGTCAGTATCTCCCTATGTCATGAGGCGCACGGATAGACTTTAGGAAATGAAAATTAGCCACCCCCTCCCCCCCCCCCCCCCACACACAGCAAATTAAGGGATATGGGCTTAACAACGTTATTTGTTTCAGTGTCTCTGGAGAAGGAACCAGAAAAGCCTTCTCTGGTTCCCAGGTGACATAAAGCTCCCTTTTCATGGCATCCCCATAATTGCCATTATAATTATTTGCTTAACCTCTTTCTCTTTTTCTCTCTCTCTCTCTCTCTTCTTTCCTGAGACTGCAAAATTTATATAGACGGAACTCACGACAGCTTTATTTGCGGCTGGATTCTTCAGTGTCTAAAACAGCGCCTGGGCGGCATATTAGGTGGTCAGTAAATACTGAATGAATGAAATGCACGAATGAACGATGCCAGTCTGTTTGCCTGACTGCCCACTCCCTGGATGAAGGCGTTACCCCAAGGCCTCCTGGTAGACCCACCAGTCCGGCGACCAATAATCCTAGGAACAGTGCTTTCATACCCTGACCCCGCCCTTTCTCTCTCTCTCGCTCTCTCCACCTTCTTAATTTCTTATCAGGGCGGAGTCCTTCTTCTTAAATCCTCCCTTTCTTCTCCACTCCCACCACATACCAGTGGATTTTCTTGCCTTCCTCATGGATCACAGACGGTCTTCAGACCAGCGCTGTCTCCCCCATCCGTGTTAGCATGAAATCGGTCCGCCTCAAACTGCAATGTTAGCACGTTACTCTGCTGTTCAAAACACGCCCATACCGCCTCTTTCTACGGGATGCCGTTCAAATACTTCATAGCATTTAAGGCCCTCTGTCCACGAATCCCCCCCTCCCTTGCCAGTTCCATCTCTTACCAGCCCACGATAGGATCTCTTTTCTTAAAAAAAATTTTTTTTTAATGTTTATTCATTTTTTAAGAGAGGCAGAGCGCGAGAGAGAAAGGGAGACCCAGATCCGAAGCAGGCTCCAGGCTCCGAGCTGTCAGCACAGAGCCCCACGCGGGGCTCGAACTCACGAACCGTGAGATCATGACCTGAGCTGAAGTCGGATGCTTAACCGACTGAGCCACCCAGACGCCCCAAGGATCTCTTTTCTTGAGCAAGCCAGTATTCCGGGGGACGCTACAAAAACGGTGGGGCTCAATGCAAAATGACAGTGTGGTGCCCTTGGCTCAAAAATGATGAAAATGTCATATGGCCACAGCACTGTGTTAAACCAAGCACAAGGGCCTGCTGAGCGTGGGACTCTGGCAGCGTGGGTCATGTGCTCACGAAGCTGGCCTTGGTCAGGACGTGCTGTGTTTATCCTACATTCAAGTTTGTATGTGTGTTCTTTCCTTGGCCAGGAATGCCCTGTTGCAACCATCGTACCCACACAATTCTCCCTTGAAAATGTTAAGGGTCCGGTTCTTCCACCCCGGGTAGCTTTCTGTGAATATTTATTCTTGAATCACCTGTTGCCCAACGCTTTATTTATCTAACTCGAGTGTGTGTGTGTCTTCTCTTTGCCGACTAGATTATTCATGCCTTTAAATACTTTGTATCATCATCTACGGATGCTTCTGCAGATAGCAAGGAACCGTTACTAATTACCTTGTACATAACACTAAATTACTTTGTTTCATCCTTGTCTACAGATATTTCAGCCCATCGCAAGGAACTGTTAAATACACTTTGAGAGGCTAGCCTGGCAGATAGATGCATGAACGCGTAAATCCCCGGACTGGCCTGGTGATCCTGAAAATTTCTATAACTATTCTAGTTCACATTTCCCTCTACGGGGCCACTTTAGGACCCCCCACGTTTCTGACTTCTTAGAACCTGTACTCACTTGCTCCCCTTCCCTGCACTTTGAACATAATGCTAAGAACTTTTGAAGAAAGAAATACTGTGATCTCATGGGGGAAAGTCTAGAGGTTAAGAAAAAGCTCCGAGGTCTGAACTTGGAGATGTACAAAGACCCTGGTCAAAAACGGAGCCGAGTGTCATGAAATGTTGGCACCTCAAGGAGCCTCTGTGACCATCAGCTCATCTTTCTTGCTTTATTGAAGGAAGCAACTAAAGCTTGGAGGTGAAATGTCTTGACCAAGGTCACGTAGTTATTTGGTGGGAGGACTGGGGCCCGGCCCCCTGAACTCTTATGTGACTTGCAGGGGACATCCCACTGATGTATCACAGCAGACAGAACTTGGAGTGACCTTCTAATCACCCCCCTTAGGTACTTGGCCTGTATGCAAAGCAGACGTTGAATACAGAGGCAGGTTGTTTTTTTAAAATACAGCTCATTGGGGTTTCCTGTGAAATTCTGGACTTTGGTTGTCTGTCATCCGATACACAAATCACTTAAAGGATTTACGGTTAGGCATGGGGCGTATCATACATGCAGAACATGAAAAACGTATAGAGCAGCGAGCGTGGGGTCTGATAGAGGGATCGTTCCTGTGGTTACCAAGGGGGGCTGGTTGCTAGGCAGCGGACAGAAGATTCGAATCGTAGCCATTGTCAGAAGGTGCTATAGAGCAGCGACAACCCTCTGCCATCTGCTGATGTTAAAGGAGGCTTTCCTCCGCTGCTGTTGCTAAGGGATCTGGCCTTGGTCCTCGCCGGAATCGGAAGCTTTCCTGGGCTTTCCATCCCTCACTCCTTCCTTCCAAGTAGAATCACTCCATCCTAAGCAATATCTCTTAAAAGGTTTGAAACCCCCCCCCCCTTTTTTTTTTTTTAGATGGAACTCACAAAAATAAAAATTTAATTTGGAAAGGAGTTAGGGATGATCCAACCCAAGGATTTTTCAAACTCTGCTCCCCAGGGCTCTGACATTTTGTGACAGGCTCTCCTTTTATCGTCTGCCCCTGTGCTATTTTTTTTTTTCCCCCTGCATGTAAGATGTCAGTTTTAAAAAAAATGGTTCTGGTGCTTTTTGGGGTTTTTTGCTTGTTTGTTTCTTAACATTTGAAAGCACCAAATTCGAATTTAGTCTGTCCTTCCCTTCAAGGGTAAGGAGGCTGGAACCCCAAAAGAGGAATTCCTTGGGTTATTAGCTTTGAAGTAAGGTGTTAGAAGAAGGCTTTTAGGCTCACTCCGCAAAGTCCTGGGGAGTTGCTTTCACCTTCCCGCATCAGGGCAGAGCCATTCCTGGAGGGATGTGGCACCTCGGAAGAAAGAGAGCGCGAGGATTCTCTGGATGATGAATTAATACGGTTGCAACAGTGAGCACACAGCTTTCACTCCCCGTGCACCATTTTGGGGATAATTTTATAATTATTTCTCCCCTCCAAAACACTTGAGTTGCTAAATGTAAAGTAAACGTAAGTTATTTTAGGACTTTGACAAGTGTTTGAATACGAATTAATTCATGATTTAGAAAAAGACATCAACTACGACCGTGCTTGGAGGCTCGCAGAGGATATAGAGGCCGAGGGGAATTCGCTGAAGAACAAATGGAGGGTTAGGTAGGAACAGACGAACCGTCAGTGGGGTATAGGACAGAAAATCGATCAAATACGGATAATAGGATGGTCTTAAGAAGGCAGAGTAACCATGGCAGCGAGGGAGAAGTAACAGGCTAGGATGATGCTCTCCAATGATGATCTATCGAGATGGACCAAATAGAAGGTTAGCACGCAGGTCCCAGCAACTCCTTTGTGATTCTTTGGATGATACAGTTTCTTGGGTCCATGGAGTATTCTAGATGGGAGATCATAAACAAGATGGAACAATTGCCCAAGAGTTAAGAAGCACTAAGATACCTAGTAGCGTTGTCTGGGGACAGTAATGTTGCCGGAAGCACTGGAAAGTCTCCTACACCCAGTGGAGGCAAAAGCGGCCATTTTCCACCTTGAGGGAAAAACAGGAGAATTTCCGGGTTTCCGCTGGACCCGCCAGTTTTTGCCAGTGGAGCCCAAGCGGCCGAGTGGGTGGGTAGTGACCCTATTTGCTAGAGGAGGGTACGTAGCTCGGTCCAGCCCCCAGTTTTCTGCTTCCACGGGATGGAAACCATTGAGCAAATAGATTCATTCTGAAATTCTTACGGCAAATCTTCCAATTGAAAACAAGTTTCATTTTGTTGCTTTTCTTTTTCTTTCTTTTACTTGCCTTTCTTGTTCATTCTTTCCTTCCCTCCTTCCTTCCCTCCCTCCCTCCTCCTTCCTTGCTTCTTTCCTCCTTCCCTCCCTCCCTCCCTCCCTCCTTCCTTCCTTCCCTCCTTCCCTCCCTCCTTCCTTCCTTCCTTCCTTCCTTCCTCCTTCCCTCCCTCTCCTTCCTTCCTTCCCTCCCTTCCTCCTTCCTTCCCTCCCTTTTTCCTTTCCTCCCAACCTCCTTCCCTCCCTCCTTCCTTCCCTCCCTCCCTCCTTCCTTCCCTCCTTCCCTCCCTCCCTCCCTCCTTTCTTACCTCCCTTTTTCCTTTCCTCCCAACCTCCTTCCCTCCCTCTCCTTCCTTCCATCCTCTGCTTCCTTTCCTCCCTCCCTCCCTCCCTCCCTCCAAATCACCTCCGTATTGAGCCTAGGGAGACAGATAGCTCATGAAATGACCCAAAGCATAGCCTTTTGTAAACCCAGAGTTTTTGCCACGATACCTGGCCCCTTATACCCCTCTTGCGGCAGAACCTGGCGGGCCGTGACTTAACACGTTTCTCACCTTCTAGTAAATACACGTGAATTAATAATCTTCACTAAAAGAGATAGTTACATATACACACGCACAAATATTCTTCTCACGATGAAAAAAATTAAACCTACTTTCCTACTATATTTCTTTTTTACTTCCTCTTTCTACCTTTCTTCCATCCTTGCCTTCTCTTCTTTTGTCTGCTTCTGTTGGTGCCTAAAACCCTCGGGACGTTCACAACCGATTCACCCCACTTTCATTGGATTAAACGTCCTCAACCTGTTACGTGTAGGCATTTGCACGAATAGTGGTGCCATCTTAATTCGATACTTTGCCTCTGTTGCCAATGTGGGTAGAAGGTCCTTTCCACTTTGGGGCCCTTAAAAACCTTGTGACTGGCAACTGTTCTGAAGGCTTGGTTTGAGGAATCCAAACTAGGATTCCATAGCTGGGGGCTTCAGAGTATCCCAGATTAGACTCCTACGCCCCATAAAGTAGATATTTAAGCCTGATAAGCCCAGCCTGCCACCAGACAAAAGAAAATTTTGAGGTCAGAATATAAAAAAAGAGTAGAAACAGATTCAAGGTTCTACAGGTATACGTTATATGGCAAACACAATATCTAAAATCCATTTGATAAAGAAATTATGTCAGAATAATTAGTTAACAATCTGATAAAGTAATCAGAGCCTTTTTTAATTAAAAAAAATTACCATTTATTTATTACTGAGAGAGAGAGAGAGAGACAGAGAGCACGAGCAGGGGAGGGGGCAGAGAGAGAGGGAGACACAGAATCCGAAGCAGGCTCCAGGCTCCGAGCTGTCAGCACCGAGCCCGATGCAGGGCTCGAACTCATGAACTGCAAGATCATGACCTGAGTCGAAGTCTGACACTTAACTAACTGAGCCACCCAGGCGCCCCGAGCCTTTTCTTTTTAAAAAAAAAAAAAATTTAGGAGTTCAGAGCCTGGAGCCTGCTTTGGATTCTGTGTCTCCCTCTCTCTGTGCCCCTCCCCCACTCATGTTCTGTCTCCCTCTAAAATAAACATTTAAAAAAACCCCTTTTTTTTAAATGTTTATTCCTTTTTTGAGAGAGGGTGGGGGAGGGGCAGAGATAGAGGAAAACAGACTCTGAAACAGACTCCAGGCTCCTAGCCATCAGCACAGAGCTCAATGCAGGGCTCAAACCCGTGAACCCTGAGATCATGACCTGAGCCAAAGTGGGACACTTAACTGACTGATTCACCCAGACGCCCCAATTAGAGCCTTTCCTAATACTGTATAGTAAAATGTGGTGCATTGCAAAGTCAAATGCAGAAATCAAAACCATAAAATAACATTTAAGCAAATCTATTATCTGGATATAGAGGTCTTTCTCTGTATACACCAAAGATAGAATTCGTAAGAGTTTTTAAAAGGATTGCATGTAGCAATGTTAAATGCCAAAATCATTACAAACAAAATTGACCAGCAAACTAAAACCGGGCGAAATTTACAACATGGATGACTATATTTAGCGTGTTTTAAATATAAATAGCTCTGTTAAGAAAAAAAAAAGAAAAAATGTGCCAAGAATGTTATCAGGCAATTCACATAAAAAAGATATTAATAGTCAACAAGTCTTTGAAAACATGTTTGGCGGATTAAGAAATACAATGAGAATCCCCTTATTATCGAATTAGCAAAGCTTTTTTCTTCTTTAATAACATCATCATCCATTGTTAATGGGGGTGTTGACCAAGAAGAAGAGGCTGTAAGCAAAAATGCTTATTTGGGGGGGGGTCTTAGGAATTGTAGTCC
This sequence comes from Prionailurus bengalensis, assembly GCF_016509475.1. Classification (NCBI taxonomy): domain Eukaryota; kingdom Metazoa; phylum Chordata; class Mammalia; order Carnivora; family Felidae; genus Prionailurus; species Prionailurus bengalensis. Next base: position 6,598,090 of record NC_057347.1, read on the forward strand.
CGGAGACACAGAGGGAACCAAACTCTGTGTGCTCCACATTGTGAGCAGGGAGCAGGCTTCTCAAGGCAGAAAACATAGTTACGTAACTTGTTTTGAAGGAATCAGGACCGGCGCTGACAGAGTTAAACTGACTCCCTGCTGCAGGGTTGGCTCTTCCACCAACAGATGCTGCTTTATCTCAGTTCCAGTCCAAAGTCCTGTTGCAGGAGGTGGTGGCCGGGAAACTGACAAGTTGCAATTGACAGAAGTCAAAAGTCCCCGGTGTTCCAAAGGCTGAGCTAGGAGATGTGCACGAGCTTCCTTCCTCGGTGTCCTCCCCACCCTGTTCTGAAAGACTCTCTCAGCAGTGCTTACTGTAATTTGGAATTTTCTTTAACAAGGGTGTCGTGAAATGGGGGGCCGCCCGTCGTCCTACTGGCAATCCAAAAGAATATATCACTTCTGGGGAAAGCAAAACATTAAATGTGCAATAAAAGAGGGTTAAACAGCTACCGAAACACGATGAAATACAATGTCGCCATTAAAAATGAGAATTTATACACACACACACACACACACACACACGAAGTAACCATGTGTTATCAGTAAAAAAGCAAGGCACAAAACGGTGTAAAAACGGGGTCCCATTTTTGCACGTTATATTTGCTTGTTTTTCTTTCTCACACCTACTTTCTCCCCAGAATTTCCGGAAGACTTGTTAAAATAGATTTCCAATATATTCCCAGACCTGCTGAGCTAGAATCTTCTAGAAAGGAACCAAAGAATTGGTTGGGGTTTTTTCAGTCCCTAAGTGACTCTTGATATCAGGGAAATTGGGGAAATTGGGATCTAGCCTAATCTAATCTCCCCTTTTCATTTATATTGACACTGAGGTCTGGAGAGAGTCTGGGACCTGTCTAAAGTAACAACTAAATAGCAGAAAGAGATCTAGAATCGCATGTGCTGTATTTCAGGTGAACAATCCCTTCCTAGCACACCCGGCTTATTTGGACTAATATTCCCTAACTAAACTCCCATCGGCCTATTACTTCAGTCAGACAGGTAACAGAACTTGCCCTCAACTCCATTGTTTCTCATTCAGGAACCATCTCTCTTTGTTGATGGCAAATGGAAAGTTTTCTATTTCCACTGTTCCCTAGCAATATGACATTTTCAAACAGTAGCACAGAACTCTTTAAATAGAAAAGATCCATTTCTACTCTATCGTGACTCAGTAACAGCCACAGGATTCTTCTCAAACTTTCCTAAAAATGTCATCTTTGGGCTGGACTCAAGAGGAACATTTCAGCCAAGGAGGCACATTTTCCACTCTGTCAGGAATGAACGAACATCAGGGTTGGAAAGTGAAGTGTTTTGCAGTCCTCAGAAAAGCAATACTTCTCGCCAAAACCATAGCAACAACTCTGTGAGATGCCGTCAGAGCGTGGGGCCATTTAGGAGCTTCGTCCTAGTCAGAGACTCGGCTGGGACGGTCACCTGTGTCGGTTAGACTAGTCACCCAGCTGCCTGTTGGCTCGAGAAAGACAATGGTACCCTGCATGACTGTTGCTATAGAGATGCTGCGGGCAGTGCTGTTGAGCTGAAGGTCCCTCGTGTTGAGATACCTAGGTGACAGGTGGCATGAGGTGTGTGCCTTATGTCACAGCAGCCTCTCCTTCTTCCTTTGAAAGGAACCCCCCCCCCCCAGATGGGGAAATACATGAAAACACAAGAGAGAACATGGTTCCATCTGGAATTTGCACCCGTGAGTCCAAAGTCACGGGTCTGAAATGTGCTTCTCTCCCTTCATCACTTGATGGCCTTGGATGAGTTATTTGCACCCTCTGGGCCTTATGAGCCACAACATGGGATAATCATTTCTAGTCCTACAGGATTAGTGGGGGGGTTTGATGAGATGATGTCTATGAAAGCTTCTGTTCCAGACACTGGCCCTTTGCAGTCCATGCCAGCCAGGGAGAGAAAGGACTGCTCTGTGATGAGTTCATGACCCAGCTTCGTGGGTTCAGTCCTTTCTCTCTCTCCTGCTGTTCCCACCTCCCTCAATGGATGGTGGAACCCCTGTATCTTCAGTGCCCTCTTCGTGTGAGATTCCTACACATTCCTCCTTCCCAATTTGTGCCACCTCCCCGCAGAGCCTGGAGCCCTGGCGTGGCCAGTGTTTAAGGCAGCATGATTTCGTCAAGTTATACATTATCGTTCCCACCGCAGGCAGCTCCCTTTTCTCCTCAGATTCTGGAACCAGAACCACACGGATGGACTTTCTCCTGAAGCTACCATTATCACTGTAACCCAGAAAGGTATTGGACAGCCTTGTATAGTTCAGGAAGTGGTTAACTCATTACCTCCATCTCAACAACCCCCTGCAGGTGGTTATTATGATTTACTATTGAGACTAATATTGCTGTATCCAGACGATGAGGGTAGGAATTGTAGACACAGTGACTTGTCTGAGGTCACACAGCGCGGCAGAGTCAAGGTCGAGTCTCTGTTTTCTGTTCCATCTCCCTCGTCCCGTCATGCTGCCTCTCCCCTGCACACCCAGGAGGGTCTGCCCTGCAGCCCTAGGTGTGTGGCAGGGGTAGCTGTCTATGGGATAAGAGAAATGTCCTAATGTCCATCCATCCTGATATTCCCTGCCTCTTCATCCTGAAACTCTCACAAGACCTGGTCCTTAATCTCCTGGGCACAAGCAAGTGACGTGTTCGTGGTGGATAAACATATTCTCCCATTCTTTTTTTTTTTTTTTTTTTTTTTTTTTTTTTTTTTTTTTTTTGGGACAGAGAGAGACAGAGCATGAACGGGGGAGGGGCAGAGAGAGAGGGAGACACAGAGTCAGAAACAGGCTCCAGGCTCCGAGCCATCAGCCCAGAGCCTGACGCGGGGCTCGAACTCACAGACCGCGAGATCGTGACCTGGCTGAAGTCGGACGCTTAACCGACTGCGCCACCCAGGCGCCCTATTCTCCCATTCTTGAATCGGGTGCCCAGTCCCAGCTGTATGTATAGCCAACTGGTCCCATGCTATCCTTGATCCAGAAGTTTCTATACATTCTTTAATCATCATTAAACAGGAGGGCTGTTTCTCTGGCTGGTGTTTACGTTTAATGACTACAGAATGTTAAAGGAATATACTCTCCTTTAGGGGAAGTAGGTGTTTGGGGGATTAGTGGAACTTGCTAGTCTGGTCTTGAAGTTTATTTGGGGGGTGGGGAAAACAGGCTAGGGTAGTCACCACATATTTATTTTTAAAGGATAATAGAGGGACGCCTGGGTGGCTCAGTCGGGGAAGCGTCCAACTTCAGCTCGGGTCATGGTCTCATGGTTTGTGAGTTCGAGCCCGGTGTCGGGCTCTGTGCTGACAGCTCAGAGCCTGGAGCCTGCTTTGGATTCTTTCTCTCTCTCTCTCTCTCTCTCTCTCTCTCTCCCTCTCCCTCTCCCTCTCCCTCTCCCTCTCCCTCTCCTTCTTTCTCCCTTACCTGCTTATGCTCTCTCTCTTGCTCTCTCTCAAAAATAAACATTTAAAAAATTTTTAATTAAAAAAAAAAGGATAATAGAAGATTCTTTGTATCAGACATGAATGTCTATCTTAAGAGTAGAGTAACTTAACTAGTGCAGTACTGGAGACAAGAATAGCCAGACAGATGAGGAAATCAGAATTGAGAGCCCAGGACTTCTGAGGAAAAGAAGCAACTTGAGTGCAAACTTATGGCACCCAATTGGATAAGGACCAAAAGAATGCAAAAAAAAAAAAAAATGGGGTCGTGGAAGCTGCAAAAGATTGATACCCAAATGCCAGAACCGTAAGAAAACATACTGAGGTGCCGTGGAAAAGACAGCAAGAATTTACCTCGCCCTTCAAAGATAACCACATGGCCTCAAAGGAAATGGAAAACCCCATGAAAACCTGTAACCCGTAGGTGTTTAGAACCGAGAGGGGGGAGGGGAGGCTTGGGCCAAAAAGCAACCCTCTGCTTAAGAGTATTTTTAGCTACGGTGGATCAGTGGAGGTTTGCCAAGAGCTCTGGGGACACAAAAGGCTCCAGCCAGCTGAAAGCAGGGGTGGAGGGGGACCTCGCAGGGAGACACATACAGGCAGTTCAGGAAGGAGGCCAGTGCTGACCAAGGACAGCTGTGCCCACAGGGGAAGCCCACTTCACCCAGCACAGGATTCCTGCCCGAAGCATCGGGACTCCCCCACATGCGGGGTGGGGAAGCAGCCACAAAAAGGGAGGGGGCCGTTCAGTACCCCCTCTGGCCTTTCTCTTTCAGCTCGAGCTGACCGCCAGGCCTCCGGCCTCAGTGGAGAGGAGGATTGCAACGTGATCAGAGCAGCCAAGGGCAGCGGGCAGTGGGCAAACAGCCACGATTCACTAGCGAGAAGAGAATCAGAACAACCTTTCAGGAGAGCTGTTTGCCTTCACGGACCACAAGCCTGCAAATTTGACATTTGCCCGTACCCAAACACTTTCGCTTTCAGGAGTGTATCGTAAAGTAATATTGGAAAAATAAATAATGGGAAGGAAGGAAGGTAGGAAGGAAGGAAGGAAGGAAGGAAGGAAGGAAAAAGGAAGGAAGGAAAAAGAAGGAAAAGGAAAGAAAGAAAGAGAAAGAAAGAAAAGAATAGAATGAATGAATATTGAGGATGTGGTCCAAAATTAACTACAAAGAACACCCACTGTTGTAAAATACTAGAAACAAACTAAATACCCAATTGCCTATAAGCGTTTGGTTTGATCACGTACAGAGTAACCAAAAAATGAAATGTGCAGTTATCAAAATAGTATCTTTTGAAGGGTATTAAATGATATGGGAATATCTGTGATGCAGTACTAATAAAAATCAGTTAGAGAAGGAAAATTTAGGAAAAAGGACCCCAAGGACGTGAATTAGACATGAATAATGGTTCTAGCTCAGGAATAGGTGTGTGTGTGTGTGTGTGTGTGTGTGTGTGTGTGTGTGTGTGTATGTATATATATATATATATTTCACCCCTCCCCCCGGAAGCTTTTCTTTATTTTGCAGTGTGTCTACACTGAACACATATTGATTTTGCTTCCCAGTCTTTTCTCCCTTTGTAGAACATTCTAAGAACTGTTGAGTTCATCTCCTCACTTATGAAATCATCTTTAACTATGTTCATTCCAATATTCAGCCACCCATTTGACTTTATCTTTTTTCTTTATTAAGTTTATTTATTTTGAGAGAGTGGGGGAGGGACAGAGAGAGGGAGAGAGAGAGAAAATCCCAAGCAGGCTCCATGCTGTCAGCGCAGAGCCCAATGCAGGGCTTGATGTCTTGAACCTCGAGATCCTGACCTGATCAGATGCTTAACCAACTGAGCCACCCAGGTGCCCCCATTTGAGTTAATCTTAATGAACTCTATTCTTATTTGATTTTTGGTTTATTTTCATGATTTAATTTTTTTATTGTAGAACGTATGCAGTATAAAATTTACTATCTTCGCCGTTTTTCAGTGCACAGTTCAGCGGCATTTGGAACATTTGCCTGTGATGCCACCATCACCACCACCCGTCTCCAGAACTCTTTCTTATCTTGCAAAACTGAAAAACTCCACACCTATTAAACACTAATTTCCAATTTCTTCCTCCCGCCCTCCCCCACCATCCCCTGGAAATCACCATTCTGTCTTTATGGATTTGACAACTCTAGGTACCTCCTACATTATTTGTCCTTGGGTGACTGGCTTAATGTCCTTGGGTGACTGGCTTAATGTCCTTGGGTGACTGGCTCAATGTCCTTGGGTGACTGGCTCAATGTCCTTGGGTGACTGGCTCAATGTCCTTGGGTGACCGGCTTAATGTCCTTGGGTGACTGGCTCAGCATAACGTCCTCAAGTTTCATCCATGCTTCAGCATGTGCCAAAAGTTCCTCCCTTTTTAAGGCTGACTAATACTCTAGTGTATGTGTATACAACGCAATGTTTGTCTGCTCATCTGTTGATGGACACTTGGGTTACTCCCATCTCTTGGTTATCATGAAAAATGTTGCTATGAACATGAGTGTACAAGTTATCTCTTCAAGTTGCTGTTTTTACTTCTTTTGGATATATACTCTGAAGCAGGATTGCTGGATTGTAGGGTAATTCTATTTTTAATTTTCTGAGGAAATGCCATGCTGTTTTCCATAGGGGCTGCACCATTGCTGGATTGTATGGTAACTCTATTTTTAATTTTCTGAGGAAAGGCCATACTGTTTTCCATAGGGGCTGCAGCATTGTACATTCCTAAGAGCAGTGCGCATGTTTCCAATTTCTCCACAGTCTTGCCAACACTTGTTACTTTCTGTGTGTGTGTGTGTGTGTGTGTAGTTTGTTTTTTTTTATCGTGGCCATCCTAACGGGTGTGAGATGGTGATTATTTTAAGTTTATTATTTTGAGAGAGAGAAAAAGAGAGCACATGAGCTGGGGAGGGACAGGGAGAGAGGGGGAGAGAGAGAATCCCAAGCAGGCTCCATACTGTCAGCGCAGAGCCTGACGCGGGGCTCGATCCCATGAACCGTGAGATCATGACCTAAGCCAAAATCAAGAGTCTGATGCTTAACGGACTGAGCCCAGGCACCCCTATTTTATTTTTAACTAATGAAAATTCTTTTTCCTATTGCTGAGAACGACCCGTTTTCATTTGTTCACATTGTCTCCTGGAGTATGTGCTCTTTTCTTATATGTTTAGAGTCTTCCTTTTGGGGTGGAGACATTGCTCCCAGGTTAGGCGATTGTTGATCACACCTTCATGTTGTACCCTTGTAGAGACCTGTTAGACTATGTGATGCACAGGTGAGCACAGCCTGGAGAGAAGAGATATGTGCTGACACGTGTGCTTTGATCTGATATCAGGGATTAGGGGAGAGGCACAGGATGACCAGTAGCTGATTTCAGGGAGCAAAGGATAACTGACCCTCGTGGGTATTGCCAGCAATCCGGAGCTCACTCCTGTGTCTCCCAAGATGCCTTATTTGCCACTCCTACCTGGAGACTGGCAGTCCCATCCCATAACCAATTCCAATGTGGGGAGGGCCAATGTGGGGAAAAGTACAGGATATGTTAGAGACTGGTCTTGCCCTTTGGTACCCCTTCTAGCAGCCCTATTAGAGGGAGCCTACTACACCTTCCTGTTCCTGGGCAAAGAGGATTCTTGGCAAGACTTTCCATCACTGACATGAGTGTGTCTTACCATGTGCTTTTCCAGTCCAGTCCCGTATTCTGTTTATCTCCCATAGATTACTTACACTGTCAATCCACTGAGGTGTCCCCTGTCTTTTCTACTTTGCAGTCTTGTCTACTGCAGATAAAGATTTTTAAAGCTACCATTTCTGTTATTTATAACCATTCTGTTATAGGAATCAGGTGTGTGCCTGTTCTGTCATCTTGAGACAGAAAACATTTACTACTTTTGCTGCTAAAGAAGAGAGAGGGATAGGAAGTATAAATTCATATAAATTAGCATTTAGCACCTAGAAACAGGTCATAGCTTATATTAGCACTTGAGTAAATGACAAAGGTGACATTACAAATCAGTGCACAAAGGAACGTTCTGTAATAAATTGCTGATGTACATAGTTTGCCAACTCTTTGGAGTAAATTAAAATCCTAGCCTGGCCTCAAATCCTGCATCCGATTCCATGTGTGGGGATCTCATAATCAAAGGCAAGGTGAGTAAATGCATTTGGTAGGTGTTGGGTTCAGGTAGAAACAGACTGAGCTGGAAGAGAAAGTTCGGGAGGGGAATAGTGCTGGTGGAGAAGATCTGAAACGCCAGAATCAGGAGCCACTGAAGATACTGCGCAAAATAATCCTATGAAAATAGAGTTTTCGGGAAATTAGTCTGGTAATGCATGTAAGGTGCACCGAAAGAAGAGACTCTACTAACTAGTAAAAAAAAAAATTTTTTTTTTTTACATCCCATAAAAAAAATATGGGATGATCTAGTCTAGATGGGAGTTGATGGTGCCTAACTTTTTTTTTTTTAACGTCTATTTTATTTTTGAGACTGGGAGAGACAGAGCACGAGTAGGGGAGGGGCAGAGAGAGAGGGAGACACAGAATCTGAAACAGATCCAGGCTCTGAGCTGTCAGCACAGAGCCCGACGCGGGGCTTGAACTCCCGGACCGCGAGATCGTGACCCGAGCCAAAGTCGGACACTCAACCGACTGAGCCACCCAGGCGCCCCGATGGTGCCTAACTTTTGGAAGTCCCAGAGACGTCCTAAAATCTGATAGAAGTCACAGGCCGCTCCACAAAAATATGCATAGACACACACATTGCATGCAGGTTCAGGAAATTAACAAGGCCCCTGGGGGAAGAAGGTTATCCCAAAAGGTTGGTGCTCAGAGAAGGCAAAATAAAGTAGGAATAAAAAAAAGGAATAAAAAGGTTGCGTATTCGGGAAAAACTCAAAACATTGAGTTTATTTCACCCCCTAGGAGGTTATGGCTTTGAGGGGTGTAACTATGCGTCCCATTCACCATTATGCCAACAACAAGCAACGCCTCTCACACAACCAGATAGTTATTGACACATTGGAGGAACATAATGAATAATGCCTTTGATCTTGTAAATGTGGAAATCTGCAAATGATTAACCAAAAAGCAAGAAGTGTGGAAATGAGTTATGGAAATAGCACAGTGATTTCTCCATAGTAGCTACCCAAAACTAACGGTGTCCCAAATTAATTAAGCCCTTTACTGGCTCCCTTTAACGTTACTCTTTATCGATTTGTGATGTAATTTTTAGTCCTATTTTCTTCTTCTTTTTAATGTTTATTTATTTATTTTGAGAAAGAGAGCACGAGAGGGACAGAGCGGGAGAATCCCAATCAGGCTCTGCACTGTCCTTGTGGAGCCCGAAACAGGGCTCAAACCCACTAACCACGACATCATGACCTGAACAGAAACCAAGAGTCGAACGCTCAACCGACTGAGCTACCCAGGTGCCCCTATTCCTGTTTTCTTTTTATCTTTCCTTTCCTCTGGTAATGTATCCCTCTTTTTTTTTTAGGAATTCTGATAAAAAGGTTTTTGTGGCTACTTATTTGAAGACAATACCCCAAGTCAGCCTTGACTCCTTAGCCTTTCTCCAGCCCCATATTTCAATGGCCTGTCAGGCACATTATTTAAAATTTACCAGGACTCCTAAAATTCAGATTGTATAAAATGAAACTAATCATTTTCCAGACTTCTTTGTCAACCTAACATAATTTATGCATGCTCTCAAACCCGTAGATTTTCACATTTCTGGGCTAGTGGGGCTTAAATTTTGGATGCCTTGGCCCCCTTTGGGAACCTGGCAAGTGCTATGGACCCACTCCCAGGAAAAAATAAATACGTGCAAACGTAGTTACTGGTAACATCAGGGAATTCTTGAATTTCCAACAGCATATCTAAACATCCCAGACTAACAAGCCCCTTGAGAGACAGTGATACACATTTCTCTCCTCCCTTCCATCGCTAGATTTTTCCAGTTCTTTCTGTTCAATTTTTTTTTTCATTTTTTTCTCTCATGTCCATTTCTACTGTCTTCATCTGGCTCAATCTATAATGTCTAGAGCACCCAAACAGCCTTCAAAATGGCTGATTCTAACAACAGAAGACCTCTGTCAACGTTTTCCATTTGCTGAATTAAGATCTGTGGGTTGAAGTGTAAGTGAGCACTCTTATCTTACTCTGATGTTATATGTAGAAGGTGAAAGTTATTTGATGGAGAACTTGGAAAACAACTGTTTGCGATCACAACATCTTGATTAAATTTACCAGTCAAAGGGGCGCCTGGGTGGCGCAGTCGGTTAAGCGTCCGACTTCAGCCAGGTCACGATCTCGCGGTCCGTGAGTTCGAGCCCCGCGTCGGGCTCTGGGCTGATGGCTCAGAGCCTGGAGCCTGTTTCCGATTCTGTGACTCCCTCTCTCTCTGCCCCTCCCCCGTTCATGCTCTGTCTCTCTCTGTCCCAAAAATAAATAAACGTTGAAAAAAAAAAAATTTAAAAAAAATTTACCAGTCAAACCATCTGGGCCTGGGATTTTGTAAGGGGATAAGTTCTTAATAATCAATGCAATTTAGTTACACAACACTATTCAGATTTATGTTTCTTCTTGTATTTTGATAAGTTGTAGCTTTCAAGAAGTTGTTCCATTTTAAAAGGTTGTCAGGGCGCCTGGGTGGCTCAATCGGTTAAGCGTCCGACTTCAGCCCAGGTCACGATCTCATGGTCAATGAGTTCCAGCCCAGTGGGGCTCTGTGCTGACAGCTCAGAGCCTGGAGCCTGTTTTGGATTCTGTGTCTCCCTCTCTCTCTGCCCCTCCCCTGCTTGTGCTCTGTCTCTCTCTGTCTCTCAAAAAATGAATAAACATTTAAAAAATGTTTTTTAAGTTGTCAAATATATTGGCACAAAAATTCTCTTTTCAGAATTTTTTTTAAGTTTATTTATTTTGAGAGAGTGCGTGCAAGTAGGGGAGGGAAAGAAACAGAGGGAGAGAGAGAGAATCCCAAGCAGGCTCTGCACTGTCAGCACAGATCCCAATATGGGGCTCAAACTCAGGAACCTTGAGATCATGACCTGAGCCAAAGTCAGATGCTTAGCCAACTGAGCCACCCAGGTGACGCCCCCAAATTTTTTTAATGTTTATTGATTTTTGAGAGACCATGAGCAGGAGAAGGGCAGAGAGAGAGAGGATCCAAAGCAGACTCCGAGCTGTCAGCACAGAGCCCGATGTGGGGCTCGAACTCACGAACTGTGAGATAATGACCCGAGCTGAAGTCGGACGCTCAACCGACTAAGCCACCCAGGTGCCCCATCACAAAATTGTTAATGATATTCTTCTATTTTCCTTTTTAATCCTTTAGTATCCTTTTAGGTCTGTAGTTATAACCCATCTTTTTTATTCCTGATATTGGTAAAATTTATTCTTTCTCTCTTTTTTTACGGATGAATCTAGCTAGGGGTTTTTCCAATTTCGTTGGTCTTTGCAAAGAATCAACTTTTGGCTTAGTTGATTTTCTATGTTCTTGTCTGATTTCTATTTTGCTGCTCTAATACTTCCTTCCTTTCAATTACCTTGAATGTTCTTTTCGCTTATTAGGTAGTATCTTACTTAGGTCATTTATCTTAAATCTTCCTTCTTGTCTAACATAACCACTTAAAACTCTTAAATTTCCCTCGAAGCACTGTGTTAGCTGTATCCCATAAATTGCATATTGTATACGTATCATCATTCAATTAAAAGTGTTTCAGGGCACCTGGGTGGCTCAGTCGGTTGAGCGTCTGACTTCAGCTCAGGTCACGATCTCACGGTCCGTGAGTTCAAGCCCCGCGTCAGGCTCTGGGCTGATGGCTCAGAGCCTGGAGCCTGCTTCCGATTCTGTGTCTCCCTCTCTCTCTGCCCCTCCCCCATTCATGCTCTGTCTCTCTCTGTCTCAAAAATAAATAAACATTAAAAAAAAATTTTTTTTAATAAAAAAAATGTTTCTAATTTCCCTTGTGATTTCTTCTTTGATCTATGAATTACTTAGAAGTATACTGCCAAATATTTTCCTAAGTAGCATATTGCTTCTTGATTTCTGACTAATTCCAATGAGATCGGAGAACATACTCTGTATGAGTTCAATCTTTTAAAAAAGTTTATTAAGACTTGTTTTGTGGCCTAGTCTACTTTGGTGAATGTACCATGTGAACCTTAAAAGAATGTTAAATTTAGGGGCACCTGGGTGGCTCAGTGGGTTAAGCGACTGACTGTTGGTTTTGGCTCAGGTCGCGATCTTGTGGTTCATGGGTTCCAGCCCCGCATCGGACTCCACGCTGACAGTGCAGAGCCTGCTTGTAATCTCTCTCTCCCTCTCTCTCCGTCCCTCTCTCAAAATAAATAAATAAATAAATAAATAAATAAATAAATAAATAAATAAATATTAAGTTATTGAACACCGTGCTCTATACCAATTAAGTCAAGATGATTGATAATTGTTCAAATCCCAATGTCATCAGTGATTTTTTTTAAATCTATTCTATAAAATGTTGAGGGGGGACCCTAAAATATCCTACTATGATTTTGAAATTGTCTATTTATCCCTCTAATAATGTCAGTTTTTACTTCATTTGAGGCTTTTATTAGATGCCTATCCATTTTTTTTAATGTTTATTTTTTTTTTTGAGAGAGAGAGAGAGACAGGGTGTGAGTTGGGGAGGGGCCAAGAGAGAGGGAGACCCAGAATCCGAAGCAGGCTCCAGGCTCTGAGCTGTCTGCACAGAGCCCGACGCGGGGTCGAACTCACGAACCGTGAGATCCTGACCTGAGCTGAAGTCAGACACTTAACCGACTGAGCCACTCAGGTGCCCCTGATGCCTATCCATTTATAGTGGCTAGGTCTTCTGATGAAGTGTCCCTTTTATGATTATAAAATGTCCCTTCTTTATCTCTGATAATACTCCTTGACTGGAAGTCTTTTTTATCTGATATTGATATAGCCTGTGTATCATTTTTTTAAAATGTCTATTTATTTTGAGAGAGAGAGAGAGAGAGAGAGAGAGAGAGCGCACATACAAGTGGGAGAGGGGCAGAGAGAGAGGGAGGAGAGAATCCCAAGCAGGCTCTATGCTGCCAGCGCAGAGCCCAACGTGGGGCTCAATCCCACTAACCATGAGATCAAGACATGAGCCAAAATCAGGAGTCAGATGTTTGACCCACTGAGCCACCCAGGCACCCCTAACCTGTCTGGCTTTCTTTTTTTTTAATTGTTTTAACATTTATTATTATTGAGAGACAGCATGAGCATGGGAAGGGCAGAGAGAAGAAGAGACCCAGAATCTGAAGCAGGCTTCAGGCTCTGAGCTGTCAGCACAGAGCCTGATGCGGGGCTCGAACTCACAAACCACGATCCCGATGCAGGGCTCTAACTCACAAACTGTGAGATCATGACCTGAGCCAAAGTTGGACGCTTAACCTACTGAGCCACCCAGGTGCCCCTCTTTTTTCTTTTTTTAAATGTTTATTTACTCTTTTTTTTGAGAGAGAGAGAGAGAGAGCACACTAGCAGGGCAGGGGCAGAGAGAGGGAGACACAGAATCTGAAGCAGGCTTCAGGCTCCAAGCTGTCAGCACAGAGACCAAAACGGGGCTTGAACACACGAAACCAACCATGAGATCATGACCTGAGCCAAAGTAAGACACTTAACCAACTGAGCCATCCAGGCGCCCCTCCTTAAGCATTTCTTGCAGCAAAATCTGCTGGCAACAAATGACCTTTCCCTTTACCTGGACACATCTTTATTTTACCTTCATTTCTAGAGGACATTTTCTCTTTGGAGTTGACATTTGTTTTCTGCTTTGCATTTTGTTTTCGTTTTATCTTCTGGCTTCCATAGTTTCTGATGAGAATCGGTGTTTCCCTTTATATACTGTGTTGGTTTTCCCTAGATGCTTTCAAGATTTCCTCTTTCTTAGGTTTTCAGCCATTGGATTGTGATGTGTCTAAGTGTGGTGTTCTGTGAATATGGCTGGTGTGGGGTTTGTTGACTGTTTTTGGAATCTGTGAATTTATGTCTTTCATGAAATGTGGGATGTTTGGGCTATTAGTTATTTCTCTGCGCTCTTTCTGGGACTCTAATTGACTGATGTTAGATTTTTTGATATCGTTGCACAGATCCGTGGGGCTATCTGTATGTCCGTTTTTTTTCCCATCATTTTTCTCTCTCTTCGTAAGTTTGGTCAATTTTCAAGTTTACTGATTCATTCCTCTGATATTTATTCTTTTATTAATAAGCTCATCCATGGATTTATTATTATTAGAGTATATTTATATTTATTAGCATTTACTATTATTATTATTTAGAGTATAGATATCCTACCATTACGTTTTAATTTTTATTTGGTTTCTTTTTATGTGGCTATTTTGCTGCTGAGATATCCTGTCATTCCATTCATTTCAAGCATGTTTTCTTTTACTTCATTGAACATAGTTGAAAATAACTACTTTAGGGGCGCCTGGGTGGCGCAGTCGGTTGAGCATCCGACTTCAGCCAGGTCGCGATCTCGCGGTCCGTGAGTTCGAGCCCCGCGTCAGGCTCTGGGCTGATGGCTCGGAGCCTGGAGCCTGTTTCCGATTCTGTGTCTCCCTCTCTCTCTGCCCCTCCCCCGTTCATGCTCTGTCTCTCTCTGTCCCAAAAATAAAAAATAAACGTTGAAAAAAAAAAAAAAGAAAAGAAAAGAACTACTTTAAAGTACCAGTAGGATAATTCCAACATGTGGGTCGTCTCAAGGCTAGCATCAGCTAATGGTCTTTTCTATTTAAAATGAGTCACATTTTCCTGGTTCCTTGTATGTAAAGTAATTTTGGATTGTATTCTGGACGTTCTGTCTTGTATTACATAAACCCTTGAGTTCTTTCACAATCCTCTGGAGACTGGTGATTTCTTTCTGTTTGGTTTGAGCACAAAATTAACCCTGAATATTCGAACGTTAAGTCCTTTTTTGCCTCTGTGCACAGAGGTTCAAGTTTCACTTTGATTTTAAACCTTTGCCGTGCTGCTTTGAGTCTGCCCCGTGGAAACTTCATTAAAGGACCAGATTGAAACTTGTGAGGGTCCATACACATAGTCAGGGGATCCCTCCCTTTTCCAGCTCTCTCCCGTACATGGTGTCTTCCCCAGTCTGGTGGTCAGCCATGGTTGTCTGCTTTCCTTTCCCTGAGTCCTTGGGCCAGAAAGATGAGTAGGTTTTCTGTTAGAGTTTTAGTTGCTTTTGACCTGCTACTTCATGACTCCAGGTCACTCTCAGTTGTCCCCCAAATAGGAAGCTCACCCCCGTGGAAGTCACCTCTCCAAGTTTCAACTTCCCTCTATACCCTACATGATTTTGTTTCCTATTCAGAATCCCCAGGTGGTTATTTCTCATATTTTGTTCAGAGCTTACAGTTTTTATTGGTGGGAGGGTTGTTCCGAAGGAGGGCTTAAATAACAAAGTCTCGTATCGTTTTCATTTACCTGCAAAGTAACATAATTTCGTCTTCCTTATTGTCCAGTCCTAACTCCGAGTCAGATGAGGCTATTCAATGAAACACAGTCTAGCAACTGAAAGTAATTAAAACTAATTCAACAGCATCGATCTCTCGAAGAAGAAGGTTGATGATCCAATTCAAAACCATGACAGCACTTTAAAAAATCATCTTTCCCCATGACGCTGACGTCCAGGAGATCTTGTGACTACATTTTCTCTGAAGCCTCACTGAGATCCTAAATACACTTGAAAGTCAGTCCACATAGCCTTCCTGTTTTTGCTCGTGTCTCCATTCTCATTTTCTCTTCCTCAAAGCAGTTCTCTCCTTCTCTCTTTTCATTACATGTTGATTAGACCAGTCCCTCTTTTTTACAAACTTTTGCTCTTTCTGTCCTCATTCTGAGCCACTCAAACCCAGGAGCCAACATGGTAAACGTAGAGTCTCCCTGAGAAAATGGACTCTCCGTGAGGGAGAGGCCAAGTGTCCAAAGGTAGAATTTTTCAGGGGGAGAGGGAGGAGGGCAGAGGAGAAAATCACAAGTGCTACACTCACAATTTTACATATAGTCTTTTTTTTTTTTTTTACTATTTACGTGTATATTGTGTATGATATATATAATCTATTTGCGCTATGAATAGCGACATAAATGTTTATAATACAAAGTTTGGACAGTTTACAGTGTTTTATTTCTTCTAAGCAAAGCATGACTCTAATAGCCTATCTTTGAAATTCCAAATGGATCCCAGATGCACATAATACCACTGCTTATTGATGAACTATTGTGTGCCAAGCACTCGGCTAAGCAACTTGCGTTTATTGTTTATCGGACTTTATAACAACACCTTCAGGAACACATCGTTCCCATTTACAGATGAGGAAAGTGAGTATCAGAAAGGGTAACAGCTTGCCCAGGATTACCTGCCTTTTGAAGGCGCTAGAGATGAGATTTGAACCCATGTGAGACCCCAAGGCCTCTGCTTTCTTCACGCTGGCTCCCTTTCGAAAGCACAGGCAAATTCCCAGCAGAACTGGGTGGTGTTTATCCCCCCAAGTGGCTAATAAGGAGGAGAGAGTGAGCCTAGGGCTGTGAGAGCAACATTCACTTCAAAGAGGACACGGGTGTTCCAGCCCTAGCTTGTCACAGACTTCCTGCAAATCCCTGCAACCCGCTTGGCATCTCTCAGTTTTTTCTTTCTCCACGTCTGCCACAGAAACACAAACGTAGTTGACACAAACGTTCGAGACGGGTCTAAAAAATGAAATGAGGAGAGCTGGGCAAAAATTATGATGTGAATATAAATGACCGTAATCACACGCGGCCCACCTTACAAACGAACACTTTGTTTTCTAAGTTTTGCAGTTACGACTTCAACAGAGAAGGACCCAGGAACAACTTGCTAACCAAGGCATAACACCACGTGAGTAGCCCCGTCTCTTGTTTGCTGACCTGTTACTATGGGGGCGTACAATTTGGGAGCTGGAAAGCACCTCAGAGGTCCTTGAACCTAAGCCCACACGTGGGTCTCCCCAGATCCTCATAGACGCTATGTCTGCAGAAACTCCAGACCTTGGATGCTTTGCCCCAGACGCTACTCACCTACAAGGGCTTCCCTTTAATGCTGTAGGTTGTACCTAAAATTCCAGTTGATGGGTTTGTTTTTAGAGTAAGTACAATTCCCTGTGGGCCCCCTTCACCCTTCTCTTCCTTTTAGAATAGGATGTAAATCACCACTCTTTCCAGAGGCATCCATCACTTATCCCTCCTCTCACCTCAGTTCTATTTGGGGTACCTGAGTCCGCAATTAATTGAATACCATCAAGGAAGGCTGAGAAGTAAGGACACTCTAGCATAAATGGTATAATATTGAATTACTGGCCATAAATTGGGTCAAAGAAGGAGGATTGTCATTATCTTTTTTAGTAGATAGATTTAAATTTTCCCACCAAGTAAGCAATTAAAGCCAACTCTTGATTATCTATAAAGAGACAGAAGACCTCCCTGAATGAATGAAGTCCCAGTTCAAGCCCCTTTAGGTCATGCTTTGTGACTTTCTTCCCCAACAAAAGTTAAAAATCAAAACCCATAATGACTCCCGCAGAAATCCAGACTCGTCATGACTACGACTTCAGAGTTCAGCCTCTCACAAGCAGCCAGTTTGGCCTGGATAAAATGTCCTGCGGTCGTAATACAGAGCCCTATGACCCAAGGTCTGAAAGTTTAAGTATAGTCCGTGCCTCTGAGCCAGATGAGAACTGAGAATTTTTCGAGCCTTTTCCTTTGTAATTCAAAAATAGCTCTTTGTTAATGGCTCAGCCCTAGCGACAGTAAACCACAGGTGACCTTCCAGGAGAACACCTTTTTTTTTTTTTTTTAGAGGTTTGCTAATGAGCACAAAAGAAACAGCTCACCCTGCAATTTAAAGCCCGCTCACACAAGATGTACGACCGAGTTGAGAACCCAGAGGGCCACATCTGACTGGCCTTTTTCATCTGAGCCCACTAAAGAGAAGCACTAAAAAGTCGGGAAAGCGCAAAAGTCTGCAGACTTCCGGGCAGATCACTACATTTTCACTCAAAGCTGATCAGACCAGTGTTTTGGGGAATCCTATTACAAATGTGTAGGATCTGACGTGGTTATGCTTCATCTGGAAGAGTTATTCACTAAGAGTGGGTTGTGGACCAGCGTAGGTCCACCAGGATCCTCTCTCAGCGGGCCTCGATCTGTACGCATGCCCTCAGATACACGAGGAACGCGTCTAGTTGGGTAGTATGAAAATAATCTATTCCCTCACTGGTGTTTCTTTTCTTTGATTCTGGAAAGGCACATGGGGTAGAGAGACCCAGTACATTTCAGTCTGCTTAAGCTGCTCACACCTTATTTATCTAAAGCTTGAGTCATGTGCTTAAATAACTCTGAGCCTGAGCCTTGCAACTGGCATTTGGATAAGAATAAATTCATTTCCCCCTTTCTTTTTTTTTTAATTTTTTAAATGCTTATTTATTTTTGAGAGAGAGAGAGTGTGTGTGTGAGCAGGGAATGGGCAGAGAGAGAGAGATAGGGAGAGACAGAATCCGAAGCAGACTCCAGTCTCTGAGCTGTCAGCACAGAGCCTGACACAGGGCTCGAACTCACAAACTCTGAGATCATGACCTGAGCCGAAGTCGGACGCTTAACTGACTGAGCCACCCAGGTACCCCATCTTTTTTTTGTTTTTGACGTTTATGGGATTAAATCTTTGGAAATCCGTAAGAAAAAAAAAAACACCTAGGAAAGGTAGAAATGAACCCTATGATGCAATTTAAAATAATACCTCTATGTATGTTTTGTAAATTTAGTGTCCCTTTGTGGAGTAGGGTTCAATGGCGATATGATATTTTGTTGTCTAGGATTTCCAGAACCAAATTATGTGCGTATTAAGGAAATACCGCCCGACGGAAATTTTGCATCCTTAGTCCATTGAACCATTAAGATAATTACTGGGAGAAAGTCCTATGAGAACAAAATGATTTTTTTTTTGTTTCTCATTCAGCAAAATGATAAAGGTTAATTAAATGTCATCCGGTTTCCATGGTCGTCAGCCGCCTCCCCTCAACTAGGTTTCCTAAGGGTATAGATTCTGCCGTGGAAAAAATGTCAAACCCACAACAGGTGCACACGGCCAGCCCCACCCAACCCGGACAGACCTCGACTAAGCTCTTCTCAGGAAGTTAGACCCAAGACATATCTTTCACTTGCTGAGAGGTTGGGGACGGAGATGGTTAGCCTTGTCAATCCAGTCAGAGATGAAACATGCCACCGAAATGCAGCACAGAGCAGCGTGTGTTTTCTCTGGCACCTAACGGTTCGTGTGTAAAGGCAACTGATCCCGGGAAGCAAAGAAGAGGCGACGGTCTCAGGGTCCCATCGATTCAATCAAATTCAACAAATGTTGTTGTGAACCAGACTTTGTGCAGGATAGTGTGCTGGGCCCTCTAGGGACAACGATGAGCAAGACAGTCCCTTGAACAGACTCAAAATTCTTGGGGGATTGGTGGTAGGAAACTCACAGAAGTAGAATTCAGGGTGGAGTTTTTTACATAATTATTTGATATAATCTCACTGTATCCATAACATTTGAAATAACTGCAATCCTCCTCCCCCTCCCCACCAAGTTTTAAAACTTGTCATAAATCACCTACATTGAAGGCTGATGGCCAAGCAAACTATTCACTGTCCCTACATCATTACTATGTAGCGTCACTGTTCTTAACTGGTCGACAGAAACACCTGCTATCCTTGTCTTAAGTTTTATATTAGATTAAATCTCAGTGCCACTCCTATGGTGACAGAACTGAGGGCAGAACCTATACATCCTGGTCCCTGCGTAGAGCTCTTTCTTCAAATATTCAAAAGGAATTGCTTGAACTTTAAAAGCACCTACTTACGCTCCTCTCATCAAGCATTTTGTGGCCAAAAGATTCAGTCGGGATGTGGGAAAATTAAAAATACGTGTGTGTGAACATGCCAAGGGAAACCCAATGGTTCTCACAAAATGGCGTCAGGTTTTACATCATCACCTACGCCTCACCATGACCAAGAGTGAAGGACAAATTTCACCGCATTCGCCCCATGGCAGATCTCGCTTCAGCTGCACATGACGTTGCTGATGAAATTCTAAGATTTCTCCCCCTACTGACTCCAATGAACTGAGCCGCGTGTCACTTTCCGTTGACTAGTGAAACTGGTCCAAATGAATTGAATTTAACTCCTTCCTTCTTCTTGGGCACGTATCCTGCAGGTTTTGTTGCTGAGAAACAGTCTACAGCACCCAGGGACACATTCTCTTTATATAACCCCCCTGAATCACTTCTCTTAAGCATTTACTTATTCCTTTTGTCCATTATGGGTCTGGGGATTTTCCCCTTCAGATGCTTTGAATGAACGGAAAGCCATTGTTCCTTGAATTTAGTCAACAAGGGCAGAATTCCGAGGCCAGCACGGAACTGCTAGGACAACTCTCAGCAGTGGGAAGAGGCTCTCAGACCAGGGAGCATGGGCGCAGGCCAGATTCTAAGATTGCTTTCACATTTAAAATGCCATTGTAGAATTCACGTTTTCAAAATAGTCGTAAAATCTCCGTGAAATACCCTCTCCAAAATCCCACCTCTCCAAATGGAGATTTCAAGTTGTCTCCTTTGCCACCACCAACCAGGATTCAATTTTTTTCTTTTAATGTTTCTTTAATTTTGAGAGAGAGACAGAGACAGAGACAGCACTAGCAGGGGAGGGACAGAGAGAGAGAGGGAGACACAGAATCTGAAGCAGGCTCCAGGCTCTGAGTTAATCAGCACAGAGCCTGACACGGGGGAGGGGGGGGGCAGGGGGCTCCACCCCACGAACCACGAGATCATGACCTAAGCCAAAGTCAGACGCCCAACTGACTGAGCCACCCAGGTGCCGCACCACCAACCAGGATTCAAAGGGAGCACCTCGATGCCCCACCCTTTTGGGGGTCAAGCCTGCAAAAGACATCTACCTTCTCTGTTTTCTCCCAGCTTTACGACAGAGCCAACCTCCTCCCCTGTGGACCTGTGGGGCTTGGATCTGTTCACCATTTCTCCTGCAGATTTTCTCCATCACCATTCTTTTCCTGGGGCATCACTCTCCTGGGTGGAGTCTTAACACCACCTTATTCCAACCACTTGGGAAGCCTCAGTGCAGAAGGGTGATGAGCTCTGTGGAGTAGGTGTGATGAATGATCACGGCAGCTCAGTAGTATTTTGACCATCTGCTGTGAGGAGGGCCCTGTGGAGCACAGAGGACTCAGACGTGAGTTCCGTTTCAGATGCTTACTGTCTGGAAGGGGCCCCAGATCGCCCCTGCTTGGTTGTTTCGAGTAGCGATATCAGACGACCATGCACCACTGCGTGGGACTGAATATCTTCAAGGACGGAAGGAAAGAACTACTTTCTCCTTCCCTCTCCCTCTGCTAGTAAAGTGGGGCTAATCGGTAAGAACCCAGGCGGGAGAGGAGTGAACAAGTAGCCCATTCTCCCGGAATACAGAGCTGAAGAGAACCGCATACACGGGTGGCCCCGAGTGGCTGCGGCATCTCCACGGAAAGTCCGAGAAAGCCACCGCCGGCCAGGATGAAACGTCTGGGCAGCTTGGGTCCATGACCTGATCATTGTAAATGGATTTAAAGATACGATGAGCTGTCTATGAACGGTGCTGCCTTTATTTGTTTTGCAGACTAAATTCCAGCCACAGCAGCCTCATACTTACCGCAAAGCCCTGGTAAATCCCTGAGTTCTGTGGTGCCTTTCCTGAATCGCAGCGAGAATGACTAGGGCAACTCCTGTACCCACACCACATGCAGCTTCTTGGTAGTTCTGAGAAGTTGCCTGGGCAAAGTGTGTCTTCCTCTTCTCAGTGCATCCTTCTGACTTGGCTTCTCCCTACGTCACCCCAGCACACACTGTTGGCTGTTTCAGCAGAACACGGCACGAGGGTTTTAATCTGTCTGCCTCTTCTCTCCTTTCTAACATGTCAAATTCAGAGTCAGGAAAAGGCACTGTGGATTTTCCTGGCAAGCCCATACGGGGTGGGGGTGGGGGGGGGCGGTGGTCAACAACCCTAAATGTTTTCTTTTCCCTCCCATTTTCTGGTTCCTTGTTCCTCGGAAACCAGTAAGCCGGTGATGACAGGCGTCCTTTGAATTTGTCTTCACAGTCGTCTTCTGAGAAATCCCCAAAGTATTCACGCATGTTGCATTCAACTGCCTCAAGCGTGTGGCCAGGTCTTAAATGTAACCAAGCTACATTTTCAGACTCCTGAGACTGTCCTTTGATACCAAATGGGCAGCGCATTGCCAATCTAAAGAGGGAATGTCATTTCCAAAGCACGATCACTTACGCAGAGCACATATCTCGGGAAGACAGCCACTCACGATGCGCTTTGTCCTTAAAACTGAGGCAAACAGAAGCATTTCTAAGCCCATTTTACAGGTGGGAGACAGCAGGAAGACTCCCAGACGTGTTTGAGGAGACTAAGCAAGGATGGAGCCCAGAAGGGTAGTTCCCAAATTTTCGGTCACCCAAAACGACTTTAGTTATACTCCACACTGCCATGGATCCTGTGTTTCAAATTGTTTTGTCTCCACCACCCCCGCCCCCACGCCCAAAGAACCCTAAATTTGTAAATTATGAATCCGTCTGTTTTTGATGAATTGATGGCATTTAAACTGAACAGCTGGTCTTTGGTGAGAACAGCCATCTCAAAAGCATGCCGTTAGGATCCTAGGTAGCAACATTGAAAAGTGACAGTTCCATCAGCCCCAATTGGCCTTTCTCTGGGCACCCATACCCCTCTTCTTCAGCTACTTGAAATCCTGAAAATCGGTCCTAGAAATTCGTCACTCCCTGGTTGGACTCCTGTGTTCCCAAAGACCCTAGATCAGGAGACACTGGCCTTACAAACTCCAGAGCCAAGGTTCTCAAACTTGTACGTCACCATCGGCAAGGAGGGCTCATTAAAACACGAATCCCTGGGGTCCACCCCTAAGGTTCTGATTTTGTGGGTCTAAGTGGGGCCTGAGAATTGGCATTTCTTCAGCCCATCCAGGGGCCACACGCTGAGAACCACTGTTCCATCTGGTGTCCCAGGACACCAGCCCTTTGAGGCTGCATTTTCGTCCTCCTCTGGAACACTGAGGAGCTGGGTTCTGTCCTGCAAGCCTGGGAGGGGGCGACCCCATGAGCTGCTGTCAACATCAGGCCCCCCACCTTGTACTGGAGAGTCAGCCCCTTCCCTTAGCTGATTCCCCAGGGGCCCCAAGACCTGCATTCTCCTTTTCCTGGGCTCCTGTAGAGTCCAGAGCTGGGGACAGCAGGGGGCCTGACCTGTCTTAGGACCTTTTTTTCTGAGCTTTAGTAAGCAAATGTTTATGCACACAGCTGACCCAAATTAGCTGGAGCCACAGGACCGAAATAGGAATAGCCCGTAACCAAACTCCAAGGCGAAAACATGAATTCCCTTGGGAGAAGTGATTAATCTTCCTCCAGGGAGAACGTGTTAGCTATGCGGCTGACTGAATTTACAACCGTATTCTAATTTGAAATCACATTGACTTATTAGTTTTTTTTTTTTAATTTAGAAATCCAAATTCCTTTTCAATCTTAAATGTCAATGTCCCTGTAAAACAAAATTTTGCCATTTGATATTCCCAGGGCTGGCAGCAAGAGGTCCTTTATTTATTTTCCAAAGAGTCGACTTGGGGGGTTGTGATATGGTTTTCTCTGGCCCTCAGGGGAAATGGCTAAAATGCACATTCTCTCGAGTCACAGAAAAAAGCAAATGTCAATCACAGGACCGTGACAGGACAGTTTTCCATGGTGTGACCTCAAGCCAGTACCCCACATAACATCTCTGAAGCCCTGAGGGGAAGAGCGTGTGGTAAAATGCAGGGTAGGGACCTCTTTGGCTTTCTTCCCAAGCCCTTGCCAAGTGGACATAGCATCTCCCACCCTGTGATAGAAGGTTCCAGAAGACCTTTGTGTTCCTGGCATCAGAGACCCGGAGTGTGCAGATCATTTCATGGGGGGAGTTGTTAACACCAAGAAGTGATGAATTACAGCTCTCACTCCAAAGCTAAGATACAGGAAATGCAGTGTTTCTTAGAACATTCAATAAGCTATGCTAATAGGAATTGAAGAGCCTTGGGAGCAAGAGAACCAGATAAATTCCTCCTAATTCCTAAGCCCAATTAAAACCAATCGAGTTTGGAATGTAAGTGGTATCTCAGGATAGATTCATACTGTTCCCTTAAGAGCTGCTGCTTAAGGAGAAGGATGTGTTCATTCTTTTTAACCACTTAGTACAGCCACACAAAGATCATTTCCTTTCTGGATTAGAGAAGTGACTAGGCCAACATCGATATGTAATGCCTAGATGACTGCCAGACTCTAGGGTGGAGGTGAAGACCTATCCATTGAGATGGTACAGATTCACCAGGCCCCCCCCACCGCCCCGCCCCGGACTTCAAGCAGACTTGCAAGATCTGGTTACCTGGGGAAACAGGAGTTGTTTTCAGAACTCCGTCAAGATAAATTGCAACTATGATCAAAAGTAGGAAAAGACGAGCCTCCTTTCAAAGGATGGCAAATAGACCTGAATCAGAGGCAATGCACGAGCGACGTGGTTGAACAGCACGTTTCTCCAGATGATTTCCCAGAGTTACTGAGTGGGGACAAATGGGGGGGGGGGGAGTCATGTGAAATGGCAGCGTTTGCAAAGAAGCCCATTTTAAGAGTGAAAGCAGCAAAGAGAAATTGGTGTTAGATCATTGGGAAATGTGATATTTAAGCAACGTATTCTGTTACTTTTCCTATAAGAAGGGAAGCATCTTAATCTCTGCTCAAAGTGAGGAGGGTGCTCTTGTCCAGTATTCTTAGCCAGCTGGGGCGATTCAGCATGTTCCTTTGGTCAACATTGTTAATGTCCAGGTGAGGCAGGGAGACTGAGAGAGAGCGTGCCTTAGTGGCTTCCCAAGCAGTGCCCTCCATAGACGATAACGGGGTTGACCAGTTGCCAGGACGGCAGTGCCATTTGTTTGATGTCCAGAGAGCCCTCCTGAACATGTTGCTCAGATTTAGCATGACCTTAAAGACCAAACAAGGCATCACACACACACACACACACACACACACACACACACAGCCCCAAGTGCCAATCCGGCCAGAAACCCAATTTTTTAAGCTGGCCAAAGCTTGGAAGAAGATTTCATTGCCTGCCACTTAAGAGTGGACATCTGCGGGAGTAGTATTAGAACTCCGGATCATGCGATTCATTGGCTTGCCCAGACTTAACAGTTCAGAAAAGTACTCTGTGTGGTTCTGTAACCACTGACCAAGCTCCTCGCTTGTTACAAACAGTGGTTGCGTGTGGCTCCTTATCAATCGTTTCTGGGGATCGGGAAAGCTCCTTAAAAATGCGGAATTTTGCTGAATGATGTTCTACTTCTTTGCTAAGTCAAAACAGAGTCCCCATCATGGTGGAGAGCTGCTTTCAAATCGTGAGCAGGAGCAAGAGGGAGGAATGGAAGCAGCATCGGGCCCAGGCTGCCATGTGCTTTGCCTGACCGGTGCCTGTGTCTCCTGGGTGTTAATATTTTGACATATTTTGTTACTTTGGCGTATTTTGTTGATACGCCTTGAAAGAAGTGAGGTCGTCAGAGGACCTAGGCTCTTAGCCCTAACTGTGTGGCCCTGGGTAAGTCATCCGATTTCTGTGGACTTCTATTGCCCCATTTGTTCAGGGTGAGAGTTTATTTCATTATCTCCAGGGTCCCTTCCAGCCCTCAAAGTCTGATTCTGTGCTTCTCACTCAGCACCCTCAGTTGCATGTTCCTGTCCGACCAGTCACCGACCTTATCCACAGTACGTGTCCCTTCCTACGGGTTGGGACGCACCTGCCATGGTCCGCAGCCTCTACCGAGACGTTTGCACTCAAGGGCAGAGCCAAATCAAAGAGGGCGTTAGTCACCCCATCCACCCCTCTCCCTCACTCTGGAGCATCTCTTCTGTGCCTAGTCTTCACAGGCCCCCGTGTTTCCTCAGGATCTCGAATGCTCTGTCTCCCCCACCTCTCTTTCTATTGCACATCCTGCCTTTGCTGCTCCTCCCGTCTTCGGCCTCGGTTCCACCTGCCTCTGTATCCTGTGGCTTCCGGGAAGCTGGTATCCTCCGGTCCTCTCCTCTCCGATCGCTTATGGCCTAATAAAGGCGCTCACGCCCATACTGTGCACAGCTCCGCAAGCACACCGGCAGATACCATTTTGCTGCTTGGTGTCCTCAGCCCGCCTCTGCTCACGTCTCTGTCTTTCTGTTGCAGCACTGAAAAGCCCAACTGAATTCCATGAGCAAAGAAAACATTTGGATAGTGACAAGGTAATTTTTTGGCAAGCTGCCCTTCTTTCTGAACTTAGACTCCAGGGTATAGATCTCTGAGTGCTGAGCTTTGGCTCAAGCAGGTAGAATTTCCACAGTAAACTTAATACGTGCCCTGCCCCACATACACACACACACACACACACACACACACACACACACACACACACACTGTAGGGGACCTTACTCCTGTGTACCCAAGACTGGAAATCTGATCAACCACATTTAACTTTGAAACTATTTGTTACCTTAAAAAAAGTCTCCAAAAAAACCCAAAAACAAAAACACGTCTCCAGTCTTTCTGATGTTGGGAAGATCATTGCAAGGATGCTGTAGACGTCAGGTTTCCGAAAGCCTTTTATAGTCCTTTCTAACAATCGGATTTTTAAAAATCCAATTCAGTGATAAGATAGAGGCTGTGCGTACAGAGATGACCTACAGCGACTTCAAGGCAAAAGGCATTGAGTTTATTTCTCTTTCTTTCTGGTTTTTTGTTGTTGTTGTTTGTTTCTTTTGGTTTTCTTTTTAACATTCAGGAGGGGGCATAATTGGCACATATGTTGCACCTTCATAGCAGATCTCTGCAAACTGAACTTATCAGTAATACAATAAATACTATTTAGCCGGCATCAGCCCCGTATGAGAAGGAAACGCAGGGAGGTGGAGGGGCGGGGGGTGTGCCTTTGTCCTGGGATTTCTTTGTCCACCTATCCTAGCCTCACAGCTACTTTGTGGGTGGAGAAAGGAGCAGAGCTCTGTACCTCTTTAAAGTTGTGCAGGAGAGGCTGTGGTCTCTGTTCCCTGGAAAACAGCTGTCTTTGATCAGAACTGGAGTGATCTCTAGATCCCTCTCAGGGGGCAAATAGGAGATCCAATAGAGTGGCATAAAAACCCAGAACTGGAAATCAGGGCCTGAGGTCCGGGTGTGCCCTGCCAGAGTCCACACTGTCCCCACAGACAACTCCACCATCGAGAAGACTGTGGGACTCAGTAAATTATCTCTGGGCATCCTTCTAACTCACCGTGCTTCTGAATGGCAGCCTTTACATTTCCATGGGTCCTAAGAGAGAGGGCATACATTGTCATGTTACACTGGATGGACTCAGACTACATTTCATCTCTAACCATAGTCAGTTTTGTGGCTGTTTTAAGAGTCCCTGGAATAGAATGGACTATAACACAGGCAGCTTAGTATCATCTGAGCTTTATTATTATTTTATTAACACATACCTGCCCGGCCTTTGAGGGTGGACCCAGGCTTCTTACCTCTTCACTGAATTTTTCCATCCTGAAATGACCAGAGGGGCTTTTGTAAATCTTCCCGCATCAAAATGGAGGAGACCGGGGAGATTTGCAGGTTCTGAGGAATGCCTTCCCCTTTCGAGAGAAATCGGGGTTCTTTTCAAGCCCAAAACTAGGCAGTTCGGCTGTCTGAGGTCCACAGTGGAACTTGTTCTTTGTTTGTGCTTGCAGACTGAAGACGCGCTGAAGCACAAGGTCAGAAACAGGCCTGACTGCGCGGACGTGGTTAATATGCACGTACTTCAAGGTGAGGCTGCACCCAAGCATTAACCCGGATGCCATCGAATGGTGGGCCATTGTGCCAGAGTCCTTTTCTTTATATGTTTGTGAAGCCCTCTTAGAAAGCGTCCCCTGATCTTCCAGAGTGGTCATTTGAGTTGTTTTAGGGCCACTTAGACGGTCTGATCAGGAAGGTATAGGCTGGGCTCTGAGCCTGTCTCTCCCCGCCATGTACCAGATTCCTCTAAAGCATGCCCGCCCTTTAGCCAGTAACAAATCTCTAGCATGTTAACTAGACGTGCCTATCCGCTAGACTGGATATATACAGTGATGCTTATTCAGGGATTACTTTAGATGTTGGAACATCGAAAACAGGGAAATGTCCAACTCTAGGGGATTGGCTGAATTAATTCTGCATCATCCGCGTGATTGAATACCTTGCAGCCACTGCAAACGAGGCTTTCACAGAAAAATGATTTAATGAGAGAGGTCTTCCAAGATGATGTTGAGTGAAAGAGACCAGAAAACAAAACTGGGGGCGCCTGGGTGGCTCAGTCGGTTAACGTCCGACTTCAGCTCAGGTCACGATCTCGCGGTCCGTGAGTTCGAGCCCCGCGTCAGGCTCTGGGCCGATGGCTCAGAGCCTGGAGCCTGCTTCCAATTCTGTGTCTTCCTCTCTCTCTGCCCCTCCCCCGTTCATGCTCTGTCTCTCTCTGTCTCAAAAATAAATAAAACGTTAAAAAAAAAAAAAAAGAAAACAAAACTGTATGGTCAGGTTCAGGGATGAAAACACATATGGTCAGGTTCAGGGATGAAAAAACATACGTAAATGGTATTTACAGTTTGAAGCTGTGATTAAAACAACAACAACAACAACAACAAAAAAAAAAACAGTCCTGGGGCACCTGGCTGGCTCAGTCAGGGGAGCGTTTGACTCTTGATCTCAGGGTTGTGAGTTCGAGCCCCACTATGGGTGTAAAACAAAAACATAGCCCTAATAATAAGTATAAATAGTTAAGAAAGACATCCACCTATTAAAAACAGAGTTTCTCAGTGCTTCCACTGTCTTTTATATACCTTTTTTTAAGCATTCTCCATACTTAGGGCAAGTACATAATAATACTATAATCAAAAAAGCATGAGAAATGTTACTTGCTACATCATCATGGTCTTGTCTTTTTTTAATTTTTTAATGTTTCATTTATTTTTGAGAGAGAGACAGGTAGAGTATGAGCAGGGGAGGGGCAGAGAAAGAGGGAGACACAGAATCTGAAGCAGGCTCCAGGCTCTGAGCTGTCAGCACAAAGCCTGATGTGGGGCTCGAACCCACGAACCGCAAGATCATGACCTGAACCAAAGTTAGAAGTTTAACCAGCTGAGCCACCCAGGCACCCCTCTTTATTTTTTAGAGTAGGCTCCAACACGAGGCCTGAACTCGCGATCCCAAAATCAAGATCTGAGCTAAGATGAAGAGTCAGACACCTAACCGACTAAGCCACCCAGACGCCCCAAACTCATCACAGGCTTCAATTAAACGAAACTGTGAGCTGTCCTGGCCCCCAGTTCAGTTGCATGTCCTTGATGGTTCCCATGTGATCCTCTCAGAAATTGAGGATTAACAGCCTAGAACACCAAGGATCTGCTGGGGTACAAAATGATCCCTCCTTCCCAAGGCTCATGGTCTAGTTCTAGAAACAGTAGTAGAAGATCAAGGGCCATGACCATGAGTGCTAGAAGCAGTCACAGCAAAAGAGGCAGGTAAGAACAGAGGAAGTAGAGAGGCTTTGTGCTGAGACCCAAAGAGTAGGCGGCTGCTGGTAGGGAGAAGGTAGGAAGCACTCCAGGGCAAGGAAACTAAGCAGAGGTACAAAGGTGAACCCACTAAGACATGCAGGACAGAAGGGGGAGGACCGGGGTCGCTGGAACAGTCGTTTGGGAATGGAGAATCTCCACTCACATAACAGCCAGACTGACAGACAGAAGAACGTCATTCAGGGGGATGCAAGAGAGGAGTGTTTTCTGAAGATTAATCCTGCATTGATGTGTAGGACCAATCAGAAAGATCCCTGAGGCAGGGTATCCAGTGAGAAGTCCTTGCCATGACCTAAGGAAGGATTAGGGGATGTTTTGGAGAGGACTGAGGCTCGAGTGCACCTGTTCTTTGGTTTGGAGTACTGATGTAGTCTCTACCTTGCATCAGGTGCATTGAAGATGTGGCTTCTAGACAAGATCTGACCTGTTACAACCATACAGCATCCCTAGACTGCTCCTGGATGGAGATTTCTAGATCAGCCACCAGACACTAGGCCTGGGTTAGTAGGTTGATAATAACAGAACAATAGGGCTGGAAGGCTGGTCTGTAAATATCTGCCCTTTGAAAACTGCAGAGTTGAGAGGAAAGGTACAAATTTTTATGGCCTCTTAACAGTTCTACCTTACAGCAATGACCGGTTGACTAAATTCTCCTCCAAGTTCTTACACAGAAATAAGTTGGGGACTAACCAAAAGAGGAATATAGGGGTGATTTAGGTCTTCTTAGTGACCTTTGTCACCCTCAGATGATGAGAAACTGCCTGTTGGATAAATTCAGTGTTAAAGATCCCCGTTTAATTAAGTAACTGTTTCAAAGGGACTTTTTTTTCCTTTGGCAATTGACTTTGACATTTGAATCAGGTAGTATCACAACATCACCAAATCTAAACCCCTTAAGAAGTCCTACTACTGCAAGTAATTACATTACTAGGTAATATTTGCTTCTGGCTTATCCTGTGCCAGGCAATATATAGACAGGATGTGCATTCAAGTGCTGCAGCTTAGGGTCAGCAAGCAATGTAGATCCCATGGATTGCCTGTTCACAAAATCACCAAATCGCACATTTTTTTTTTTTAAGAATTGTCGCCAAATGCATTTCTCTAACTCTTCTGTGCCTCTCTATTTGCTTTTATTTGGAAGCATCTAGTCTTTGCTGCTAATCCGTGTGAAGTGATGATGATTGCACTGGAAAATTATTAGAGCCCAATGTGGGTCAAAGTTTCACTTACAAAAGCAAAACCCCCAAACCAGAAATAATGTCGCATTCTAGAACAGATTCTTTGTGCTTCAACCCCTTAGCCTCCACTACAGAGAGGTCCATCCCAACTGCTCAGATGAAGCTGAAGAGAGCCCGACTTGCGGATGATCTCAACGAAAAGATTGCTCTCCGGCCAGGGCCACTGGAGTTGGTGGAGAAGAACATACTGCCCGTGGACTCTGCTGTGAAAGAGGCCATAAAAGGTACTTAGAACCCATGGCATGCTTCTCTTGTGTGCTCTGAGATCTGAGGGCAGCCAAGGCTCTGACCTGCCTAGGGCCCTGGGGGCGGGGCCTCTCACTAGACAAGAGTCATGCCAAGGGTTGCTGTCCCAGAGTGGTCTCCAAAACCAGAGGTCCTAGGAGTGAGGACGAGATTCCCACCCACTCACCCTACAAAGGTCAGGTTAACAGCAATCAGTGTTGTCCTAGTCAAGCAGGTGGAGAACCTGAATTGATGGAACTCTCCCAATCTCTCCCCTCAAGGTGCTATCACTTAGGAGTCACAGCCCCCTATAGCCCTCCTCTTCTAGAGGGAAGAAGACTGGTAGAGCAGAAAGGACACTGGACTGGAATCCAAAGACCTGAACTCTAAGCCCTGTTTGTTGTGTGTTGGGGCTTCCCCAGGTCCCTTCGCCTCTCTGAGATGCTGATAATGACACCAGCCTAGCCCAACTCAGAGGCTCTCAGGAGTGAAGTTCAGATTATAGACATGTGTGAAAATTCTTTGTAACAATCCTCATGGGGGCCCCAGGGATGAAGAAGTACAAATACTTACAGAGGGAACACAAACATTAATTCTTTCATAAGCTCTATAAAATCGTTGAGACCAAGTAGATGCAAACAGCCCAAGTGCACTGGGAAAACGGTGGTAGAGGAGAGAAAGGGGAACTCAGCATTCCCCTAGGTGAACTTGATTTTTCTTCCAGTGATGACCACCAGGAGCTCTAAGGATTATTGATGTTTAATAAGCAACACACATTTAAACGTTTCAACCCACTGTCAATAGGTGTTTGTGAAGATATTTTATCAAGCACTTAAGTTCAATGTTAAACCTGTCATCGGATGTATTATCCCCCATTCTAAAATCTTGCTGTCACCCAACCATTCAAAAGCCATGTGATTTTCGGGTTTGGAACCTGTAAATATGAAAATCTCTGCTCTGGGAGAGATGACATGGTGAACCCATCAGCGCCCACCTACTGTTCCATTGTGACGTTCTCTCTTTACTCTCTCCTTCCACACTGAATATCCCATGCCTTTGAACTTGGACTAGCCAAGACCACCCAACTGGGTGCTATGTCTGTCTCTACTCTGATAAGATCTAGGACAGGAAGAAGATCTCCATGGGGCATCTCCTCATTTCTTAACATTTTCTATTCCATACATTTAAATCTATCATCGATTTTATGTGATAAGGGGAAAGATCTCAATTTGCAGTTTTGGGTTTATGGTGAGATTCTATTTTTCCATGTGAATTCGTGGCAGTGGCAATTCGTGGCTATTGGCTGGGCATTTTCTCCCCTTCCTGCTTTGTTAAAGCTATTTATATAGAAAAAACTAATAATGCTAACCCTCAGTCTTTCACAATTATCTTTACCAGTTTGTCCTTTGCCTTTTGTATATTTTGCCTAGAAGCTGTTTTTATTTTCTATATAGTTAGATCTAGTAATTTTTGTGGTTTCTGAATTTATCAATTATTGGAAACGTTTCTTAGCTCAGGAATCTAGAGTGATCCACCTCTGTTGTCTTCTAGCATTTATATATTTCATTTTTATATTTCAGGCCTTACGGCATACAAAATTATTTAAGTGTATAGTTTAAAAGACACTGCTAGTTCTGTTTTTCCACAGTTTTACTGATGTATTTTACAATGTATTTCAGTGTCTATCTCACAAGTTTCTTTGCACTGGTCTGATATTTCTAATGTTTCTTGGCTTAATCTCACAAGTATATGCTGGGTGAAATTTAAAATCAGTTTAGCCTATGCCAGTTTCAGTCTTGTTAGATTTTTGTTTGGGGTTGCAGTGAATTTATTTTTTTTAATTTTTTTTAATGTTTATCTTTTTGAGAGGGAAAGAGCGAGTGGGGTAGGGGCAGAGAGAGTGGGAGACACAGAATCTGAAGCGGGTTCCAGGCTGTGAGCTGTCAGCACAGAGCCTGATGCGGGGCTCAAATCCACAAACCATGAGATCATGACCTGAGCCGGAGTCAGATGCTTAACCAATTGAGCCACCCAGGCACCTCTGTAGCAAATTTATACATTAGTTGATAGTTCCTTTTTTTTTTTTTTTTTTTTTTGAGGGAGAGAGAGAGAAAGCACAAGAGAGGAGAGTGGGGGGAGGGGAGAGAGAATCTTAAGCAGGCTCCACCATGGGGCTTGATCTCACAACCATGAGATGGTGACCAGAGCCAAACTCAAGAGTCAGACACTCAACTGACTGAGCCACCAGCCACCCATGATGGTGCATTTTTACGCTTAAAATATATCAGTTCTGGGGCGCCTGGGTGGCTCAGTCAGTTAAGCGTCCGACTTCAGCTCAGGTCACGATCTCGCGGTCCTTGAGTTCCAGCCCCACGTCGGGCTCTGGGCTGACAGCTCAGAGCCCGGAGCCTGTTTCCGATTCTGTGTCTCCCTCTCTCTCTGCCCCTCCCCCGTTCATGCTCTTTCTCTCTCTGTCTCAAAAATAAAGAAAACGTTAAAAAAAATTAAAAAAATATATCAATTCTTCTGAGACAGAAATACAGTCTCTCTTCCCATTTCTTCAACTCCTCTATCATTTCCCTTGTAAGGTTTTTTTTTTTTTTAAGTGAAGTCACATCAATTATTGGCACCCTATAGGAAATCTGTTAATTTTGCACGTTTCATAACCTTGAAGGGTTTCTCCATATTTCCAATAGTTGCTCCTAAAACTAATGAAAATTTGTCTCCTGCTGCATTTTTTTCCTGCCTTGGTGCACTGATCCTTGGCTGATACTTGAAAAGTAACATCAAGCTTTTATTAATGTATTATATAACTAGCATCATGTAGAACATTGTATACAGCATATTCATAACATATGTCATATCCAAATTTCATGCTTTATTTACAAATTATATATTTGTAAATTGAGTTTTATATAAATTTTAAAGTATGATATACTGTATTATATAAACCTAATAATATATATTTTACTGTACATATAATATGTTATATGTAAATATATGTCACATATAAAATTATATATGTGAATTATATAAGGCACACAATTTATGTTATTTCATATACAATAGACAGTATTTCACTATACAATTTAACAACTATTAATATATGACATAGTATAAAATTATTATTGGTACATTGCCAGTGCTTCAAGCAGTATTATACGGTTTTATATTATACATTATGTTTTTGTTATGTTGATGATAATATTTTTCTGTTTCTATCATAAATAGGGATTTCTTCACTCATATATCTCTTTATATGCCATTAGCCTTTGGTATAGATAGGTATTCCAAGGAAGTATTTCTGTATAAAATGGATGCTTAATTCTTAAAATGCTTTCAGGGTGCCTGGGTGGCTCAGTGGGTTAAGCATCCGACTTCGGCTCAGGTCATGATCTCGCAGTTTGTGAGTTCAAGCCCCGCGTGGAGCTCTGTGCTGACAGCTCAGAGCCTGAAGCCTGCTTCGGATTCTGTGTCTCCCTCTCTCTCTGCCCCTCCCTCTCTCTTTCTCTCTCTCCCTCTCTCTCTCAAAAATAAATAAATATTTAAGAAATGTTTAATGTTTTCAACGTGCACAAAAAGACGATCACGTGGGGAATGTGGCCTTGCTGTCTTTCCTGATTATCTTGCATTTCTGGGGGAAAAAAATCCCACGTACAATTTTTTTCTAGAACTTTCTGGTATTTTATTTGAGATTCGCATCTCTTCGTTAGGATAACAGTAGCTGCTAAACCACAAAATTTCAGCAGCCTAACACTAGAAGTTTTATGTCTTGTTCATAAACGGTCGAGGGAGGCTTTTCTTTAACGGCAGATCTTTCAAGCACACAGGCTCCTTCCCTCTGGCGGCTTCACCCACCCCTAGAGCAGGGCTGCAAACTTTTTCTTCAAGGGCCGACAGTAAATGAGCTAAGCTATTTAAACTGTCACAACCGCTCAGCTCTCACCAACTGCAGTGTGAAAAGAGCCATAAGCGAGAAGTCAGCAAGGGGGCATGGCTGTGTTCCAATAAAACTTTATTTACAAAAGCAGGTTCACAGGCCATAGCCTCCTCATCCTCTGTACCGAGCCAGCAAGCGGGGGGCACGAATGAAAAGGCCCACCCGCCTGTGTTACAAGCCTCCACCTGGACACCAGCGTATCACGTCTGTTCCCATTTCCCTGTGAAAATAGCGCCGATGGCTCGGGAAGGTATTTTCTGGCGGAACAGTGATTTTCCAGCAATGTCTCCCTACTATGGAAGGGAGAACATAAATTTTGATGACTAGCTGGTCTTTTCTGCTACGGCGTTCACAAATAGTATTCGTCTTTGTTTTTATTTTACCCTTGTCAGGTTTAAATATCAAGACTTACACGTGCTTCACAAAATAAGTTATAATTATCTTTCCATATTTTCCCATGTTTGGAAAGCGTTTATGACCACAGTGATCAGCTCTTTGAAAACATTGCCTATTAAAGTCACGGGGGCTCAATACTTTCCTTAGGAGTAGGCCTTTAACAGCTTTCATTCTGTTTTTGTACATAGTTTTTTTTGGGTATTCAGATTTTCTCCTTACGGTAATGTGTGCAGTTTACCTTATGCAAAAAATTCCCATCGTCCCTCTGAATTGCAGAGTTATTAGCCTAAAGTTCTGTAAAGTCTTGGCTTAGAGTTATTCCAGGCTGCTCTCAACCAGGGGTTAGATGCCATTTTTCAATGCAATGTGGTCGTTTGTGTGTTTTCTCCCTTCGTGAAGCAGTTCATGAATTTGTTCACAAACGTTGTTGGTTTCTGGTCTTGGATTCATTTAGTTTCGCTTCTCGTCAAGGTCACCGGGCAGGAGAGTCTCCACAGGGAGGGTTGGGGATCCAGGAGGTTCATCAGTTTCAAGTGCAGTGGAGACAGGTGGAGGCAGAGGGAAGGTTACACAGTGTGCCCCTATTCAGGCGAGGAGTCAGAGGATATGAGCAGCAGCACGGTCAGTGGAAGAGGATAGAAAGCAATAAACATGAGGGATAATAATAATAATAATAATAGAAGGGTGTGAAGCAAGAACTGTGGGGTCCACCACTCTGGTTTTTAGAGCTGGACTCTGTGACTTCGGCCACACAGCCACACACCGACTTAATCCTAAATACCTCATTTGCTCCTCTCTGAAACCCCAGCAACAACAATAGCTCTCTCGGGCTCTTTTCTCCAGTTGGACTCAGTTTGTAAATTATGTAAAGAATCAGCAAGGCATTGATAGTACATGAGGGAATTCGTCTAATTTCGGACCTCAAGGACTTTGCGCTTCAAGAAAAGAGAAGAAGAGAGCCAACTTTCCACGTGAAAGTTCCTCTGAAGGGCTGGATAAAAGTCACGGTGGGAACGTGTATGCCTGTACCTAACCAGGACATCCTGGAGGTATGACTGCTTAGCGAGCCCTGAAGGGAGAGGGGCAGCGATCAGTAATAAGGATGGTGAGGTCATAAGGGCCCTTTGTATTGTGTCTTGAGAGCAGCAGAGAGACTCAAACTTCTCTTGTCATTTAAGGACACCAACACAAACACTTTCCTAGTTCCCCAGCAAGGGAGAACATAATTTAAAATAATGATGATGCCAATAGTAATAAAGTGGTGGCGAGCCATTGGAAGCATTCATGGTGGAAGCCAGAGCTATGTCTGTGTGGAAACAAGGTGGAGATCCTGCCTCTAGAAAGATCCCTCTGGCTGCAGTATAAAGTGGACTTGAGAGACGTGAAATGGAGCCAGAGTGCTGTCTCCTATTAGGTGACTGTTTGGCTTGTCTGAGGAAAGTTGATGAAGGCATGAATAACAGTCATGGTTGGGGGTGTGGAAAAGAGAGACTCTGAAAGACAATTGATTTTGCATGATTAGATGGTCAGTGGAATACACCAATCGAGACAAAGGGAAAGCAGAGATAACACCAAGGTTTGTTTCTCTCCTGGGCAACTGGGTAAATGGCCGCCATTTGTCAAGATGGGGACCGTGAGTAGAAGAGCAGATTTAGGGAAAGATGTGAATTCTCGTTTCAACTGTTGGATTTGAGGGGCCCACAGAAAATGGAGGGGCAAGCGACTAAGTAAGCAATGGGTTCCGTCGAACTAGAATTCAGGAGAATATTGGTCTAGAACTACAGATTTGGGAGACTGGAGTGTAGATGTAAATTTAAACTAATGGTCTAGATAAGATTTCCCTTTCATTCATTTGTTTATTCACTTAATACTTACAGAGATTCTTCGGTATCAGACACTATTCTAAGGGCTTGGGACATATCAGTGAACAGAACATTTGTGCTTCAACAGACCTTATATTCTAGTGGGGAGACGTAGACAGTAAACATAATGAATGATTACGTATTATAATACAAGGGTGTAAGTGATACAAAAGTAAAAGTCGGACAGGGTTCAAGGAATCAAAAGTGCCCACTAGAGGGTAGTTGGGAGAAAGAAAGGATGTATAAAAGGACAAGAGGGCTAGGAGGCTCCCAGGCAGAGGGAGGGAGTCCATGAAGATGAAGGCAAGGAATGGCTACCGAAGGAGGTTGTCCAAATTGAGGAAAATCCAGCACCAGCAATGGGGAATTGACCCAGGCATCAGCCTCTTAGCAGTAATCTTTCGATGTGCATGAGAGTTTCTATGGGGGGTGATGGCACTTTGAGTGGCCCATCCGGTGGTGATGATGACCCAGCCCCCTCTTCTGCCTGTCACTTCTTGTGATCAAATCATCTCCCCACGATGAACTGGTGACTCCGGGCAGAGGTTCACTGTGGGCTCTTCTCCTGACATCTGTGTGTCGCACCCTCTCTCCACGTGCTCTTCCAGATGTGCTTACGTTTTCCAGCTCTCCCTGCAGCTGGCTTTCTATGTGCCAAGCTCTGAGAGGAATGCTTTGTCATCGTCTTCCTCCAGGTTTTAGTGAAGACCAATCTAGAACGTCTCTCAACACAGGAAAGGGATTTTTTTTTTAATTAAAAAAATTTTTATTTTTTAAATAATTTTTTTTTAATGAATTTTTGAGAGAGAGAGAATACAAGCAGGGGAGAGACAGAGACAAAGACAGAGGATCTGAAGCAGGCTCCGCACTGTCCACAGAGAGAGAGCCCAATGCGAAGCTTGAACTCACAAACCGCGAGATCGTGACCTAAGCCAAAGTCAGATGCTTAACTGACTGAGCCGCCCAGGCTCCCCTATTTTTCATTTTAGTTCCAGTATATTTAACATACAGTGTTAGTTTCAGGTGTACAATGTAGTGATTCAACACTTCCCATCCATTATTCAGTGATCATCATGACAAGTGTGCTCTTAATCCCCATCACCTGTTTTATCCACCCCCCCCCCCCAGCCACCTCCCTTCTGGGAACCATCAGTTTGTTCTATAGTTAAGAGTCTGTTTTTTGGTTTGTCTCTTTTTTCCCCCTTTGTTCATTAGCTTTGTTTCTTAATTCCACATATGAGTGAAATCATACAGTATTTGTCTTTCTCTGACTTATTTCACTTAGTATTATACCCTCCAGATCCATCTGTGTTGTTACAAATGGCAAGATTTCATTCATTTTTATGGCTGAGTAATATCGCATTGTACATATATGCCTCCTCTTCTTTATCCATTCATCTATCAGTGGACACTTGGGCTGCTTCCATAATTTGCCTCTTGTAAGTAATGCTGCAGTAAACATGGGGGGGCATATATCTTTCTGAACTGGTGGTTTCATATTCTCTGGGTAAATACCTAGTAGTGTGATTACGAGATCATAAGGTAGTTCTATTTTTAAGTTTTTGAGGAAGCTCCATACTATTTTGCACAGTGGGCTGCACCAATTTGCGTTCCCACCAACAGTGCATGAAGATTCCTTTTCCCTCCCCCCCATCCTTGCCAACACCTGTTTCGTTGTTTCTTGTGTTGTTGATTTTAGCCATTCTGACAGTTGTGAGGTGATATCTCATTGTAGTTTTGATTTGCATTTTCCTGATGAGTAGTGATGGTGAGCATCTTTTCTTGTATCTTTGGCCATCTGGATCTCTTTTTTGGGGAAATATCTGTTCATGTCTTCTGCCATTTCTTAATTGGATCATTGGTTTGGCATGGAGTTGTATATAAGTTCTTTATATGTTTTGGATACTAATCCTTTGTCAGATATGTCATTTGCAAATATCTTCTCCCATTCATTAGGTTGTCTTTTGGTTTTGTTGAGTGTTTCTTTCACTGTGAAGAAGCTTTTTAGTTTGATGTAGTCCCATTTGTTTATTTTTGCTTTTATTTCCCTTCCCTCAGGAGACATATCTAGAAAAATGTTGCTATGGCTGATGTCAGAGAAATTACTACCTGTGCTCTCTTCTAGGACTTTTATGGTTTCAGGTCTCACATTTTGGTTCTTAATCCATTCCGAGATTGCTTTTGTGTGTGGTGTAAGGAAGTGGTCCAGTTTCGTTCTTTTCCATGTAGCTCTTCAGTTTTCTCAGAACCATTTGTTGAAGACACTTTCTTCTTCCCTTTGGATATTCTTTCCTGCTTTGTTGAAGATTAATTAACCATGTAAGTGTGGGTTTATTTCTGGGCTTTCTATTCTGTTCCATTGATCTATATGTATGTCTATTTTTGTACCAGTACCATACTGTTTTGATCACTACGGTTTTGTAATATAACTTGAAATCTGGGATTGTGATACCTTCAGTTTTGTTCTTCTTTTTCAAGATTGCTTTGGCTTTCTGATTTGACTTCTACAGGAGGAAGCTTGGGACTCCTTGTGGCCACATCTGGGGAATATGTACCCAATTCCCTGTTTCCTCTTCCTAGAAAGCCACTAATCTGGGTCTGAATACCCACTTCCAACGTGTGTTGGGGAAAGGATTCCCAATCCTAACAAGCAATGCTCAGGACACCAGCTGGGCATCTGACAATTCAACCCAGAACTCAGGAAACCCATTCACTTACTAGATTAACAGTTTATTATAAAAGGGTTATAGCTCAGGAACAGTCAGATGAGGGAGATGTGGAGGATGAGCCATGGTAGCCATGCTCCCCAAGTACATCACTCTCCCCAAATCTCCACAAGGTCATCAACCTGGAAGCTCTCCAAACCCCTTCCCTTTGGGTTTTCAATGGAGGCTTCATTATACAGTCACAATGTGATTAGATCATTGGTCATTGGTGATTGAACTCAATCTCCAGCCCCTCTCCCCTTCCTGGGGGCCAGGGGCTGACACTGAAAGTTCCAACCGTCACTTGATTAGTTCCCTAGGCCACCAGCCCCCCTCCTTTGGTGAGGTTCAAAAGCCACCTCATTAACATAACAAACACCACTTTTGTGACTCTCACTCATCACTTAGAAAGTTCCAAGGGTTTTCAGAGCTCTGTGCCAGAAAGGGGGACGGAAACCAATATAGATTTCTTACTATAAATCACCATTCACAATTATTAACAGCCACAGTCTCTCAGGACAGAATACTGAAACAAAAAAGTAGATACGGTGTTACACGGGAGTGAGGATTTATGAGAACAGAAATTAATCCTAGAGTTTAGCACGGCCTCCTTGAGCTGATGAGTGGGTCATTATTAATTAAAGATCCCTCAGTTTGAGATCCCTCAGTTTGGGTGGCTCAGTGATTTACGTGCCTGACTCTTGGTTTCGGCTCAGGTCACAATCTCATGGTTCATGGATTCGAGCCCCACATCGGGCTCTGTGCTGACAGCATGGAGCCTGCTTGAGATTCTCTCTCTTTTTCTCTCTGCCCCTCCCCTGCTTGTTCTCTTTATCTCTCTCAAAATAAATAAACTTAAAAAAAATCCCTCAGTTTGAGACCCCTAGGAGCCTGCTTGTGGCTTGTTAATTCTCTCTCTGGCCATGTAAGCCTTTCCTTCCCTTGACAGGAGGAACGTTCCTTAGCTCCCATGGAAGCTGCCTATTATCCAGAGGCCTGGCTTCTGCTTGAGTGAAACGGAACCCCTGCTGGCTTTCCTGGGTTTTTTCAAACAGTGGAAGGACTCTGGTTTTCAGCTCCAGTAGATGAGCCCCTTCTCCTAAAGCGTCCTCACCTTTCCCTTGGTCTGGCCCAGGCAGCCCCTGAATGCCCAAGTCACCTACTTAGCTACTTTTTTAAAGACTCGAACCTGTATCTCAGAGAATATACAGTCTGGTTATCAAAGATAAATTAGAGCTGGTCCAGAAGATCTCCATTTCCAGCTGTTACATTTCTAAAAGATCTATGTGGGTTGGGGCTCCTGAGTGGCTTAGTCTGTTAAGTGTCTGACTTCAGCTTAGGTCATGATCTCACGGTTCGTGGGTTCGAGCCTTGTGTTGGGCTCTGCACTGACAGTGTGGAGCCTGCTTGGGATCCTCTCTCTTCCTCTCTCTCTTCCCCTGCCTCTCTTTCTCTCTTAAAAACAAATAAACATTAATTTAAAAAAAAAAGATCCTACACTAGTCTTTGCTCACTCACACCCCCAAGGCGCAGACTTCATAACAAAGCAGAAACAATCCCTATTTCCTGAGAATCCAATCTTTCTTCAGAGACTCTGGAAGCCCTTCCTGAACACTCTGATGATTTATTTTAAGGCGCATAGACAATAACCGTGGCCCGAAGCCAGATGGTAGACCATTTGCCTCGTCATAAAAAGAAAAAGGGTTTCTTTGGCATCGCTTTCTCCTGGACAAAATTTATCATTCCGTAATGAGAAATCATTTCCGAAGCGCACGTGATCCTGGGGGGACGGAGGCACAATGAGGCATATGTGGAAAATACTTCTCTGTGCTGCTGGCCTTGGCTGCCCATCAAAGCAGTCACGGGCATCGCTATGAGGTCTGCAGCTGTGGAGAGCTGATGTACCCCCACGAGAGAGCTCTGAAAGGGTGGGGTCCTGCAGAGGGGAAGCAAGAGACAGGGCTCAAATCTCTTTACACACCTGACGATCTTCTTTGACCCTAGAGAGTCAACCTCAAGTGCCAGCACAGAAGTCCTTCTGGTTGAGTGTTTTCCTCCACTCCTGTGGTCCCAGAATCAGCGTATGTCTTAGAGGCTTCAGGCAAATTTCGGAGATGCCAGGAATCGGAGGAAAAGGAATCCTCATTCCTCCAAACCTCCACGGACACCCATTTCTGTAATAATGGCACCTGACCCCCTTTAAGAGCAGTGGGTTCTGTCTTTCTTGGACGATATAGTCCCTCCTCTACAGACCGCGTATTGAAAAACCTTTAGGCAAGAGCCATGTTTAAAGTTTATTTATTATAGGGGCGCCTGGGCGGCTCAGTCAGTTGAGTGTCCCTTCAGCTCAGGTCATGATCTCACGGTTCGTGGGGTTGAGCCCCGCGTCGGGCTCTGTGCTGACAGCTCGGAGTCTGGAGCCTACTTTGGATCCTGTGTCTCCCTCTCTCTCTCTCTGCCCCTCACCCTGCTCATGTTCTCTCTCTCAAAAATAAACATTAAAAGAAAAGTTTATTATTTCGGGGAGAGAGAGAGAGAGAGAGGAGGAGGAGGAGGAGGAGGAGGAGGAGGGGCAGAGAAGGAAAGAAAGTGGATCCCAAGCAGGCTTGCATTGTCCGTGCAGAGCCCAACGTGGGGCTCGAACTCAGGACCGCTGAGCTGAAATCAAGAGTCGGATGCTTAAAAGCGCCCCTAGGCAAGGGCCACATTTAAACCCTACCTATTAACACAGGGATCACCTTGTCCCTTAGAAAATGGATTTTCCTTCCGTGTCTTCCAAGAGGGCATTAAGAGATGGTCTGTCCGCGAATTAAAAATAGCTCTCGGGCCATGCACTGAACAGGCTTGGGAGAAGATAAGCAAACAGGTCCTTTTCCACAAGCCGCTTCGTGCTCTCCTAGGCAAAAGGTACCCAGGACTCCAGCTATCTCCCTTAATCTTGGAATCTTAAATGTTTATGCAGAGAAAGTACAACTGACTCATTCATCCAGTTGCTTCCCGGGGGACGAGGGAGGGGGGAAGCTCAGAGTCCAACATCCCCCGGGGGCCAGTGCCCAGAGCCGGCCCCTCGGGCATAGCCGGAGGATGATGTCAGGGCTTCCCAAAGTGGGTCCTTGTCACCGCACCCCCTGACGTGTGTCTCCGGGGACAATAGCCAGCACACCACACTCCAGCAACTCCCAGGGTGCCTCGTGCCCTGGGAGATTGGAGCAGAGGCCCAGGGTCACGGCACAAAGCGACAGACATGGTTATTCCAAAGACAGCCAGATAAGGTGACCTTTGTCCCCGTCCATGTGAGCCTGGCTTGAACCAGGAGGGAAGGAGTGACAGCAGCCTTTGCAGTGACTCCCAGCTCTGAAGGTCTTTGCAAAGCTGACCGACCACAGGACAAGGTGCCTGCTGGGTGGGTCTTTTTAAATTTTTGATAACGGCCCCAACAAAAGCAGCCACAATCACCGCCAGGCTAGCAATTATTCAACACTTGCCCATCAGGGACTGGGCTCAACCATTCACATGTTGTTCTGTTGTTTTAATCCTCAAATCCTTGAGAGGTTAACTCTGCCATTTCCGTTTTAGAGGTGGGGAAACTGAGGCTCCCAGAGGTGAAATCACTTGCCAGCAGAAACGCGATAGGGCTGAGAAACCACCCTCGACGGTTCGAGTCCAGAACTGAAGTTCTTACTGACCCTGCTGAGCAAACCCCACATACGTCATCTCAAAAGGACGTCACTGCCTTTTGCTAGCAGAGCGTCTCAGCTGTTCAGTTTCTCCCATGAGCAGAGGCCGAGTCGAGCGTGCACATGAGTGGACGCTCCTCTTCCGTCCGGGTGGTCACAAATCCAAGCCACCGGCAGCCCTAAGACAGTGGTGATGGGGGAGGGTGGGGAGGGACTAGGCAGGGTCTTCGGGCCTGCGCCGTAAGGAAGTGGTCCTCCTCACTGGCATATTCTGATCTGGCCCATGGTGCTTTTTGGAGATCAGACAGATCCAGAGTCCAGTTTGGGGCCTTAGCCATGACCTTATTGACTCCTTCAGGGTGTAAGTAACTGCCCTATATGTAGTTGCATGGATGCACGTCGTCTTTGTGGATGTAAGCAGAAAACCTTGTGTTTTTTTTTTTAATTTTTATTTATTTTTTAAATATTTTTAACATTTATTCATTTTGAGAGACAGAGCGTAAGTTGGGGCCGGGGGGGAGGGCAGAGAGAGAGCGGGACACAGAATCCGAAGCAAGCTCCAGGCTCTGAGCCATCAGCACAGAGCCCGATGCGGGGCTCGAACTCACGGATCATGAAATCATGACCTGAGCTGAAATCGGACGCTTAACCGACTGAGCCACCCCTTTATGAAGGCACCCCTTTATTTATTTATTTATTTTAAAAGAGAGAGAAAGCAGGGGAGAGGCAGAGAGAAAGGGAGAGAGAGAATCCCAAGCAACTCACGAACCGTGAGGTCATGACCTGAGCTGAAATCAGACGCTTAACCGACTGAGCCAACCCTTTATAAAGGCACCCCTTTATTTATTTATTTTGAGAGAGAGAGAGAGAGAAAGGGAGAGAGAGAATCCCAAGCAGGCTCCACCCTGTCGGTGCAGAGCCCCACACGGGACTCGAAC
The DNA here is from genome assembly GCF_016509475.1 of Prionailurus bengalensis. NCBI lineage: Eukaryota > Metazoa > Chordata > Mammalia > Carnivora > Felidae > Prionailurus > Prionailurus bengalensis. Next base: position 6,642,325 of record NC_057347.1, read on the forward strand.
TCAGGAACTGTGAGATCATGACCTGAGTCAAAATGAAGAGTCAGACACTCAACTGACTGAGCCACCCAGGTTCCCCAAGCAGAAAAACTTCTTTAAATGATGGCTGTCACTTGGCCAAGTAGACTTCTAGAAGCCGTGTCTCTCCAGGGATCGGCTCCCCAAATACTCCTCTCCCCTGGCTGGGGGATCTCTTCCTCACCCTTCCCACCACCACACTGCTCTTGGCACAACTTCCCCTTTGCTCCCCCCATCGCGGTCAAGTGCGCCCTTTCCCCCCACCACCCCCCGTCCGTTGTCCTGTCCACCGCTGAGGTCATCTCAGGCTCAGCCCAACCCCACCTCCTCCAGGCATCTCCCTGGACGTCTCCACATTGCGGTCTCCTCCGTCTGTCCAGGGCAGCCCTCACCGGGTGGTCTGGTCCTTGACAGATGTCTCCCGTTGTGTCCCACAGTCTTCACGGCGTCCTATCCGATTTTGCTCCTGCTTCTCCTAAAGTGTGAAGGCTGGATGGGGACAAAATAATCGGGGAACGCTCCGTGCAGCATTCCCGACTCCTTTACTCCAGACACCCGACTTTGAGACTTTTCCACATTATTCTAGTGCCTCGCTCCAAGGTCACCAAATGCCAGATGTCCAAGTGGAAAGGGCAGGCTGAGGGATGAGTGGCAAGAACAGGGCTACCACAGTCCACCCACCCAGGAAATCGTCATAAATGCCCTCCCCAGAATGTCCCGCCTTCTCTGTCCTCACGGTCACGGTGTCACTAGGAGTCCCTCAGACCTCAAGAACTCAAGTACAAAATGCTGTGGAACATGGAGATATCCTTCGGTCACGTGTGCTGATAAAGGAGAGACATTGGCCATTCCCCACTGGGTGTTTCCTAAAGACTTACCACCCGATGGCTTCCAGGGAGGGGGATGGCTTTTGCCACCTCTCTGCTGGTGGCTCTGAGAGTCCACACTGCAGTCCTAGCTCAGTCCCTGTGCGCACTGAACACTGTGTGCCCTCCTCCACAAAACAGTGATGAGAAAACGCACCCTTCCTCCGACTTAGCGGTTGGAAGGCCTCGCGAAAGTTGATGCTTTTTGTTACTGCGGCCACTAGTCAGCGGATGCCTGATACAAACTGCTGTTTTTATCGTTTGCTGTCACCCAGCTTGAAACAAAGTGGCATGTTGGACGTAAGAAACCATCCTCTCTCTCTCTTTCTCCCTGCCCACCTCTTGTAACATCTCCACTCAATGTCAGAATACTCGGCCAGCATTGTGGTTTGATGACCTTCCTCTGGCGCATGCATATTTGGGGGGGGGGTGCTCGGTGTGGGTGCAGGTGAGATGGTGGGGGGCCCCCGGGGGTGGGGGAGGGAGACTTTGTCTCATGAAGGATCAGACCGCATGGAGAAGCTCTGTGCCCCTTTAGACTGAGGAAAATGTGGAGGGAATATAATAAAACTTTCGGGTGGAGGATCCTGTTGGGCAGAAAAGCCTGGGTCCCCCAAGGGGCTAAACACACTCACAGGCAGGGCTCTCTGAGGTTGGAAATGGAGTCGGCTCAAGGCATGTGCCAAGCAGAGCCAGTGAAATGCTGTGATTTCTGGGGTGGAGTAGGCTCAACACCCCCCACCACCCTCCCATGTGTATCTGGCCCTCAATGACATACGTAAGCCTTTTAACAGGGACAAAGCCTTTAATTTCTACCAATAGAAAAACGTTTATTTAGTTTTGAGGGGGAAGGGAGGGGCAGAGAGAGAGGGAGACACGGAATCCCAAGCAGGCTCCAGGCTCTAAGCTGTCAGCACAGAGCCCCACGCGGGGCTCGAACTCACAAACTGTGAGATCATGACCTGAGCCGAAGTCGGATGCTTAACCGACTGAGCCACCCAGGCGCCCCCAGGACTTGAAGTTTCAATGACAAATGTTTGTTTGCAGAGCCCAGGGTTTGCTGTAAGAGAAGAAGGAAACGAAGGTGGTGAGCTAACTCTGGACTCTTAAAATAGACCAGAGTCCTGAAGGGGGGTGGGGAGAGAGTGACCCCGGACCTCAGAGAGAAAAGTTGCCATTTATCAAATACCCGGGAAAACCCCTCTGTTAGAAAACGAATGGGTCGCTGACACTAAGACCCAAAAAAGCTAGCACTTCTTTCTTGCAGGTGATATGTAGACAGCTGTTTTCTATTACTCTCTGTACTTTTTTATTTCAAAGAATTTTTTATTGCTTAAAAAAAAAAGGACACCTCTGAAAATAGAAGTTGAAAAATTAAAGTTTCCAGTAATGCAATGACATGCTGGGTAGCTGTTACCAAAAATACATATACATATTTTTTGATTGAGGATGATCTCTGTGTGCTCCCACGGAAAGGTCTCTAAGTAACGTAGCGTGAATAAGCAAGTTTCAGAAGACCTATGTGACCGGTCCTACCAATGTGAAGTGCTTTGCACGTGTGTGTGTGCTTTGTTATACGTACAGAACTAAATCTAGAAGAGGCAGGCGATCACGAGCAGGAAGCAGAATGAATGTGTACGTGTGAATGTGGCTCGTAAGTATCCATTACATTTACAATCGTAGGAAGGCAATCATGATTTTGTCAACAAGCCTTGCAGCTGGGGATGGTCCCCAAGTCCTTCCAGGTTTTTGGAGTACCCGGGGGCGGGGAGATGGGGGTGGGGTCAGCAACTGGAATTTCCAGCCACCCTGTCCTTGTCCTGTTCTTTCCTGATTTGCCACTTGGATGTCTCAGTGAGGGTCCGTGACAGGTGCCGGCGGTGGGGGGTGATGACAAGTCCCAAACCACACGTGTTCCATTTCGTGCAGCTCCTTGCTGCCTTTGCAATCTCCGCCGTGAAAGCTCTCCTCTCTTATCTGCACAAAGCAGGAGTCAAAAGTTCTGGTCCGTGTGATTGCAGAATACCGGGCTGGGAAACTTCCTGATAATACCGAAATGATTCCTTCAGAAGAGCCGCGCCTGGGATGGGCTCCAAAGCACTATGTGGCCTGAGCACGTTCTGTGCCGTGCAGCTGGATGATGAACCGGATGCGATTCGGCAATTTAAGAAAAAAAAGGGTTGGGGAGGGGAATGTATAAAGATGTCATCATATCCCACCTGGCGTGGTAGCCCCTCTCCCCATGCTTATGAGCCTGATCCCCTCCAAAGACCACGCAGACGGCCAAGGAAGTGATGGGTCCACAATAGACACGGAGCTAGGAGGTAGACAAAGAAAACCCAAAGAAAGAGAGAGAGAGAGAGAGAGAGAGAGAGAAAGAGAAAGAAAGAGAAATGAAAGAAAGGGAAAGAAAGAAAGAAAGAAAGAAAGAAAGAAAGAAAGAAAGAAAGAGACCCCACTGCAGTTTCTAAGACACATTTGTGGCTTTTATAAACGGCAGCTCGTTCGTTGAAAGCGGCCTTGTGCCACTGGTGACCTTAGCTAATGCTGACGTTCAGGAATTTAAACTTGGGAGCGGCCCCAGCATATCCTGTTCTAAAACCTGAGGGCCATGGGCATTCTCCCACACTGCGTTCTCCTTTGGCCTCATTCTGTATCCAGTGGTCTCTTTCTTTCCATCGTCTTCCCTGATTTCGTTTCAAAAAGCTATGGGTTTCACATAGAAAACTGCATGCGGGGCGCCTGGGTGGCCCAGCTGTCGAGCATCCGACTCTTGATTTCGGCTCAGGTCGTGATGCCAGGGCCATGGGATCGAGCCCCGTGTCGGGCTCCTCACTGAGCGTGCACCCTGCTCTCTCTCACGTGCTCTCTCTCTCGCTCTCTCTCTCTCTCTCTCTCCCTGTCCCTCCCCTGTGTGTGCTCTCTCACAAAAATAAATAAATAAAAACATTGTTTTAAATATGCATACGTCACACATCCTTCCCTCCAGACGCGTCACATTTATAAATGCAGGTCCCCATTTGGAGTAAACGCGTGAGAAACCACATCATTGAAAAACCTGTCTTCACTCTTACCTTGAACTAGAAACAGAGCAAAGGAGATAGATTCGTGCCCCTGACAGGGACGACAAGTTGAAGTGTTTCCCGAAAGCCCTGTGGTCAGCGTCTCAGCCTCTGACCCCCTTCTTGGATTTCACCCCATCAGGTAACCAGGTGAGTCTCTCCAAATCTGCAGATGCCTTTGCCTTCGAGGAGGACAGCAGCAGTGATGGGCTTTCTCCAGACCAGACTCGAAGCGAAGACCCCCAGGGCTCAGCAGGATCCCCAGCGGACACCAAAGCTTCGGAGACCCCGTTAGCAGGTCGTGCTCTGGGGGCAGTCCAGGTAAATAAACGGCACCTCAGCCCGTCGTGTCTTTGTGGTCCTCAAGGCACACTGCCACCTTTGGTTTCGCATAGAGACCCCAGTACGTCCCTGGATGGTGCTTCAGATGGGTGCCTCTTCTTACCCGATCCGGTCCGGGGATCGGTGTAGGGGGGGCAAAGCCTCCAGAAAACACCGAACGAGTTGCCTCTCGGGGCTGTACCCTTTGGCTTACTTGGCTACTCCGCCAAGTAGATGCCTACTATCTCCCAAACTTACGCGCGAGGCTAAAAGAGGCTCTCTGCCGTCAGGTGACTCACCAGTCATCTCCTGGATAGAATGTGCCAGCGCAGGCTTCTGGCTTCAAAGCCCCACGGACTTCCCTGAGTATATTCTCTGCATGGTCCGGGGGGAGGGGAGACCAGGAAGTGCCGACAGGCTGCAAAGCAGGGGGCTCCCGAGGTGCCTCTAAGGTTAGCGGGTTTCTTCCTGCCACACCACTGCAGGGTCCGCGTCCAGCCCAGCCCAGCCCAAGAACAGCAGTCCCCCCCCCTCCCTTTCTGGAACAATCCACAAACACTTGGGCCGCGAGGCGTGTATATTGCAAATACTGTTCAAAAACACATTTTATGAGAAAAATAATTAACAGCGGCTAGCGCTAGGCATTTCCCAAGCGTTTCCTTTGAGATGCCCCACTGTGCTCCAGGCGGGTAGCATCCATGTGCCTTCTGATGGAGGGGGGACCCAGGCTCTGAGAGGCCGAGCCCCTGTGTGGTCTCCAGACGCTGCAGATTCCCAACCCCCCTGGAGCTTTTACTTCTAGAAGCCACACAGAGGCTGGATGGGGGCTGCCGTCAGCCTAGCATGATGGTATTCACGCAGACCCAAAGAGGAGATGTGTGTGGACACACACACACACACACACACACACACACACACACACTGTTCCGGAACCCGTGTTACTCGCTGGTCATCATCATGCCCTTCTTCACGCGGTGGAGCAAGCAAAGCTGGCACCTGCCGAGGAGAAGTGGGAGAAAGATAACAAGGAGAGCCGAACACCCAGGCGTGTGTCCCGCGTGGGTTTGTAAGCAACGCGTGTTCCCTTCCCCTGCGCGCGGCGGCCGGGCTTTAGTGCCCGGCTTCTCCAACAACAGCAGACAGCAGTTTGGATCGCTCGTGGCTGTGGTTCCGATGGTAAATTCCTCAGCTTCTGACCTAAGAACGGTTTGAGGAGAAGACGAGTTCTTTTCTGCCTCACCCAGTTCGAAGAGGACGAGCTGGGGCGGGGGGGGTGATGCCGGGCCGGGTGCAGAAATCACTCTGTGATCGTACCCAGCGGCCCCGCTGAGCAGAGAAGGACACTGAGGCTCCAGAGGAAAGGATTCTGCAGAGGTTTTTCGGGCACCGGGGCTCAGGAAAGGATGGGGAGGCTGCAGGGGGAGGTCGTGAGCAGCACCCTGTCCCTTTCTGCCACAGCATCGGGTGGCAGGAGAGGGACAGAAGATGATGACTCTTTTTTCCAAGTTCTCAGCATCCTGGAACGCGTCTCTCAGAAAGGTTGTTCGTGACACTACATGCACACCCCCCCCGACACACACACATATATATACACACACCTACATATACACGTGTGCTCATAAGGAACTATACATAAACATACAGATACCACACACATATACACACACACTTTCTTTACACACATACACATCAATGTACATAAACACATATACACACAGACATGCAGACACATGCAGACATATTTACACATACCCACACATATACGCATGCACATACCTATGCATGTATGCACACACATCTACACACGCATAGATGTATATGGACAGACACACACGTATATACAGACCCACAAAAACACACGGCACACACAGATAACACACAAATGTGTACACACAGACATATGCACACATGCACACAGACAAACACGTATACCCAGAAACGCGCACACACGTTTTCCCTCCCATCTGCTAACCCCCCTTTTATCATTTTTTGGGTCCTACTTTCTGCCGAAATGCCCACACCCACTTCTCCCTCCTCCTTTTTTCTTCAGTCCCGTTATCAAGTCCAACAGGTAGACCTTGTCACAGGTGGAACTCTCACGGGGTTGACCAGCCGTCTGAGTTTTGGGTTGGCCTAGAACAGGCCATTTCTATACCTGTTTTCTGGAAGAATTATTGACGATGACCCCCTTATCTCTCAACAGTGACCTCAGTTGGTTGACAAATCATATGGCCACTCTACTTTATTTCTGTGTCCTACGTTTTTTTCCTCCTGCATCCTAATATTGCTAAAATTTGGATTTCAGGATCATTCTTCTGGCTCGGAAAATGACAAGAATGACTCAGCCTCACAGCTCAGCAACCAGTCAGACGCGGGCAAGCAAGGGCTTGGGACCCTGGGCCCCTCCAGTGCTGGGCACACTGCTGTGAAGGTAGGGACGGGCCAGCAGGGGGCAGAGCTCTCTGAGTTTAGTGTGGCAACATGGGGGGAGTCACAGGGACCCCTGTGTAGGCTCAGTCCACCGGGAACATCACGAGTCAGGAGAGGAGAAAGGGGCCCTCTGCGTGCATGGTCCAAGAGTCGGTTCGCTGTGCAAACGCAGCACGGGTCTTCCGCGTAGAGGAGAAACCTGTGAGCTGTGAGCTCACGGTTGTTTGGGGTCACAGGTCAGCCAGCATGGGCCTGACTTAAAAGACTTCATCAGGCCAGCCTCGAGACAGCCACAGCAGGTCGAAAGGCACACAGGGTTTATACATGCCATCAGACAGGTAGAGGGGAGTTGGGTTTTATGCAGGGAAAGCAGGTCTGAGGGCTTATGTAATGTAAGGCTCAAATCACCTAAACCAGTCTCCCTTTGGAGAGAAAGATAAAGGGTGGGGTCGCCTTCACAGTAGACTAATAACTATAAGCATTATAGCAGATTCTCGGTTAAATCTTCCCATTATAGTTAATGGTTCACAGAAGGCTCTCTCCTCTTTCCAATTAACTGCCTGCTAACGATCACTGGGTTTTGTCGCTAATCATAATTTATCCCAAATAGCTTCTCTAGGGTCACCACTTAATGAGAGCAGAGATGTCTCTTATGAAATATTTGTTAAAAGAGCATAAGAATCAGCGTTTAAAGTAACAGCCCCGGGTCCCTTCTACCACATATACACAAAAGAGGTTCTCGTGTTCCAAGTGGACGGCAGGCATTTCCGCTTCCCTATAAATCTCCCTAAACCTCGCTAGAAACCCACTCCCTACGTAGCTGAAATCTTACTGGCAATTCACTCAGATCAACAGCCTTTGAAATTACAGGGCCGTTGATAGGTTTTGCTCATTGCAGGTGGAGGAAGGAGGTGGTTCACATTATCTATACCATTGTGCACGAGGAGAAATTTTATTACTATTTCTACCAGCGTAGTTAAGTGTTGCATAGGTCAGATTAGCACTGCCTTCAGCCTCACTGTCCTAAGGAAATGTGTGTTGCCCAGAGGGAGGACAGGTCGATTTCAGTGAAGAGCAGGATTGATGGGCAGCGGATCCAATGGGACTGGTTGTGTATGTGAGAGCCAACATCCCTGCTGGGTTGGTCAGTGCCTGTGAATTCTCAGTTGTTTGACATTCATTATCTCTACCTTAGGAAGATGCTAGAGGGCTTCTCAAAGAAGGAAGTAGGCAAGCTGGGGGAAAGACATCTGTGCCCTATTGGCTTTGTCAGGTCCATTGGAGGCCACTGAGAGAATGTACCAGAATTCCCTGAAAACTGTCCAGCCCTATGTAAGGGAAAGGTGTTCTCAATGCAGGCTCCTTGAAGATATATATCCGAGATGAATAAAATAGGACTCCTGTTCTCAAGAAGCCTGTAGTCTAATTGGGTCACAGCCACCACTACCCCATATAGTGTTTTGAGCAGGTAAGAAACATGTACCATAAGGGACTTGAGTAGACATTTCTCCAAAGATAAGGAAATTGCCAGGGTGCCTGGGCTGTCTCAGTCAGTTAAGCGTCTGACTCTCGATTTCAGCTAGGGTCATGATCTCAAGGTTCATGGGTTCGAGCCCCACATCAGGCTCTGTGCTGAGAGAGCAGAGCCTGCTTGGGATTCCGTCTCTCCCTCTCTCTTTGCCCGTACCGTGCTCGTGTGCACTCTCTCTCTCCCTCAAATAAACTGGAAAAAAAAACGTTTTTAAGAAAAGAAAGAAATTGCCAATAAGCACCTGGAAAGGTGTCGAGTGTCATTGGCCATCAGGGAAATGAAACTCAAATTCACAACAAAATACCACTTCATGCCCACCAAAATGGCTCTAGTGAAAAAACAGTAAATAACAAGTGTTGACGAGGCTGTGGAGATTGGAGAGCTCTCACACATGGCTGGTGGCAACGTAAAATGGTGCGTCCACTGTGGAAAGTAGCTTGGTGGTTCCTTAGAAAATTAAACACTGAATTGCCCTATGACCCAGAAATCCCTCTCCTTGGGTGTATGTCCAAAAAAAAAATGGAAAATGGGTGTCCCAGCAAAATCTTGTACATGAATATTCGTGGCAGGACTATTCACAATATTCAAGAGTCGGAATGAAGTCAAATGTCCATGAGCTGAAGGATGGATAAGCTTGTGGTATATCCAGAGGGATGAAGTCCTGAAAATATGATGCTTAAGTGAAAGAAGCCAGACACAAAAGGCCACATACTGTATGATTCTGGGTGTTTTTTTTTTTAATGTTTATTTATTTTGAGAGAGAATGCGAGAGTGTGGGAGGGGCAGAGAGAGAGAGAGAGAGCAGGGTGGGACAGAGAGAGAATCCCAAGCAGGCTCCAGTACAGAGCCCAACACAGGGCTCAATCCCACAAACCATGAGATCATGACCTGAGCTGAAATCAAGAGTCAAGACGCTTAACCAACTGAACCCCCCCAGGCACCTCCCCGGTGTATGAAATATCCTGAATAGGCAAATCCAGGCAGACAGAAAGCAGACGAGTGGTTTCTGGGGACCGCACCAAGGAGAAAATGGGGAGTGACTGCTTAGTGGGTATGGGGTCTCCTGGGGGTGATGAAAACGTTCTCGAACTATATAGTGATGACCTTCACACAACAGTGTGAATTGTATACTTGTGAACTGTGGTAGTTACTGGGGCGATTTGTAGGTTACTTGTGTTTTACCACAGTACAAAGAAGAGGTTCCTGTTTCTTGGGTGGCCAGCGCCCCCATCAGGGCCAGCAGTGTAGGAAGCAGGACTTCAGTCTCCCCCACCCCCGGGGCAGGGTATGCCATGGCGCGGCCATTATCAGACAGCCTCAAAGTGCTGCCTGACACTTGCAGGTGAGAGAGAGCACTGTGAGCTGGGACAGGCTTCCCAGGTGAGCCGGGGTGTGAGCCCCCCCAGGGGAGAACGGGCAGGACTTAGTTAGCAGGTGCAGGATGGAGTTGCAGACAGCAGGAAATTGCCAGGCAAAGGCAGGGGAGCCCGGTAAGCTTTGGGGTGGGGAGGGGTCCAGCAGTTCAGTGAACTGTCTTGGGCAGATGGGGGTTTGGTCTTCGTCTCGCAGGGCAGGACCCGCAAACTGATTGTCGCGGGGGTGGTTCGTTGTGGGACAGGCCCAGTGCGTGAGCAGGTTTCCCTCAGGATGCCTTCTTGCAGGGGCACCTGGGTGGCTCAGTCCGTTGAGCATCCAACTCTTGATTTGGTCATGAGCTCACGGTTGGTGAGTTCGAGCCCCACGTTGGGCTCTGTACCGCTGGTGTGGAGCCTGCTTGGGATCCTCTCTCTTCATCCCCCTCTCTCTGCCCCTCCCTGGGGCCCTCTCTCTCTCTCTCTCTGTCTCTCAAAATAAATAAATAAACTTAAAAAAAAAAAGAATGCCTTCTTGCAAAAAAAAGTCACGTACTCTTGAGCCACGGGCCGGACCATTCCCTGGGTTTTATATCCACCTTTGCTTTAGAAAGATATGCTCCCCTCCCATTGGCCAATGGTTCGTTTTCTGTTTTCTACCTAGAACCAAAAAAAAAAAAAAAAAGAAGGAAAGAAAAATGAACTTACGACCTCAGGATGTTCTGGCTTCCAAAAAGTATGAAACTATACAGTTCCATGGAGTCAGAGTTCCGTGGGGACAACAGCCTTTGCCCTCCACTCTCCAGAGAAAATGGTCCAATTTGAGTAACTTCCGGAATGTTCCGAGTCCCTGTACAACAGTGGCCTGGAGAAAAAGTTCCCCACCCCTGACTTACCGGCAAGACCAGGCTTGCAGAGTCCCAGGACGAGGTGGGAACAGAAGCCGGGCTGGAGCAAAGCAGGGCCCAGCTGATTGCAGGAGCCCTGCAGAAATTCTCCCAGTGCAGAAGGCTGATTGATTAGTTAATTAGGATGCTAATCGATTAAGGAGAAATGGCGCCACGCAGCACAGGGGAATGCTTGTTCTCATTAGCTATGACTTTCCGAGAGAAGAAGCCACCTTGAGAAAACACCGAAGGGGCTTCGGTGGTGGGACGTGTGGCCTCAGAGACTTGCAAGTTGTAGGCTCCTTCCGATGGGTCACTTTCAGATGTGTGCTTTGTGGTTAAAATGGGGACACTGCCCAGTGGGAACCTGCCTGCCGGCTATTTGGGAGCCCCCTCTTCTGGACACCGCTGGTACTACACTTCCCCTGCACAGTTTGCCCAAAGCCTCAGGATGCTTTTATCGTGACTTCCCGGTTCTCCGTTTCAATCTTCTGTAATAAAGTCAGGGCTTGAAAATTAAGATTTTTTTTTTCAGCTGATCACTGTACGGACTACCTTTTGCAGGTTATAGGCATAATCACAGTGTCCTTTTGAGACCTGTTACTATTTCACTGGTATCTTTCAGCGTCCTTGCATCGGTCCCTGAGAGGAAAACGAAGAACATTTTCCCCAACTTTCAGGGGAAAGTAACAGAGATGCGGCAAAGTAATTGTACCATGTTCAGAAATTTGTCGTAGCTTCCTAGCCTGTAGCTTTAACTCATTTCGGTGCGTCTGAGTCATGTGCTGCGGTGGGTCCCCGTGGGTGGTTAACCCTTCTCACGGTAAGTCAAGAATCATTATTCCAGAAGGTGTCACTTCCTGGCCTTATATCAGTATTTGGGGAAAGTATTGGTGGAAAGGGGACTCTATCTTACTTTTTCACCCAAAGCAGCAAAAATCCACATTGTGCATTTTTGAGGACAGGTTTAATTTCATCCAGGATGATGTTACTTTTCTATTAAGTTTATATATTTATCTTGAGAGAGAGAGAGAGAGAGAGAGAGATTGAGAACCAGCAGGGGAGGGGCAGAGAGAGAGGAGAAAGAGAATCCAATGCAGGGCTCAAAATCATGAACCTTGAGATCATAACCTGAGCCAAGTCAGACCCACCCAGGAGCCCCCAAAGTGATGTGATTCATAAGTCAATTTACTGAAGCACTTTACTAAACGTGATTTCGGGTACACATTTGAAGGAACTTTCTTATGACTCCATCTCAAGATGAGATCGTATCCTTTCTTTTTTTTATTAAGTTTTTCTAAATTTGATTTTGAGAGAGAGAGAGAGAGACGAGAACACGAGCTGGGGCGGGGCAGAGAGAGAAGGGATAGAGAATCCGAAGCAGGCTCCAGGCTCCAAGCTGTCAGCACAGAGCCCGATGTGGGGCTCGAACCCACAAAACGTGAGATTCTGACCTGAGCCAAAGTCGGACGCTTAACTGACTGAGCCACCCAGGCGCCCCGAGATCGTATGCTTTCTTAGACCACCTGTAGGTTTTAGCTTAGGGAAGCCTCCTCACCAAAACATAGGCTTACTTACATCTTCCTCTGCGCTGGGAAGGAAATGCTCCTGGAGCCCCTTCCAAGATTCACGACCTCCTTCTAGAGTGATGCACCTGTAGTAGTTCTGTTGGATAAACACCTTAATGCCCCAGGATCTCTGTGCATGGTGCCTCTGCTGTGTTGTGTTTGTGGGATCCGAGAAAGCCCATCAAACAGACCCCCTTCGTGATCTACCCATGACGTCAAGCCACCCCCACCCCCTAAAGCACGTGCCGTTTCTCCACCCCCCTCTGCAGTCCAAGTCCTTGAGCGACAGTAAGAACCGCCACAAAAAGCCCAAGGACCCCAAGCCCAAGGTGAAGAAGCTCAAATATCACCAGTACATCCCCCCAGACCAGAAGGCCGAGAAGTCGCCTCCGCCCATGGACTCGGCCTACGCCCGGCTGCTCCAGCAGCAACAGCTGTTTCTACAGCTCCAAATCCTCAGCCAGCAGGAACAGCACCGGCTCAGCTACCCTGGGATGCACCAAGCTCAGCTCAAGTAAGTCGGGAGAGCCTGGCGGGGGGTGGCGGCGATGGGCGGAGGTCAGCTGGCGAGGGCTTGTGCGTGTCTGAGGCACCTGCCGGGCCGGCACCGGGATGCCCCGTGAGTCCCGGATTGTACCGGGTCCTCGTCAGGTAGGTGTAGAATGGGACTCCGTGGAGAACCCGTGCCCACGTCTTCAGGAACCTGAGGCTGGGAGGAAGCAAAGAAATCAGTGCCCCGGTGAAGGGAACCGGGACCAGAGAAGGGATTAGCACTCTCAGACTGAATGGTGAAACAGAGGGGAGAAACCATGTGAGAATGGTTCTGTTTTGCTTTTTAATAATTGATTTTTTTTTACGCTTATCCATTTATTTTTGAGAAAGAGAGAGCAGAGGAGGGGCAGAGAGGAAAGAGAGAGAGAGAGAGAGAGAGAGAGAGAGAGAGAGAGAGAGAGGATCCCAAGCAGGCTCCACGCTGTCAGCGCAGAGCCCGACATGGGGCTCGAACTGACGATCACGAGATCGTGACCTGAGCCAAAACCGAGAGTCGACGCTTAAGAGACTGAGCCACCCAGGTGCCCCCATAAGAACGGTTGGTTGAATTCACTCAGCCCTTATGCTTTAGGAAGCAACAGCGCTGAGCGACTCAGTAACAGCCCCAGAAGATTGACTCCTGGACCCTGATGGGGGCGTGTGACCTCACTGTGGGTCACCGTTTAAATGGGCATCCCTTTCAACTCTACAGGTGGGACATAGGTTCCCTCACCTGTCTCTGTTCAGCGTCCGATCAGGTTGGCAATGATGCTGAGTGCTGAATACAGTCATGCTCTACAAGGCATGATGGTGCCCCCACGGGACAGTGCACCTGCTCAACCATAGGTGGACACGTCCTCTCCCCTCGGCCAAAGTCTCTACCACTCCCTCCTGTCTCCCCAGAACTCAGCTGGAGCTCACTTGCCACGTGTCATGGAGCCTGTACTCTTGTCTTCCTCACCCAGCCTCTTCTGCCGATTTATTAGTTGCCCGATCCTTGCCGGCAATTAGCTTGTGACCTGATCTCAATGCAAGTTGCCCAATCAGGGTTCTGGCCACCCAGTTCCAATGTGCTGGGGAGGCTTTCCCCACATCGCCAAGCTCCGACCGTTCCACTCAATTCTGGCACTGTCTACCTAAACATGGCATCAGATCCCACAGGTTAAGGGCTCAGTTCTACAAGACTTCCCAGCCTCCTCCCCCCGCTTCAGATACCAATTGCAAGTCTAGAAGTTGTGACCTGGGCTTCTGGTTGACCCGGCGATAGCTCAGAGGCTTCCATGACTTCCTCCTTGGGTTCGATTCATTTGTTGGAGTGGCTCACAGAAATCAGAGAAACAGCTTATTTACTAGATCATTGGCTTATTGTAAAAGGATAGAACTCAGAAGCAGCCAGAATGAAGAGATGCCCAAGGCAAGGGATGTGGGAAAGGGTGAAGAACTTCCTTCCCCCCTCCACTCCCCCTCGTTCTCCACGTGTTCGCCAACGTGGATGCTCTCTGAACGCCATTCTTTTAGGTTTTATAGAGTCTTCATTACAGGCATGACTGATTAAATCATTGGCCATTGGTGAATGGCTTGACCTCGAGCCCCCATCTTGTCTCCTCAGAGTTCCGGGGGTGGGACCAAAATTCCAACCACAAATCGTAGGGTTGGTTCTCAGGCAGTCGGCCCCCACCCTTCGGTGACCCAGGGGCTTTCACAAAGTCGCCTCCTTAACATAACAAGTGGCACCTTTGGGGCTCTTCTCACTTAGAAATTCTAAGGATTTTAGGAGCTCTGTGCCCGAAAGAGGGTAGAGGGCCAAATAGGTAATTTCTTATTGTACATCACAGTATCACACCCCCATATGTGTATCTGGCCATGTTTTAAGGGCCCTTTTTTGTTGTTTGCTTTTCAGGGAACCAAACGAACAGATGGTCAGAAATCCAAACTCCACTTCAGCACCACTGAGCAATACCCCTTTGTCTCCTGTCAAAAACAGCTTTTCTGGACAAACTGGTGTCTCTTCTCTCAAACCAGGCCCCCTCCCATCAAACCTAGATGATCTGAAGGTAGAGGATTTGGTGTGATTTTTTTCTTTTCTTTTTTCTTTTCTTTTCTCTCTCTCTCTCTCTCTTTCTCTTTCTTTTTTTCTCTTTCTTTCTTTTTCTCTCTTTTTCTTTCTCCCTCTCTCAACAAATACAACAGATTTTTTTAAGCTTTTATTATTAATCTCTGCACCAAGCGTGGGGTTCAAACTCACAACCCTGAGATCAAGAGTCTCATGTTTCACCGACTGAGCCAGCCAGGCACCCCAACAAATACATCAGTAGATTTTTAACACCATTTTTACCAACTGATTTCTTGAGTCAACTAGTGAAAGGGAGAATGTATGGGGAGACTTAAGTAAGTGACAGAATTTTATTTTATTTTTAAAATGTATTTATGTATTTTGAAAGAGAGACAGAGAGTATGAGTGGAAGAGGGGCAGAGAGAGAGAGGGAGAGAGAGAATCCCAAGCAGGGTCCACGCTGTCAGGACAGAGCCGGACGCAGGGCTCAACTCATGAAGCGTGAGACAATGACCTGTGCAACCTCAGGCTACTTTCCTAATTTCTCTACATCTTAGATTGCTTATTTGCACAAATGAGTTATTGTGAGAACCCAGTGGAATCCTATATACATGACAGAGCTTAGCACAGAGAATAGCTGTAAGACTGATGTGACCTTCCAGAATGCTCTTAGAGCTTCGCACGGAGAGGAACTGTAAGGATTGACGTGAGCTTCCCGAATGCTCTAAGCCAGTGGTCAATTCCATGATGAACTTTTACAGCCTCTGGTGAAATGAAAAAAGTAAGAATCACGTAAAGGGCTTTTCATAAATCTAAGTGTGTTCAACACACCTGATTGATCTTTATTCCAAGTATTTATTTCCTCCCGATGTTTTCAATGCTGAAGATCCTTTCTCTTAGGGAGCAGTGACAGTAGTGGATGGAAGGTAGGTGTTTCTTTGTATTAAGCAGGGGTATTGTTAAATAAGAATATTAGTCTTAGTTGACAAGGTGAAATGTTGGTAACCCTATGTCCACTGCATAATTGAAAACAATGTACGGTTCTGTGAAATCCCCAAATCTGAGAACCTCTGCCCTGAAATATCACAGCAACTTGTTAAGTGCTGTGTGTGTGAGAGAGAAAGCCATTTGCTCCGGATCACAGACCTCACGGAGGTCACAGAGGATCAGATGACCTTGGGCTTTGAGTTGAACCTGGCGCGTTTCAGAGCAGTGCTCAGAACGGGCATATTCATATATATTCAGCCATCCGGTGTTAGCAAAAGAACTAAAGAAGGTGGTTGAAGTGCCTTCGATTCCTGTAATGTGTGAGCACACCTTCTCCCCCCAGTGCCTCACTCCATTTTCTGTGGTTACACCTGTTCGCCTGGTTTCTGCCCCTGTGTTACTCTCTACCCTCCCCCAAGGACCTTATCAGTTTTCCCCGAAACATCAGATTCCTATAGGTCCCCAGGGCCTTCACCATACCAGTCTTTCTCAGTCCCTGTTTGTCTCCCTCATCCCCATTCTCAGCCTTTGGTCATTATCTGCTCTGGGGGAAAGGTAGGGTTGGGATTATTTCGAATGAAAGAAAATTAATTCTATGGCTGCCAAGGGCCAACACCAGTCACTTGATATCGACCGCTCCTCTGTCTCTTCCACTTGGAATAAAGAATGGTTAGGTTTCACTGAGATTGTTTTAATTTTGCATCCATAAACCTGGAGGAGGATGCCAAGCTTGTGACAATGCCCCTCCCCCCCCCCCCCCACCGAGCAGTGGGTCACCCACCCTGCACTCCCCACATCATAAATCCATGGAGGTAAAAGTATGTTCTGTCACCTAGAAACAATATACTCAATGCAGTAAGCCAGACACAAAGGGACAACTTTTCTATGAGTCTGCTTTATAGCAGGTGCCTGGGGAAGACAAATTCATAGCGACAGAAAGTCCAATGGCGACTACCAGGGGCTGGGGAGAGGGGTATGCGGAGTTGGTGTCTAACAGATACATAGGTTCTGTTTGCGATGAGGAAAAAGTTCTGGAGCTAGACAGTGGTGATATTTGCACAACAGCATGAGTGTACCGACCCCAACTGAACTTCATACTTAAAGGTGATTAAATGGTAAAAATGTATGCTGTACATCTTTAACCACAATAAAAATGATTTTTCTTAAAAGTGGTCTACCTTAGGGGCGCCTGGGTGGCTCCGTCGGTTGAGCGTCCGACTTCGGCTCAGGTCATGATCTCGCGGTAGGTGAACTTGAGCCCCGCGTCGGGCTCTGTGCTGACAGCTCAGAGCCTGGAGTCTGCTCTGGATTCTGGTTCCCTCTCTCTCTGCCCCTCCCCAGCTCACACTCCGTTCTCTCTGTCTCTCAAAAATGAATAAACGTTTAAAAGAAATTAAAAAAAAAAAAAAGTAGTTTACCTTAGGATGGGAGCTTGGGTCAGGTAGATCTGGAGTTGGCTTGGCCCGGACAAAGCACAGTCCAGATGTGATGTGCCATCTGGCAGAGTCCCCCAGAGATGGCTTCCTCCATGTGCACGTGCTCAGAACGATTGGCTGGTTAGAGTTATAGTAATTAGCACGGGTACGAGGAAATGATGACTGTAGCAGCTACCATTTTTTTTTTTTTGGCGTAAACTATCAGTCGGCCATCCTATATAGATTTGCTTCCACTTTCCACCGTGCAAGATACGTTTTAAATGTGAACATACCAATCAGGACCTCAGAGAAGCTGAATGAATAATGCATCACTCCTCCTCCTAGATAGTGTTGATATTTATGTGTCGTGAGTGCTATACGGTGGTTTTCTGTATAAGAGAAAGATATTGTTGATAAACCTAATACCGAACCTGATAGCACAGGTGAGAATGGTGGGAGAAATACACGCGTTCCATCAGAACATAGGGGGACGTGCGAATCTTTTATCTTCGTGAATTTTCTCCCTCGCCTGTGGAAGCCATCCCAATCCCATGTGGTCATTGGACGGCTTTGCCTTGTGCTTCCAGAGCCCACAGGCTGAATGCTATGCAAGTTAACCAGCTTGTAGATGATGAAACTGGGGGGCTGACCTTAAGTGAGTGACGTTTTTGTCTTTTTAGTGTTATTTTATCTTAAATTCCAGTATAGTTAACACACAGCGTTAGTATCAGTTGCGGGTGTACAATATAGTGACTCAGCAGTTCTGTACATCACCCAGCGCTCATCACGACAGGCGCACTCCTAAATCCCCATCACCCGTTTCCCCCCCCCCGCCGCCTCCCCGCTGGGAACCATCAGTGTGTTCTCTGTAGTTAAGAATCTGTGTCTTCGTTTGTATCTCTCTCTCTGTCTCTCTTTTTTTGCCTTTGTTCTTGTTTGTTTCTTTCTAATGCCACATATGAGTGAAATCAAATGGTATTTGTCTTTCTCTGATGGACTTACTTCACTTAGCATAGTACTCTCTGGCTCCATCCACGTCGTTGCAAACGGCACAGTTTCATTCTTTTTTACAGCTGAATAATATTCCACTGTATATATATATATACACACCACCTCTTCTTTATCCATTCATCTATCGTTGGACACTTGGGCCGCTTCCATAATTTGTCTATTGTGAATAATGCTGCTATAAACATAGGGGCACATATATCCCTTTGAACTGGTATTTTTGTGTTTTTTGAATAAATACTCAGTGCGATTACTGGATCATAGGATGGTTCTGTTTTTAATTGAGCAATTTCAGAGGTTTTGCTATTGTCATTTGAGATGAGGGGAGGGACAGACAGAGAAACCTTAATTGACTTGACGACTGGGTGTGTGGGGAGAGGTGCCACCTGGGAGTGTGACACTAGGGGCAGAAATTGGGAGGGCAGAATGGGGATCTGATCTGAAGGGATGTTGGCAAGTGCATTCAGTTGGGGGAAACTGAGTCACGAGTACCACCAGGACAAGCGAGGGGAAATGTCTAGCCAGTTTCCACGCAGTTAGAAACACACTGCCATAGTTCAGCTCAACTGTGCTGTCGGGCTAGGCACAGAAATTTTGGAATCTAAACATTAACACAAGTGGGGGGCACCTGCGAGGCTCAGTCAGTTAAGCATCTGACTTCAGCTCGGGTCATGATCTCATGGTTCGTGAGTTTGAGCCCTGCGTCGGGCTCTGTGCTGACAGCTCAGAGCCTGGAGGCTGCTTCGGATTCTGTGTCTCCCTCTCTCTCTGCCCCTCCCCTGCTCATGCTCTCTCTCTCTCTCTCCCTCTCTCTCGCTCACTCTTGCTCTCACTCTCTCAAAAATAAATACACATTAAAAAAAATTTTGGAATTGTTTGCATAGCGGGTCAGTTCGAAATACAGGACTGACTGAAAGGGAGAGCAAATGGAAAGAGTGGAAGGGAAGGAAGGAGAAGAGGAATAAAGGAAGCAGGTGATGTAATCATATCTTGGAAAAGGAAGAAGTAAGAGGAACTAATAAAGGTGACCCTTAAAACAGGCAATCAGAAAGATAAGGTAACGAAGGTGGATGTTCTCCCAAAATATTCACATTTTGCAGAATAGGAATAAAAGGGGAAAATCATTGAGAAAAGAGTTTGACTTCTCATTAAAAAGTTATACATGGGGGCGCCTGTGTGGCTCAGTCAGTTAAGCGTCTGACTCTTGGTTTTGGCTCAGGTCATGATCTCATGGTTTGTGGGATCGAGCCCCGCGTCGGGCTCTGTGCTGATGGTGTGGAGCCTGCTTGGGATTTTCTCTCTTCCTCTGCCCTTCCCGTGCTCGCTCTCTCTCTCTCTCAAAATAGTTATACCTTCAAAAAAGAGTTATACATGGTAACATCACAGTATGTGCATTTTTTTTTTTGCATCTTATTTCTAACAAACTGGAGAGCCAGAGAGCATGGGAGACAGACAGGGAGAGAGAGAGAAATGGGAAATTTAAAAACTGGGAAAATATGAACGATTTTAAGAAATAATTGTTCGTGCGTTTTAGTTCTCATAATGGTCTTTTATCTGTGTGTTTTTTGTAATGTACTTATTTTCTAGAGAAAGATATCAAAATATTTACAGATTAAATTATATGATTTGCTTCAACGTAATTCAGGAAATGTGGAAATGGTTTGGGGATTAACTGAACCCAGACTGAACATGAATTGATCATTGTTGAAGCTGGTTGATGGGTACATGTGGCTCATTATAATTTAAAATTTTATCAACTTTTGTGGATATTCGAAATTTTTCATACTACATGGTTGAAAGAGTTATCAGGGAATAAAAGACCTGTGAATGTAGGAGAGAGGTGTGTACAAACCTTTGTCCCAACCAAGCCCACCCAGCCTAATATTCTGAAACATAAAGTAAACTGAACCCAACAAGTATTCATGTTATTTCAGAATATGAGCTGCATTATTTAATGATGTAGTCTAAAATATTCAGTGCCAGAACAGAGCCTAAAAATAAATGTAGAACTCGTTAATTTTAAGGAACTCGAAGTTAAAACAATAATGGGTTGCCATTTCGCACTTTTTCAAACCACCAAAGCTAAAAGAAAATGATAAAACCATACCAGAGAGAGGAAGAGGAGAAGGTATATTTTTTGCCTGTGGTAGTGTGAGTTGTGGCGATCCTTTTAAAATAGCTTTTAAATGATTGTAAGGTGGTAATATATTTACTACTGAAGCGTGACAATGTATGGAAAAGTAAAGAGCATTTTAATTTTTTTTTTCAACGTTTATTTATTTTTGGGACAGAGAGAGACAGAGGATGAACAGGGGAGGGGCAGAGAGAGAGGGAGACACAGAATCGGAAACAGGCTCCAGGCTCCGAGCCATCAGCCCAGAGCCCGACGCGGGGCTCGAACTCCCGGACCGCGAGATCGTGACCTGGCTGAAGTCGGACGCTTAACCGACTGCGCCACCCGGGCGCCCCAGTAAAGAGCATTTTAAAAGATAATTGAGGGTGCCTGGGTGGCTTTGGCTCAGGTCATGATCTCATAGTTCGTGAGTTCGAGCCCCACTTTGGGTGAGCTCAAGCCCTGCTTCCAGTGAGCTCTGCTTTTCTCTCTCTCTCCCTGTCCCTTCCTCCCTCCCTCTTCCTCCTCCCTGTCTCTTTCCCCCTCACTCCCTTGTGCCCTCTCTCTCCCCTCCCAAAAAGATCATTGATTCACAGCATTGCAGATCATATTTCCTTATAGACTTCAAATGCATATGCACATGTTTTGTATTCAAAGTTACTGTTGTCAAGTAATTCTGTAAAAGCATGAATTTCTGGCATGGTTTTTTTGTGTAACGTACCATGAGCCTTTTTCATAACTTTCAATATTCAACTAACATTTTAATTTTGATTTAATTTTTTTTTTAATTTTTTTTTTCAACGTTTATTTATTTTTGGGACAGAGAGAGACAGAGCATGAACGGGGGAGGGGCAGAGAGAGAGGGAGACACAGAATCGGAAACAGGCTCCAGGCTCTGAGCCATCAGCCCAGAGCCTGACGCGGGGCTCGAGCCACACGGACCGCGAGATCGTGACCTGAGCTGAAGTCGGACGCTCAACCGACTGAGCCACCCAGGCGCCCCTCATTTTTATTTTTAATAGCAGCACTTAACTTGCTTCCAAATTTTTTCTATTAAAAATGTAATTTGCACATACATTTATTAATTTATCTATCTCCCCAGGCTAAATACCTGGGAGTGGAATTCGTGAACCAAAACCTGTGAATATTTCTTGGGGCGGCTGAGTGGCTCAGTCAGTTGAGCGTCCCACTTCAGCCCGGGTCATGATCTCGCGGTCTGTGAGTTCGAGCCCCACCTCGGGCTCTGTGCAGGCAGCTCTGAGCCTGGAGCCTGCTTCACATTCTGTGTCTCCCTCTCTCTCTGTGTCTGTCTGTCTCAAAGGTGAATAAACATTAAAAAAAAAAAAACCCACAACATATCAACATTAAAGTTCTTGCCAAAGAATTCATGTTGTGAGATGTCTGTACTGAATGTGCCAGAAAATTGGAGGAGGAGCCAAGATGGCAGAACAGCATGGAAGGTTTTTGCGTGTCTCACATCCATGAACTACAGCCGGACCAACACTAAACCATCCCGAATGTGTGTACCAATCTACCGCCAGAAGCAGTGCGCTAAGGCAGCATTTACCAAACATCAATGTGCACACTGAGTCACCTGGGGCTCTGGATAAAATATAGGTCCTGATTCAGTAGGTTATGGGGAGGGGACCTGAGCCTCTGCATTTCTAGCATGTTCCCAGATGCTGTTGGTGCTGCTGGTCCAAGGACCACATTGGAAGAGCAAGGTGTTTTAAGAGCTTTCTTTGAAAACGTTTTTATTTGAGGGGTGCCTGGGTGGCTCAGTCAGTTAAGCATCAGACTCCTGATTTCGGCTCAGGTCATGATCTTGCGGTTCATGAGTTCGAGCCCCGCGTCGGGCTCTGTGCTGACAGCTCAGAGCCTGGAGCCTGCTTCGGGATCTGTGTCTCCCTCTCTCTCTGCCCCTCCCCCACTCATGTTTTCTCTCTCTCTCTTTCTCTCTCTCTTTCTCCGTCAAAAATAAATAAACATTGGGGCGCCTGGGTGGCGCAGTCGGTTAAGCGTCCGACTTCAGCCAGGTCATGATCTCACGGTCTGTGAGTTCGAGCCCCGCGTCGGGCTCTGAGCTGGCTCAGAGCCTGGAGCCTGTTTCCGATTCTGTGTCTCCCTCTCTCTCTGCCCTTCGCCCGTTCATGCTCTGTCTCTCTCTGCCCCAAAAATAAATAAACGTTGAAAAAAAAATTTTTAAATAAATAAACATTAAATTTTTTTTTAAATGTATCTTTTGTTTGTGAAGCATTGGAGTATGTCCATGACCCATTTTGGGGTGTTGGTTTATTTGTGGGGGGTTATTAAGCACATTTGGTGCATTGAGCTTTACTGACATTTTATTATTTGCCCTGCAATTTTTTTTGTCTGAGATTGCTATCTGCGTTTGCATTTTCTTTTTGGTGTTTTTGACTGATAGGAGTTTTTGCTTGTTTGTTTGTTTTAATTTGAAAGCATGAGCAGAGGAGAGGGGCAGAGAGAGAGAGAGAGAGAGAGAGAGAAAGAGAAAGAATCTTAAGCAGGCTCCACACTCAACACAGAGCCCAACACGGAGCTCGATCCCACAACCCTGGGTTCATGACCTGAGCTGAAATCAAGAGTGGGGCGCTCAACTGACCCAGCCACCCAGGCGCCCTGGAGTTTTTAATTTTTGCTGTCAGTATTTTTATGATCACTTTCTTGGCTTTCAGGCTCAAAAGATCTTTCCCTACAAAATATCAGAAGAGTATTTCCCTTCCCTATATAGTCTTCTAGCTGTTTTATGGCATTAACATTTAGATATTTAATGTTTCCTGTTTTAATTACAAAAGTAATATCTTATGTGAAATATTTAGGGGCTAGAGATAAGGAGAACCACTGTTAACATTTTGAGCTATCGTTAGCCATATATTTTCATCTGCAAGCATAGTTTTGTTTTTTTTTTAATTTTTTTTCAACGTTTATTTATTTTTGGGACAGAGAGAGACAGAGCATGAACGGGGGAGGGGCAGAGAGAGAGGGAGACACAGAATCGGAAACAGGCTCCAGGCTCCGAGCCATCAGCCCAGAGCCTGACGCGGGGCTCGAACTCCCGGACCGCGAGATCGTAACCTGGCTGAAGTCGGACGCTTAACCGACTGCGCCACCCGGGCGCCCCTGCAAGCATAATTTAAACACACACACACGCACACACACACACACAAAGGCACCTCGGTGGCTCAGTTGGTTAAGCGTCCAACTTCAGCTCAGGTCATGATCACACCATTTGTGGGTTCAAGCCCTGCGTCGGGCTCTGTGCTGACAGCTCAGATCCTGGAGCCTGCTTCGGATTCTGTGTCTCCCTCTCTTTCTGCCCCTAGCCCACTCACACTCTGTCTGTCTGTCTCTCTCTCTCATCCAGCAATTCACACTGTTTTTCACTTAATAATATACCATAAACAATTATTCATTATTGTATGTCAACAGATACATATAGCATCAGTCTTAAGGGATTTAGACATTCCATCATTTGTAGGCACCGTCATTAATTTAGTTCCTGTATTTTTAGGTATCTGTAGTTTATAATTTGTGAACATTATAAAAAATGCAAGGATGAAATAATTAGATGTGAATCCACATAATAATAATAGCAAACGCTTACACCACAGTTACCATTTGCGAGACACTATTCCAAGCACTTTACAAATTTTCAGCCAGTTAAGCCTCACAAAACCACATAAGGTGTGATTCTCTCCATTTTATAGAAAGGGAACCAAGGCACGGAGTGATCACTGAGCTGGTAAGAGGCAAGGTCAGGATTTGAATCTATGTGCTTTTCCCCGTACATACTATCTGTCTCAGTATATCCAGCCAGTTACTAAAATTAGGACAAAAGTGTTCATGTAGAACCATGGATCTCAAAAACTGGTCCAGGGACCAGTGATATCAGCATCCCCTGGGAACCCGTTAAAAATGCACATTCTCGGGGTGCCTGGGTGGCTCAGCTGGTTAAGTGTCCAACTTCAGCTCAGGTCATGATCTCGCAGTTTGTGAGTTCGAGCCCCACGTCTGGCTCTGTGCTGACAGCTCGGAGCCTGGAGCCTGCTTCGGATTCTGTGTCTCCCTCTCTCTCCGCCCCTCCCCTGTTCACGCTCTGTCTCTCAATAATAAATAAATGTTAAAAAAAAATTTTTTTAAATGCACATTCTTGGGGCACCCGTGTGGCTCAGCCAGTTAGGCTTCTGACTCTTGATCTCAGCTCAGGTCTTGATCTCAGGGTCATGAGTCCCAGCCCCGAAATGGGTCCCTCACTGGGAGTGGAGCCTACTTAAAAAAAAAAAAATGCAGGGGCGCCTGAGGGTGGGTTAGTTGGTTAAGCATCAGACTCTTGACTTGACTCATGATCTCACAGCTGGTGAGTTCCAGCCCCCATTGGACTCAGTGCTAGCAGTTGGGAGCCTGCTTGGGATTCTGTCTCTCTTTCCTTCTCTCTCTGCCCCCCCCCACCTCAAAATAAATAACTTAAAAATATAAAAGTAAAAAGTAATTAATTAAAAAAATACACATTCTCAGGCCTTCACCCCCACCCCAGCGCCACTGAAGCAGAAACTCAAGGCCGGGGCCGGGGTGTCTGTGCTGTAGTCTGAGGACCAGTGGTTCGGGCACGTGCTCGGGTTGGAGCACTAGGGACAGAGAGAGCCTGGTAGAGAGAGTGCACTCACCTAGGAGCAGAAGACCAGGAGTCCCCACCTGCTTTGGGATGATGGGTTGCCGGCTGATGGCCAAACCCAGGCAGAGATCAGTTTTCTCATCTACAAAATGGGGACAAGGACCAGGCTGGGGCTTGGAGGCTAATAGAGTAGGTGACCCCTATGGTTCATGTGAGCTCTGCATTTCGAGCATTCTGGAATGCTAATTTAAAGCTAATGTGAGGCGCCTGGGTGGCTCAGTCGGTTGGGCGTCCGACTTCGGCTCAGGTCACGATCTCGCGGTCCGTGAGTTTGAGCCCCACATCGGGCTCTGGGCTGACAGCTCGGAGCCTGGAGCCTGATTCTGATTCTGTGTCTCCCTCTCTCTCTGCCCCTCCCCTGCTCATGCTCTGTCTCTCTCTGTCTCAAAAATAAATAAACGTTAAAAAAAATAAAAAAATAAAAATAAAAAATAAAGCTAATGTAATAAGGGGCGCCTGGGTGGCTCCGAAGGTTAAGCCTCTGACTTCGGCTCAGCTCACGATCTCACCGTTCGTGAGTTCCAGCCCTGCATCGGGCTCTGTGCTGATGGCTCAGAGCCTGCAGCCTGCTTCGGATTCTGTGTCTCCCTCTCTCTCCGCCTCCCCCGCTCGCATTCTGTCTCTGTCTCTCTTGAAAATAAATAAAACGTTAAAAAAAATTTTCAAAACAAAACCTAATGTAATAAGAACTTAAAAATAAATAAGTCACTGTCCCTCAACAGCTCACTCACCACGCCCTGGTCTCCCTGCAGGTGTCCGAGTTGAGACAGCAGCTTCGCCTCCGGGGCCTGCCGGTGTCTGGGACCAAGACGGCGCTCATGGACCGGCTGCGGCCCTTCCAGGACTGTTCGGGGACCCCCGTGCCCAGCTTCGGTGACATCACGACGGTCACCTTCCCCGTGACGCCCAGCGGCGCGCTGCCCGGCTACCAGCCCTCCCCGCCCGCCAGCGCCTTACCCAACGGCTTGTACCACTTCGGCAGCACCAGCTCAAGCCCCCCAATCTCGCCCGCCTCCTCCGACCTGTCGGCCGCGGGGTCCCTGCCGGACACCTTCAACGACGCGTCCCCGTCCCTCTGCCTGCACCCGTCCCCGGCCCCCGCGTGCGCCGAGGAGAGCCCACTGGGCGGCCTGGGCGCGGGCCCCCCGGCCCCCGAGCTGGACGCGCCGGACTCGGAGAAGGACAAGATGCTGGTGGAGAAGCAGAAGGTGATCAACGAGCTCACCTGGAAGCTACAGCAGGAGCAGCGGCACGTAGAGCAGTTGCGAATGCAGCTGCAAAAGCAGAAGAGGGGCCTCGGGCCCGAGAGGCCGCCCCCCTTCCTGGCCGTGCCGGTCAAGCAGGAGGACGCCGTCCCCAGCTGTCCGTTTGCGCCCCAGCCGAGACCCGGGAAGAGACCGGGCCCTGCTCCCTGCGCCTCCGAGGCCCCGGGCCGCCCCGACGCCCTCCCCTCCACGTTTCTCAGCCCCCAGTGCTCCCCTCAGCACTCCCCGCTGGGGGCCGTCCAAAGCCCCCAGCACATCAGCTTGCCCCCGTCCCCCAACAGCCATTACTTCCTTCCCTCTTCGTCGGGGGGCACGCAAGGAGAGGGTCACAGGGTCTCCTCACCTGTGGGCAGCCAGGCATGCGCGGCACAGGTAAGAACGCCTGGGCCCGGTGCACCCAGCTTTCTGGAAGTGGGGTGTGGCTTGGCAAGGCTAAAAAGCTGACTTTGCAAGTTTCGGTGGGAAGGGTTGACCAAAAGCAACTTCTGGACTCTGCCACCGTCCCCAAGCCTTCAGGGTGGACCGGACTCCCTTCTCTGAAACGGAGGTTGGCAAAATTGCCTTCCAGAGGGCTAGGTAACGAGTGTTTTGGCTTCTCTGGGCCATGTCGGTCTCAACGGGACCCTTGTGGCGTGAACTCAGACATCTGCAAGTGAGTGCATGTGGCTGTGTTCCAATAAAACTTTATTCACAAACGCAGGTGGTGGGCCAGATTGCCACAACCCCCGTTGTCAGGATTCCTCGGCATAGAGCCTTAGCGGGGGCCAAATCAATTCATCGAGAGAGCCAAAGGCGGGGGAGCTACCAGACCTTACTATTCGTTGCACGCATTGGCTTGCATAGGGCAAATAGTTACTGACCACCTAGCAGGTTGCAGCCCCTGTTCTGGTCTGTCTCTGGTCTGAACTAGCCAAACAAAAATCCCTGCTCTCGTGGGAAGACAGACAGTAAATGAAATAAACAGGTAAACTACACAACATAGTAGAAGAGGATGCATCAGGTGGAGAAAAAGGAGGCTGGGATGGTGGGACATTTGCAGATTTGCAACTTTAAGTCAAAGGTGCAGGACCATTCGAGCAAATCTTTGAAGGAGGTAAGGGAGAAAGCCTTGTGACTATTTGGGGTGAAGGTGTTCCAGGCAAAGGAAAAACAGCAAGCCTAAGGGCCGTGAGGTGGGGGAGTGCGCGGAATGTTCAAGAATCGGAAGGAAGGCCCGTGTGGCCAAAGCTGGATGAGACGCAGTTGTAGACACAGCTTACGGGAGGAAATAGTTCAAAGACTAGACCAAGGCGATCATCAGAGACTTTCCTTGTCCGTGAAGCTAACGAATTACAGGGGAAGTCTACCGAAGTCTACCTGAGAAAGAAACTTACATCATCAAAAGTTCTGAAATCGGTGAGAAAGGAAACAGGAAGAAGACTCACGTTGGTGACCAGTGTTAACAAGCATGCGTCTGAGTAATCTCGTTAATTTTCACCATGACCTCATGCGCTCTAATTCCTTTTCCTTTCTTTGCCACGGTTTACAAAGCACTCTTTGAGGATATGAACAGTTACACGATATTACATGGTAAAAAGATAAAGAACAATATAGAATAACATGCCTGATCTGGGTTTATCGCAGTTAAATGCTGCACAAAGCACTGGGGAAGGCAGGGGGAAGCGGGTTAGTCACGAAGGGCTAGAAAGGTCCAGCAAGGTTTTGCAAAGGGGTTGGACTCAATGAGAAGTGTAGACTTAAAAAAGGAAACTTGGGGGCGCCTGGGTGGCTCAGTCGGTTAAGCGTCCAACTTTGGCTCAGGTCACGATCTCACACGGTCTGTGGGTTCGAGCCCTGCATTGCGCTCTGTGCTGACAGCTCAGAGCCTGAAGCTTGCTTTGGATTCTGTGTCTCTCTCTTTCTCTGCCACTCACGCTCTGTCTCTCTCTTTCTCAAAAAATCATTTTTGAGAATGAATACCTTTAAAAAATTTTTTAAACGAAAAAGGAAAGTTGGGAAAAGAACATTCCATGTAGGAAAAGGTAGGGAGGTACCATGCACAGGGCACACAGAGGGAAGTCCGTGGCAGTTACTGGAATACAGGCTTTTGAAAGAAATAGTACCTGACCTGGCTTCGGGTGGAGACCCTACACGGTGGATGCAGGGGAGGCATGGAAAGTTTTTGAGCAGGAGGTGATGTGCACAAAGCCAGATTTGAGACATCGATCGTGGGATTAAGGGAGGTTTGAAAAGCTAAAACACCAGGGCAGGGACCAGGAGTCTCAGCAAATGCTGTCCAGTATGCTGCTGGTGACCAATGAACTCATTGCTTCTTCCTTTCAGAACTCAGGGGCACATGAGGGCCATCCTCCAAGCTTCTCTCCCCAGCCTTCCAGCCTCCACCCCCCTTTCTCTGGAACCCAAGCAGACAGCAATCATGGCGCTGGGGGCAATCCTTGTCCCAAAAGCCCAGGTGTCCAGCAAAAGGTAGGCACCTGGACAAAGGTCTAAACTTTGCCTCTTCCCTCTTCTGTGGCCTCGTCCTCCAAATGATGAGGCTCAAAGGCAGAAATAAATGGGGTGGCTCAGTGAGTTAAGCATCTAACTCTTCATTTCTGCTCAGGTCATGGTCTCATGACTGTGAGATAGAACCCAGGCTCTGTAAGGTCGGGCTCCACACTGGGCATGGGGCCTGGGATTCTCTCTCTCTCTTTTCCCTTCTCCCTACTTGTGTGTTTTCTCTCTCTCTCTCTCTCTCCCAATTAAAAAAAATTTAAATATCTAAAAAAATTGGGGTAGGGGTGCCTGGTTGACTCCATTGTTAAGCCTCCAACTTCGGCTCAGGTCATGATCTCACAGTTTGTCAGTTCAAGCCCCATATTGGGCTCTCTGCTGTCTGCATGGAGCCTGCTTCAGATCCTCTGTCCCCCTCTCTCTCTGCCCCTCCCTGCCACATGCTTTCCCCTCTCTCAAAACTAAATAAAACATTAAAAAAATATAATAGAGGAGCTCCTGGGTGGCTCAGTTGGTTAAATGTCCGACTTCGGCTCAGGTCATGATCTCACGGTCAGTGAGTTGGAGCCCCGTGTCAGGCTCCGTGCTGACGGCTCAGAGCCTGGAGCCTGCTTCCGATTCCGTGTCTCCCTCTCTCTGCCCCTACCCCCTCCTCTCAAAAATAAACATTTAAAAATTAAAAACAAGGGGCGCCTGGGTGGTGCAGTCGGTTAAGCATCCGACTTCAGCCAGGTCACGATCTCGCGGTCCGTGAGTTCGAGCCCCGCGTCGGGCTCTGGGCTGATGGCTCGGAGCCTGGAGCCTGTTTCGGATTCTGTGTCTCCCTCTCTCTCTGCCCCTCCCCCGTTCGGGCTCTGTCTCTCTCTGTCCCAAAAATAGATAAACGTTGAAAAAAAAATTAAAATAAAAATAAATAAAATAAAATAAAAATTAAAAACAAATTATAATAAAATAAAAATTTCACAAAAGGCAGACATAAATGACATTTCGATAAAAACAAATCCACTTGGAAGAGAGTGAAATGGATGTACAGATATAAATTAGGGTGTTCCAGGGAGCCATTTCCTGGGGTCATTCTAGAAATCATGAGGACTAAAATGAGCACGGTATGTTTGTGAAACAACATGGCAGACAAATCAGTTTCCATGGAGTTGAAGATTGGAATAGAGGCATGCGGGAAAACAGTGCTTGAGAAAGAGGAAGGTATGTGATCTGTGGAAAGGTCTAGAAAGGTGCAGAGAATTCGAATCACAGTGCAATATCTCGGTGGAAAAAGGCAGAGATGGTACATACCAGCAGGTGGAAATCAGGGATGTGAGAGAACCAGGATATGGGAAGTCCCAAGGACTAAGGAAGAGGTAATAAGGAGGCCAACAAGATGGCCACCATACAGAAGTGCTACCTGCTACAAGTATGGACAGGGCGTCCTTTGGAGACAGAGACCCTGAAATGGCCCAGGCACTCCATAGAACATGGAGCTCACAATACACAAGGCTGGTCCCTGAAGAGCTACCCCAACAATGTCTCCACCTCTCTGCAAATGCACCAGTTAGGAATGAAATGTCCTGAGGGGGTAAAGTACTCTGGGAATTCCTGGGTGACTTCTTCCTGTTGGACTGGACTCTTACTTTATTTCCTTTGCTCCTAACCAAAGGTGGTTCACTCTAGAGGGGGAAAAGAATCTGTTGGGCTCCTGGGTGACTCATTTAAGCCTCCGACTAAGATCAAGGCTCAGGTCATGATCTCACAGTTTGTGGGTTCGAGCCCCACATCGGGCTCTGTTCTGACAGCTCAGAGCCTGGAGCCTGCTTCGGATTCTGTGTCTCCTTCTCTCTCTGCCCCTTCCCCACTTACACTCTGTCTTTCTGTCTCTCAAAAGTGGATAAACATTTAAAAAAATGGAAAAGAAGAATCTGCAAGGTTCCCATCGTATCATGTCTCCAGCAATATGTCCACGGTCATATGTACTATTAATACACTGGGGTTGTTTTCTAAGCCTTGGCTCTTTTTTTCCACTCAAATCAATTCTTTCCCAAAATTTAGCTTGGAGTTTATAAAACAGAAGCAGTCCCATTTCTTCTTTTTTTCAGAAGTTTAAAAGCTGTATTTTTTTCATATTATTGTTATCTTAATAGAATTTATTGCCAACTTGGCTAACATACAGTGTAGACAGTGTGCTTTTGATTCAGGGGGTAGATTCCTGTGATTCATCGCTTACATTCAACAGCCAGTGCTCATCCCAACAAGTGCCCTCCTCAATGCCCATCACCTATTCTCCCCTCTCCCCTGCATCCCCCTGCCATCAACCCTCAGTTTGTTCTCTGTATTTAAGAGTCTCTTATGGTTTGCCTCCCTCTCTCGCTGTAACCATTTTTCCCTCCTTCCCTTCCCCCATGGTCTTCTGTTAAGTTTCTCAAGTTCCACACATGAGTGAAAACACACAGTATCTTCCTCTGACTGACTTATTTCACTCAGCCTAATACCCTCCAGTTCCATCCACGTTGCTGCAAATGGCAGGATTTCATTCTTTCTCATCACCGAGTAATATTCCATTGTATACAGAAACCACATCTTCTTTATCCGTTCGTCAGTTGATGGACATTTAGGCTCTTTCCTTAATTTGGCTATTGTTGAAAGTGCGAAGCAGTCCCATCTCTGACCCTTGAGTTGACTTATCTTTTTCTGCATCTTACTCCCACAGATGGCTGGTCTGCACTCTTCTGACAAGACAGGGCCAAAGTTTTCAATTCCTTCCCCTCCTTTTTCCAAGCCAACATCAGCAGTTCCAGAGATAACACAGCCTCCATCGTACGAAGATGCAGTAAAGCAGGTAACTACAGGTTTTGTTCTCTGTAGAGAAACAGGTTGCCTAAATGGGCGTTGTTTCTCATTATTCAACTTCGGGCAGTCTTAGGTGCCGACATTGAGTGCATTGGTGCCCCCCTACCAGGATGGGCAGAGTTTCTAGATGCTACTTGTAGAAAGTTAGTGCATGTACAGTAAAACCTTGGATCGCAAGTAACTTGCCCTGCGAGTGTTCCACAAGACGAGCAAACATGGCTAATAAATTTTAACTTGATAAACGAGCCATGTCTTGCAATCCTAGTATGTGATGCTGAACGTCACATGATCACAACTGAGCCAATGGTTCTTCTCTCTCTCTCTCTCTCTCTCTCTCTCTCTCTCTCTCTCCCCCCCCCCCCCTCTCTCCCTCTCTCCCTCTCCCTCTCTCTCTCTCCCTGTCTCTGTCTCTCTCTCTCTCTCTGCGGGATTGTGGGTGATCATCTCCCATGCTCGGATGCTTTGTCTCAGTTCACAGTGTTTGGCAGAAAGTGATTTTCCAGAACATTGGAAGGTGCCCAAAACTGGCATTAGTGTATTTTTTGTCACTTCCAAGCACCTATGGACAGTCTTTTGGTTTTCCATCCAAGAGTGAGCTTAGGAATGCTTTGCTCCATTCTAGGTTGGGCTGCCTGCAGATAGAGACCCTTTCCTCTGCTGCCTTATGGCCAATTACACTAAATACAGTATAAGACAAGAGTTTATTAAAACCGTACTGTAGTCAACTTCCATTAGTGATAGTGAAAGTCGTCCTACGCAGTAACCCTCCTCTCTCTCGTCTCCCTCACACCAGCCACGAAGGTTTTGAAAGTAAGTGCAGGTGAATTTGTTTATTTTCCTTTATATTTTATATTCTTTTTATTATTTTGTATTATATTACAGTATTGTAACCATTTTTACATGAATATTTTTGGGTTGTGGGACAAATCGTCTGAGTTTCCATCATTTCTTGTGGGGAAATTCGCTTTGGTATTACAAGTGCTTTGGATGACAAGCATGTTTCCAGAACAAATTGTGCTCGCAAACCAAGGTTTGACTGTATATAGAAGGCTGACGGAGAAGAGGCTGGGCTGGCTTAGTACCAACACCAGGTGCCTGGACTTGGTACTGCCAACAGCCATCTGTCACTGCCACTAAGGTTGGACAAGTTCTCAACTTCCCTTATGTGAAATAGGGTCCCTATCTACTTTGTAAGGGTTCTCTAGAGTGTATCACCGACCACATTGTCTGGGCACAGGATAGCTACTCAAATATTTGAGAGCAGTTGCCAGGCTGATACTTTGTGAGTTTCTTCTTAGTTTCAAAATCCAATGATCTTGGCAAAGTATTGATGACTGTCGTATACTCTACCGTCATTTATGTTGGGAAATTATCCAAATAAAAAGTATAAACCAAAAAGAGAGAGAGAGAGAGAGAAGCACTAAATGATCTCACATTTCAAATGGTTTGAGCCCGGATCAAGTATCAGATGGCCCTTTGTATGTGCCCAACCTAGCAAGGACGGTCTACGTCAGCTGCCGCATGCTGGTGTCCCACAGAGCCAAATCGGCTTGTAGTTGAGTCTCACTTGGCTGCAAGAGTATTTTTAAATGTCAGGAGATTTTATGCAAAAAGTGGGCTTTCTCACTTCGGAAAAATGAGAGGATCTAACAATGGTGGAGCCACGTCTCTGCCAGAGGACAGTCGCCTGAAACAAAGTATCCGCTGCGTCTTTGAACCACAGCATGGTTCCTGCATTTTGTCCCTTCTTTCTTGTTCTATATTGGGCTCTTTTACATTACCTGTCAGACCCTGTGGACACCTCATGCCTCCTGGACTGGCAAACGATTCATTCTTTGAGCAGGGCTCCCATCCGTGTTGATTACTGATGCCTCTGTTTATTTCAGAGTGGGCTCTCAGGGGAGTGGGATACGTATGTGTCTCTCTTCCCCCCATTTCCTACCTACCCCTGGTATCTGTAAGCACCAACTGATCCTTTACGGCTTCCAGAGAAAAGAAAATGGTCAAGCAAAGTGGACTTCCATCAACAAGACTCTACCGAATCATTCAGATGAACCATAGGGAAGGGGTGTGGACACTACATGTGTCAATGGGTTCCACAAGCTATTGCGATGATGCCCTAGGAAAGTAGGAGCCACGTTCTTGGGCCACAACCACAGCACCCAAACAGGAAGCAAATCCAAGTCACTTCAGAGTGGCCAAAAATGGGTATACTATCTGTGGATTAAGATGCCTCGCTCCTGGAACGGAGGCCTCTCAAAGGACCGGACATGCTCTGAGGGATGCTGCTGGGAGCGCTCTGCCTTCTTGTCCCCTTCTCTTGTTGTAGTCAATTGTTTCATTCAGTCCTTTCCCTGTCTGAAGTTAACCTTGAGCTTCAGTCGCACAGTCGGTTACCATCTTGCTCATGGCCGCTTCATTCACAAATGGTGGAAGCATCCCGTTAGTCTGCTGACAGATGAGTGGTTATCCAAAATGCAGTGAACACACAGAATTAATGCTAGTCAGGCCTAACAAGGAAAGGGATTCTGACAGGTATTGCAACACGGATGAGCCCAGAGGACATTACGCTCAGCGAAGTAAACCAGTAACCAAAGGAAATATGCTGTGTGAATCCACTTATAAGAGGGATCTAGAGTTGTGAGATTCCTAGGAACAGGATGCAGATTCCTAGGAACAGAAAGCAGAACCGAAGTTGTCAGGGGCTATGGGGAGGAGAATGGGGAGCTCGTGCTGAATGGGGACAGTTCCAGTTTGGGAAGATGAAAAGTTCTAGAGATGGATGGGGGTGAAGGTGGCACAGTAACGTGACTGTAGAGGCACCTGGGTGGCTTGGTTGGTTACGCGTCTGACTTCGGCTCAGGTCGTGATCTCGCAGTTTGTGAGTTCAAGCCCCGCATCATGCTCTGTGCTGACAGCTCGGAGCCTGGAGCCTCTTTCGGATTCTCTCTCTCTCTCTCTCTCTCTCTCTCTCTCTGGCCCTCCACCACTCATGCTCTGTCTCTTTCTCTCAAAAATAAAGAAAGGAAATAAATAAATAATGTGACTGTAAGGTATGCAATGTCACTGGACTGTCTGCTTGAAAAAACGATAAAGATGGTAAATTTTGTGTTGTGTGTATTTTTATCACAATTTGAGGGGGGAAAAAAATACCCTAACCAAACCTAGTTCAAAAACCTGTAGTCCTGTGCCTAATGGTTTCCCACAGAAGAGGGAGCCAGCCTTCTAACCTCTCCGTTCTCTTCTTAATTTGCAACAGCAAGTGACTCGGAGTCAGCAGATAGATGATCTCCTGGATGTCCTCATTGAAAGTGGAGGTAAGACTGCCCGTCTTGCCCATTGGAACGCCCGGTACCTGCATGTGCTCTAGACAGTGGACCCTCAGGACCAAGGTCGGATGCTCACCAAAAGCCATGGATGGGTAGAATATCTCTGCGTGGGAGCTCTCCATCCACGCTGGAGTGGGGGAAAGAAGGCACAATGGATGATTTGTCCCCCTGCTCAAAGAACTTGCTCACCAATCATTTGACCCTATTTACCCTACTTTCTAAGTGTTTTGCCTTATGACTCCATTTCTCTTGGCTCTTCTAGTCCCAGTCTCCCTATAACAAGAGAGCAGATAAAGCAAGTTTTGTGCCACGTCCTCGAAATGAAATTCAATCAGCGATCTCCCACTGGATGGTCTGTTCAGGTGCAGACATCATGCACGCTTGCAACAACACCAAAAAAAATGATCAACGTGTTCTTTTGGGTTCCTTTGCAGTGACTCATTTATTAGCTTTTAAAAATGGGGGCGCCTGGGTGGCTCAGTCGGTTAAGCGTCCGACTCTTGATTTCGGTTCAGGTCATGACTTCATGGTTGGTCGTGAGATTGAGCCCCTCATCGGACTCCAGGCTCAGTGTGGATTCTTAGGATTCTTGGAATTCTGTTTCTCCTTCTCTCTCTGCCCCTCCCCTTCTCACATGCATGCACGCATGCTCTCTCTCTCTCAAAATAACCATAAAAAAATAATAAAGTTTCTGAGAAGGAGTAGGCAGGCATTTACTGGCTCAATGCTGCACCAAAGACTACCTTTATGGACCTCGCAGTCTGGTAAGGGAGATGGAAAACAGGAGAGTGAACAGGCAGTTTCTCCATTGTGTGTAGCAAGAGTAAGAAGGAACAGATGGTCATAGGAGTCTGTATCTTTATAACTTTTGTGATGGAAAGATAAGAGGGACTATCAGACACCCCCCCCCCATATTTCTTTTATTTATTTATTTTGGGGGAGAGCAGAGAGAGCGGGAAAGAGAGAATCCCAAGCAGGCTCTGCACTGTCAGCACAGAGCCTGACACGGGGCTCGAACCCACAAACCATGAGACCATGAGCCAGAGTCAGACGTTTAATTGATTGAACCACCCAGGCGCCCCCACCCTTATATTTTTAATGAAGTGTATGGCCCAGTCAACAAAGGGGAGGGTGCAGGAGGGGAGCACGGGAGATTCAAGCACAGAGGAGCAATCATGAATCAATCACAAATGAATGGAGTTTCCTAGAGAAACACAGTGGGATTGCTACGCTGTATTGAGTGCCAGCTGTAGGCTGGTCACCTTGAATCTAAAGTGAGA
Organism: Prionailurus bengalensis; assembly: GCF_016509475.1. Taxonomy (NCBI): domain Eukaryota; kingdom Metazoa; phylum Chordata; class Mammalia; order Carnivora; family Felidae; genus Prionailurus; species Prionailurus bengalensis. Next base: position 6,678,365 of record NC_057347.1, read on the forward strand.
CCAGCCAGCTCTGTTGTGTCATTTTTCTCTTGCAACCAAGATTCATTCAGGTGTGGAGTTTTGCCAAGGGAATATGGGGCAAGGGGACTGAGCATATATGGGGCCTGAGTGGCTTAGTCGGTTAAGCATCCGACTTCGGTTTAGGTCATGATCTTATGGTTCGTGGAGCCTGCTTCGGATTCTGTGTCTCCCTGTCTCTCTTCCCCTCCCCCACTCGTGCTTGCCTCTCTGTCTCTCAAGGATGAATAAACATTAAAAAATAATTTTTTAAATGTACTTTAGGGGCACCTGGGTGGCTCAGTCGGTTGAGCATCCAACTCTTGATTTTGGCTCAGGTCATGATTGTGGGATCGAGCCCTGTGTCAGGCTCCAAGTTGATCATGGAGCCTGTTTGAGATTCTCTCTCTCCCTCTGCGCCCCCACCCCGTTTGCACGTTCTCTCTAAAAAATAAAATAAAAATAAAAATAAAAAGTACTTTAAGTCTATCCAGCTCTTAAAACCAAGATGGAGTCCTTCTATGTGACCTAAAATAAGTTAATTATCTTAATCACCAGGACCTGTTCCTTCCTTAATATTTATCTTGGGGCCAACGGGTCAAAACAGGTCAAAAAGCTAGAGATGGCCCTTGACTCCACTCTTGACTTTCTACCTCCAAATCTAAAACACACACTGTCAGGGCATCTGGGTGGCACAGTCAATTAAGCATCCAACTCGGCTCAGGTCATGATCTCACGGTTCATGGGTTTGAGCCCCGTGTCAGGCTCTGTGCTGACAGCTCGGAGCCTGGAGCCTGCTTTGGAGTCTGTGTCTCCCTCTCTCTCTCTGCCCCTCCCCTGCTCATGCTCTGTCTCTTAAAAGTAAACAAACGTTGAAAAAAAAATTTTTTAATAAAAATAAAGATCCCCGCTGTGTAGCATCTCCATTGGTAGTAGTGTAACAATCCCCATTGTGTTTTGCCAACAGAAATGCCAGCTGATGCTAGGGAGGATCATTCATGTCTTCAAAAAGTCCCCAAGATAGCTGGGTCTTCCCGAAGCCCTAACACCACCCTCTCCAAACCCTCATCTTCAGGAGGCCAACTCTCCTTCGATCACTATGGTACCGACAGTGATGAGCACCTTGAAGTCTTATTAAATTCCCAGAGCCCCTTGGGGAAGGTGAGCGATGTGGCCCTTCTAAAAATCGGGCACGAAGAGCCTCCTTTTGACGGGATAATGGATGGATTCTCCGGGAAGGCAGCAGAAGACCTCTTCAGCGCGCACGAGATCTTGCCAGGCCCCCTCTCCCCGATGCAGACTCAGTTTTCACCTTCCTCTGCAGACAGCAGTGGGCTGCGGCTAAGCTTCACCGAATCTCCTTGGGAAACCATGGAGTGGCTGGACCTTACTCCACCCAGTTCTACACCAAGCTTCAGCTCCCTGGGCCCCAGCGGCCCCAGCATCTTTAACATTGATTTCTTGGACGTCACGGATCTCAATTTGAATTCCCCCATGGACCTTCATTTACAGCAGTGGTAGATAATGTCTGATGAAGAGGTGCTTAGGCAGACCCATGGGGATGCCATGGGGAAAATCACACAACCAAAAACGCTCCTATCATCCAAAAGGAGGAAGAGGTAGGCGAGGAGAAGGAGGAGGAGGAGGAGGAGGGGAGAAGGAGAAAATTAAAAAGACACGATGGAGACTTCTGTGACAGTCAATGAGAGCGAATAGGAGTCTTTAGATCTATGTAAAATGTAATATTTACCAACGTGCAGTAACTGTTCATGATTTCAGCTGTGCACTCAGATATGTGATTTCTGAGATCAAGAATGCCAAAAAAAAAAAAAAAAACCTAAAATTCTTTCACTGCCTTTTCAAACACCGGAGTTTTTGTAGCCCATAATTTTTCTCAGGCATTGTTTGGGCGTGATCGCGCTTCGTATGCTTTTCTCGTGAATTTATACTGTGGAAAGGAAATGTAGCTCTTTTGGAGTACAGGGAGTATAGCATAACCATCAAAGTTTCTGGAAGATTCACTCAGTGGTGGAGGCTGTGTTTCAGCACCCCCTTCCCTGTCTTTCCAAATAGAAGTCAGGCCCGACTTCAGTTGGCTGCTGGAGATAGACTAGAGGGACAGAGCCAACCCATTCCCAAGGAAGTGGAATCAACTCGGTGTCTCTTGGCCACAAAGCTGCCCCATTGGGGTGGTTCCAATTCTGGACCCAGGATTCCATGTGGTCACTGATAACAATGAACCTATGTTTGGTCCACCCAGAATTTCCCTCTTTCTCAACCAGTAGCCCAATCACTCCTGCTGTCTCTGTGGTGATAAGCACCACAAAACAGCCAAGAACCTGAAAGCAAACAAAAACCAAAACCCCCTGCCATATGGAACATTCCCCAACACAACCCCCCTTTAGTTTCAAAGACTGGAGATGATCCCATGATCACATGGGAAGAACATCTCTAGCTTCGGGAAGCCATGGCGGGATCATTCAGACAAGCTATAGAGAACACTGTTTCACGTGTCATGAGAATAAACACCATGGATTACTATAGCCGGATGACTAATTATGGAAGTCCAACTTTTCTTGGAGGGTGGAAGGGGGCCCACCTGTTTTATCTTCTCCCACTGCACTTTTCTTTCAAGATACCAATCTTTTCTTGCTCCCCTTTTGAAACTCCTTCTTTTTCTGCCCCAACTTGGACAGAAGAGGACTCCAGATCTAACAAGGTGCCATAACCCTAATAAGCCATATTTTAAAAAGCTGAAACTCCAGGCTCTCCTGGAGAACTCATTCTCCATATGCATAATTTGCTTCAAAAAGCCGAAAGAATGTCCTTGCAGTGAGGGGGGAAGGATAACCTTGGGGTCCTCCGTCCCAAAGCTCATTCTTCAGTCATTTGATTTACTGCAGTCATCAATTGGGGTGGTTCAGGGGAAATTGGAAATTATTACGTTGTAAAAATAGATGTGAACGATATTTACCAGGAGAGAGGATTTCAGGTCTTGGTGGTGAAAGGAAACAGAGTCGCACGTGGAAAACGAGGGAAGGAAGAAAGACAATTTTTCTCGTGTGCGTTCCTCATTATCTTGTGCTTTTGCTGGGAGTTGTTTTCAGCTCAAGTGGCAAGGCAGTCTCTCTAAAGCTCACTGTGGCTCCCAGCTCACCGTTTTCTAGTGTTGCATGCTGTAGAAAGTAGCTATTGCTGGTTTGGTTGTTGTTGTTGTTGTTGTTGTCGTTGTTGTTGTTGTTTTAATTTAAATCACTAAGGCACTGTTTTCTTCTTTTGTAAAAAAAAAAAAATTCACTGTGCACTTACGGAGAAAATAACCAAAAATGTTGTGATTTTAGAAGTTCTCTCTTGGAGAAACCAAAGATTTAGAAGTCATTCCATTGTTACCTTGTAAACATGTGTGAACACAGAGTGTTTTTGGTGACTAGTAATCTGAAAGCTTCCAGAGCTTATGGGGGGGCAGGGTAGGTATGCATATGTGTATAGATATATACAGATGCATATGTCTGTGCGCATATGCGTGTGCATATATACAGGGATATGTATATATCTATACATATATGTGCAGTTGTGTGTCTCTTGAAAAGCAGTGACACAGAGTCCTGTACCAAAAGCCTTTGAAGCCCCAGTTTGCTGTGAAATACTTGGCCTTTGTCACTACGAGTTCCCGATTAATCAACCAGACTCTACGTTGCCTCCCTGTGAATGACTAACAGCTCCAGCTCAGTGACTCACAGCCACTTGCTTACCATGAACACGCTCATCTTGACAAAGAATACGGATGTGAAAAGACAGAACTGCTCCCCCATTAGTGATACAGTCTCTCGTAGAAAAGCATCAAAGGGCCATGAAAATCGTTTTTACATTCCTTGATCTGCATTGTGCTTTAAGAGATCCACGTGCTAAATTCTGCATTTTGCGGTTCACGTCAGTCATCGGAACCCAAAATCTAGAGGGGGAGGAAAGAATCCCCAGTGTTTTCTGTGAAGCCGAGGATACGGGGAAGAAAACTTTGTTCACGCATTCCTCACGTGTGCTTATCCCTCAGAGGTCAGAGTTTTATTTTGGATCTTGACGAAGCTTGCTGGTCAGCCCATGTTTCATGTGCCCATGTTGTACCATTTGTATGTTTATGTTTTCTCCCTTTGCTGCCTTTGGAAAACAAACTCACAGTGTCCCTACTCTGAGACTCTGGCCTGAGCGTTAATGATGGTTCCCTTTGGGTATTTCTAGCGGAAGGACTAGACTTGGTCAGGAGGCCGCTGTGCTTTGTAAGACTGTGCACTGTCACGGAGACCTTTTTAAGATATTACCAGCACCGATATGCAAGCATCACAGCTGACAAGAGATACTTGCTATTTCCAACCAACACGCTTCACACAGAGCAGACCCTGGATTCTTGGCCTCAGCCCCCCTCCCACAGGCTCCACACCATATTCGCTGTATCTCTCCGTAGAGCAGAAGTGAGATACATGGTAGAAAATCAGGGATATAGCTGAGAAAACATCGAAGAAGTTGGCTGCACCCAGTGGATCGGATAAACCATGCTAATTCATCTGTCTCCTGTTGGGAGTGTTTAAGTTCTTTTAGACTCTAAGGGCGTCCTCTTTTCTGGGGACCAACCAACCGGGCATGACTGGGAGATGGACAGAAGAGACTTCTGAAGGTGGCCACCAAGTTTCTTAATGCTCTTAGAGCCTGAAAACAACCATGGGTCGTTTCCTTGAGACTCCTGGGACCCCCGTGGTGAAGCAGACCTGCAGACACAGACGTTTGCAGCCAACGCCAATGTTGCTGCAGCCACATGGGTTCTAATGGTAGTTACCAACAGACTCCGAAAATTCATCTGTGCAAATACTTTCGTTAAGCCAGTGCTTAGTAGTATTAGCCCTGCTACTAACAGTGTTATTGAGACAACATGCATTCTGTTATAAGGGGGAGAGAGAAGAAGGGAGGGAGGGAGGGAGGGAGGAAGGAAGGAAGGAAGGAAGGAAGGAAGGAAGGAAGGAAGGAAGGAAGGAAGAAAAGGGAGGGAAGAAGGAAGGAAGGGAAGAAGGAAGGATGGAAAGAGAAGGGAACAAGGAAGGAAGGAAAGAAAGAAGGGAAGAAGGAAGGAAGGGAAAAAGGAAGGAAAGAAGGAAGGAAGGAAGGACAGAAGGAGAGGAAAGGAGGAAGGGAGGAAAACCAAGAGTATCTCCACCTGAATAGTCAGGGGTCTGTGCACTGGTGGCCTTAGCCATTCAAAAACATTTATTTCCAATCTGGAGGAAAACAAAACAAAACAAAACACCCTACCCTAAGCATTCAAGACAGTCCTTCTCAAAATTTATTTAAGCTCCATCTGCTCTTCCAGAAGCAAATGCCGGTCTGGCTGAAAACGCCCGCATCAAGTTTACTCACCCAGTGGACAATTCCCTGACGTATGACCTACGCAAAAGCGCACGAATCCCCAGACATCCACTACTAAACTGATAAAGTACAGATAGTTCAGATTCCGGGATGGGGAGCTGCTGTTCGTGTAAGGAAGAACACTGGGAATGTCCTAGCCCCGAAACCAGAAACCCCTTAGCTCTGAATTTTTAAAAAGTGGGGGGAGGGGCTTCGTTTTTCCAGAAGGGAGAGTAGAGGGCCCCTTTTCTGCCAAAACCTATCACCTGCACAGACATTTTTTTTTTTCTTGTCTCAGATCCAACAGCCATAGCATAGCACTTGGCGATCTTTCTGTATCTCCCACCCCTGAGCGTTGGTTTTCATTGCTAGAGACAGAAGCCCCTTGAAAATCAGGAGAGGGTTAAGGAAACCTCTGTCTTTTTTTCCATTCACTGCCTTTGGCTTTCATAGCAAGGTCTGGATGCAAAAGGGACACTTCCGGGGGAGGGGTGTCCGTGGGGAGCCACCACCCCTCAGGAGGAAATCACTTGGCCGTCCTCTTCAGGGCTTCATTCCTCACCATGGGAAGCCCTCAAGGGCTGGCACGCAGTTTGCTTGCCATCCGGTGTGCGAGAACTCAAGAGGGAAGACGGTCTAGGGCTTTCCTTTCCCTGTAAATCCAGTATAAACCAGCAGGGGGGCTCAGATGATGAATTTGCTAGTTCTTTCTTAGATGGATGATATCACTAAACACGCAGAGTCCAGGTCCTGAAACAAGATGGCCCTATGGTTCCGGGGCTGCTCAGGGTTGTGTTCAGGAGCTGGGTTCGATTCTAGAATCCACATTTTCAGAGGACCCCTGGCTAGGTGGAGGCTACACCTGAGAAGATGATTTCAAGACATGGAAAGATCTGGGAAGAATTTCTCTATCATCTATCTGCCAGGGACCCACTGGGTTCAGTAACATATAAGTGAGCTCCCTTTTGATTCTAGGGTTTGGCGATTCCCCAATGGATCAGGACGAACCAAACTCCTGACCATCTCTTGTGCTTCGTATAACCACCTGCTCCCATCATGGATGCTGGTTAATGTGAGTTTCCTCTATAAATGGTTTCCCAGCTCCCAAGTGTTTATGGAAAGGCGGAGCATGATGGTGGGGATCCTGGATGCTATTCTAGTGTTTTCCAAAGAAAGAGAACCCACACTGCTCCCTGGAGCTCCCCTCCAGTCGGCCTGCAGTGAGGAAAGAGGGTGATGCATTGCTGGGTGCCTGAAGCCCTCCCTTGGTGAAACACAAAAGAAACGCTTTGCAAAGCAATCAGAAAAGCCAGCGTATGGTTCTCTGTGGGACCTGCATATTGTTTTCACTTTGGTCTCCTTTGCTCAAGTATCCATTACCAGAAAGAAACGTGTGTTACCAGGAAAAGAAGCAACAGCTAAAATACCAAAGTTGGCATGTATTCTTTTTAAAAAATATATAAATATATTTTTAAATAAAATGTTTTATTTTGAAAAAGACCTGTGAGCTGTTTTTTCCCTTCCCCGATTGTATGATATCCCAGGCACTGTACCAGGCCCTCTACAGGTGTTTTGTTTTTTTTTTTTCCATTGTGTTCTCACAATGGCACCTTGAAACTATGATTATTACACCCATTTTACATACGAAGAACTGGAGGTTCAGAGAGGCTAAGGAAATTGTTTAAGATTCTATACCAGGGAGGTGGGGGGGTGGGGCACCTGACTGGCTCAGTCAGTAAAGCATGTGACTCTTGATGTCAGGGTTGTGAGTTCAAGCCCCACATTGGGTGTGGAGCCTACTTAGTTTAAAAAAAAAAAAATCTATACCTGAAATATATTGAGCCAGCAGTCAAACTCTTTTTTTATTTCCAAAGTCCTTGATCTCAAACAGTGCACATCTCTGCATTTGTCACCGATGACACTATTAAAATGAAGACTTTTGTGGAAAGGAGCAGACTGTCCTGTCACATACAGTGCAGAGTCTGATGTGGGGCTTGAAACCACAAACCATGAGATCATGACCTGAGCTAAAATCAAAAGTCAGATGCTTAACCGACTGAGCCATCCAGGTGCCCCAAGAGACCTCATTTTTGACTTGATCACCTCTGCGAAGACCCTATCTCCAAATAAGGCCACATTCTGAGGTAACAGGGATTAAGACTTCAATATATGAATTTGGAGGGGAGGCACAATTCAACCCATAATGGGAAGCAAACAGGGGCCATGCCACGAGGAGCCTCCTAAGGCATACTGAGGAGTATGAACTTACAGGCTTTACCAGTATGAGCTTTGGGGTGCCTGGGTGGCTCAGTCAGTTAAGCATCTGACTTTGGCTCAGGTCATGATTTCATGGTTTGTGAGTCTGAGCCCCACATGGGGCTCTGTGCTGACAGCTCAGAGCCTAGAGCCTGCTTCTGATCTGTGTCTCCCTCTCTCTCTGCCCCTCCCCCACTCATGTGCATGCTCTCTCTCTCTCTCTCTCTCTCAAAAATAAATAAACATTAAAAATTTTTTTAAAAGTATGAGCTTATGAAGCATGATCTTTAAACCAGTAGGACATCAGTGAAGAGTTTTAAGAAAGAGCTATAATAATCTTTAAACACTTTAGAAAGATAACTCTACAGCATGGAAATGGATTAGAATGGCAGGATAAGGGAAGGCCAGCCCAGTCAATTTTTGTGAATGACTATGATAAATCATTGGTGCCCTACTTACTCTATAGACACGAGAGCTTAAAGGGAAATGAGTAACCAACAGACTGGATTTAGAATAATGCTGGGCTGGGAGTGGGGTCTGAGTGAAGGTAGTTAAGAACCCATTGCAGTAAACCAGCCAACCAGCAGGTAGTAACTCTCCTAAGAAAGTGGTAGTGGGAATAGAGAGATGAAGTTGATTTGAAACATGTTAATAGAATGGAAAGTATGAGATCGATCATCGGGTGTGGATAGTAAGGAGGATTCGGAGTGGGAGGGATAGCTGGATGTTGGATGTTGAGTGCATGTTAATTCAATTCAAAAGGCCAGAACGAGGAGTAGATACTTGATAGGAAAAATCGTGAATTTGATTTTTGAGGGTCTCGCGCCTGTGGGACACACACACATCAAAAGTCTTCACTAGAGGGGTGCCTGGGTGGCTCAGTCGGTTGAGCATCTGATTCTTGATTTTGGCTCAGGTGATGATCTCGAGGTTCGTGGGTTCGAGTCCCCTTTTGGGCTCCACACTGAGCATGGGAGCCTGCTTAAGATTCTCTCTCTCCCTCTCTGCTCCACTCATGTGCTCTCTTGCTCTGCTCACTCTCTTGCTCTGTCTCTAAACTTAAAAAAAAAAAAGTCTTCATTAGAGAGGTCTAGAACTCAGAATGCCTTTGCATGGACATTTAGACACAGGACTATCCCACACACAGAAGATAATGGACACCATGGTAATGGCTTTGATCTACACAATGTATGCAGTGAGAAAAAAAAGGGGGTGCCATGGAAACCCAGCAGGTAAGATATCGGCAAATGAGAAAGGGAAGGGAGTGGCTGAAAAATCAGGAGGAAAACCAGGAGCTGGCAGTCCCCTAGACACTGAGGTGGGAGAAAATTTCAAGAAAGAGGGAGTCTTTAATCATATCATATCTAATGCTGCCATGTTCCGTAGACAAGGGCTGAAGACTGTTGCTTGATTTCGTAATAAGGAGGCGGTTGTTAACCAAGGTGAGAGCATCGTGGGGGCAGGGGTGTAGACTGAGGAATGAAAGGAAGTGAGGAGGTGGAGACAAAGAATCCAGGCATGCATTTCAAGAAGTATGACAATGTGGGGAAGAAGACACACATGGCCATGGCAGACAGTCAAAAATTTGAAGGACTTATTTTCAAGAGGATAGATATTTGAGCTAATTTAAAAGCTAATGAGAAATAGGTAGTGTACCCAACAGAGAAGGTGGTGGATAATGGTATTGAGGTTGAATTGCCTTGGAGAAGAGGGGAGAAATGTCTTTTGGGACAGGGGAGAAAGAGGAGGGTGGGCGGAGATGGGGGTGTGTTGACAGGTGTGGTAGGACACCGAGGGAAGTTGTCAAATGGTGGCTTCCGTTTTATACTTTGAAATGAGATGAGACAATGTTCATGTGTTGGGGAGAAGAAGAATGGGGTAGAAGTTTTAGTAAAAATAGAGAAAGGTCAATTGAAGAGCAGTAGAAAATGGAAGAGAGAGCTGATCAGGACCCCTAGAAGGATGCCTAGGGCAGAGCTGGGAGACCTGGCTGGAGATCCTCCCCACTGCATGATGGGGGGGACTTTCCATTAACAACATCAGTAGCCCGGCAGTGGAAGTAGAGACAGCAGAGGGGTAGGTGCCTCCAGCCAAATAAGGATAATAAATTCAGATTGGAGACAGAAAGAGGTGAGGCTCAGAAACTAGACATGAGCTAATAAAATTCGGTATTGACTAACACAGTGTTGTTCCAATACTGTATTGGTCATGATTTTCCAGACAAAGAGAACCAGTAGGATTATAGGTAGGTAAGTAGATAGACAGACAGATAGATAGATAGAGAGAGAGAGAGATAGTGAACTAAAGATAGAGATCTATGTAGATATCTCTATAAAATATGGATGTATCTATAAAGACATATATTTATAGATCTATTGGGATATACAAATGTATGGCATCCATATAGATGATATATAGATACAGAGATTTATTTTGGGAATTGGCTCATGCAATTATGGAGGTTGAAATATACCATTATATGCTGCCTGCTAGCTGGGAAACCAGGAAACCCAGGAAATGTAATTCAGACTAAGTCTGAAAGCCTGACACCGGGGGAGCTGGTGATACAAACCCCAGAGTCCAAAGGCCTGAGATCCAGGAGTTCTGATGTACAAGAGCAGAGAAGAGGGATGTCCCAGCTCGAGAAGAGAGAGAGAATTCACCCTTCCTCTACTTTTTGTTCTGTTCCAGGCCTTCAACAAATTGGATAACACCCACCCACACTGGTGAGTATGGCTCCTCTACTCCGTCTACTGAATCAAAGGCAACCTTTTCCAGAAACACCCTCACAGACGTACCCAGAAATAATGTTTCACCAGCTACGTGGGTGTATCCCTTCATCCAGTCAAATTGACACAAAAAATTAGGGGCACCTGGCTTTCTTCAGTCAGTTAAGTGTCTGACTCTCGATCTCAGCTCAGGTCTTGATCTCAGGGTTGTGAGTTCAGGCCGTGCCTTGGGTTCTGTGCAGGGTGTGAAGCCAACCTAAAAAAGAAAAAAAATCGACACACAAAATTAATCATCACAAAAAGTGGAGACGGGTAACGGTCTCCCGTTCTGGCTCAAAGTGGAAACTTTGATTCCACACATGCCTAGATTATACGAAGTCCCCTGTATCATCCCAAAGCCCACATCACCTCCAAAAGTCAAGAAATGTCCTTGCATCCAGTAATGGAAAGAAGGACCCACTGTTCCTGGCTTTTGTTGTAAAAATGGAACACAAGTGCATATTCTTTGGGACTAGAGAATCCTATATCCACGAAGACGGGTTGTTTTGAGTTGCGTCTGTGCGCTTCCCACCCTCCAGGCCAGGGAGTTAGAGCCACAACTGCTGAGTGGGAAGTCCAGGAACTTTCCATTTATTACCGCTATCAGCCAGAGGGGCCCCTCGGGAAGTGTGGTCTTGCTTCCTTGGTCTCATGCTCAGGCAAGGGACCTCCAGGCCAAAGTGAGCTCAGACTTGTCCAGCGTGGAGAGCTGCTGTTCTGAGTAACGTGGCCCTCTAGATGGGCATGCTGGATCCTGCGTTCTTGTTCTCCTTCCAAGCCTCAAGCTGGACTCAAGCCCTCTGGGTTTCTGCTGCACAACAAACTGATAAGGGTCCACACTGACACTTCCCAAGGGAACAGGTCTGGCAAGGACAACGTCCAGTGGTGGTGACCACTAGGTGATATCATTTATCATCTAGATCAGAACACTTTTGCTCAGGACAAATGCTATAGTCAACGGAAGGCCAAGACAACCAGCATCTAAGACTGTCCCAGGCAAACCAGGACTATGGTCACCTTAACTATAAGCCACCTGAAGGACCTAGAACGTCCGTCCACTTTCATTTACTCCCAAATGTTCAGTTGACATGATGCAGGGGCCAGGTCAGCAGTCTTATCACTTTTTAGCATATCTTCCTGCCCTCCAACTTCTATTACCATGAGTTTGTGTTTGCCTGTTTCTAACTTTATGTAAATGGAATCAAATAGAATATACTCTTCATGGTGCCATGTTTTTCTGCTCAGGTTTTTTTGTGAGATTCATCCGTGTCTTCACCCACTATCAGGTGCAACAACAATGCACACATTTTCCTTGCAATATAGTATTCCACTGTATGAATTTATCAGCTTTTATTTATCTGCTCACAGAATCCGAAGCAGGCTCCAGGCTCCGAGCTGTCTGCACAGAGCCCGACGTGGGGCTCGAACTCAGGAACGGTGAGATCAGACCTGAGCTGAAGTCAGACGCTTAACTGACTGAGCCACCCAGGCACCCCTTTTTTTTTTCATTTTAGAGAAAGAGAAAGAATCTTAAGCAGTCTCCATGCTCAGCGTGGAGCCTGATGTGGGGCTCGATCCCACGACCACAGGATCATGACCTGAGCTGAAATCAAGAGTTGGACGCTCAACCGACTTAGCCAGCCAGGACCCCCTATCTGCTCTCCTGTTGATGGACATTTCGATAGTTTCCAATTGGGGCCATTAAAAAGGTTGCTCTCTGATATGGACATTCTGGCTCATGCCTTTTGTTGCAAACAGGTACGCATTTCTGTAGAACACGTGATACTGTCGACAGGTGATGGGGTGTGCATTCTGCTGAGGTTTACCCAGTAATGCGAAAACAGTTTCCGAAGCGCTCGTGCTGATCCCCCTCTGCCCGAAATACATGAGTTCCAGTTGTTCGCCATCTTGGTTCTACTAGTCTTTTTTGACTTTAGCCATTCTGGTCTGTCATCCATTTTTCTTTTGGGTTTTCTGCCTTTCCTCTGTTGGACTGTAGGATCCTTTATATGATCCAGAGTTGAGTCCTTTGACTGTTTTGTACATTGGAGATAACTTCTCGCACCCTGGGGATGGCTTTTTCTTTCTCTTCATGGTGTCTTCTGATAGACCAAAGTCCCTAATCGTGAGGTACCCCCATTCACCAGTATTGTCTTGAAGGTGAGAGCTTTTGGAGTCATGTTTAAGAAACCATTGTCGACGCCAAGGTCACATAGACGTTCCGTCTTGTTCTTTATTTCGATTTTTTTTTGTCTCTTTTGGAAAGAACGATTTTTTAGTAATAAAGTGTCTGATAAACCTTTTCCAGTCATGACATGTTTAGAAATAACTTTCTTTCGCCCTTGTTTGTGAATTTTGGGCCAGACGTAGACTTTTTGAGTTGCACCGGAGTCACAACCTATTTCCATCGGAGCTCTGGAAATGTGGCTGAAAATCTCATTAGCATTGAGTGTTGCATGTACCAAGAGAATCAGAATCATGAAGAGGGTTCTCTTTGGGGACAACCCTCTTTTCTCTCTGAAGAGTACTTATATACATTTGTATCTTTCTTTTGTTGCTGTTTTTGGTTTGGGTTTTTCGTTGTTGTTTTTTTTTAATTTTTTAATGTTTATTTATTTTTGAGAAAGAGTGAGCACAAGCAGGGAGGGGCAGAGAGAGAGGGAGACACAGAATCAGACGGAAGCAGGCTCCAGGCTCCAAGCCGTCAGCACAGAGCCCGACGCGGGGCTCGAACTCTCAAACCATGAGATTATGACCTGAGCTGAAGTCAGAGGCTTCACCGACCGAGCGACCCAGGCACCCCACTGTTTTGTTTTTTAATTGACATGTAATTGACATAAAACATGATACTGGTTTCAGACTTGCAACATAATGATTATGTATATATTGATATATGTATATATAATGATATACATAATGCTATATTTAAATATTGCAATATGGTCACCAAGAAAGTCTACACTCACTCCATACATAGTTATAATTTTTTTTTTCTTGTGATGCGAACTTTTAAGATTTATGTTAGCAACTTTCAAATATACAACACAGTACTTAATTTTGAAATTCAGAAGTTTTTACCAGGATATGTGTAGGGTCCCCCCCCCCACACACACCCACTGCCCAACAGTAATATTTTCTGGCACTTAGTGAATTATTTTAATTTTGACCAGAGCCTTCCTTCAGCCCTGCGAAATGTTTTTCTAGCATTTTTAAGGTTATTTCTTCATCATCTGCTGTGGAAATTCTATGACATAGTTTTTGAATGTCCTGAAAAACGATTCCATGTTTTTGTGGGTTTTTTTTTTTCCTTTTCCCCTTCATTTCATTGAGTTACCTACTTTTTCCTCGGAATTTTGAGAGCCTGCTTCTAGTCTGTCTTTTAATGCACCCATTCAATTGGGGGGCAGTATCCAGTCTGCTATTTCCTGCCTCTGTTGCCGTTAATTAACTTGAGAGTCATGGATTTCTTTATCCAAGAACTCTTTCTTGTTTAATGAGGCTCTTTTTCATGGCAACCCACTCCTGTCATATCAAAGCGATGTTCTCTCAGTTCTTACCAGGCATACAAATTGGACTTTAAAACTGTATTGCCCTTGGGGCGCCTGGGTGGCTCAGTCAGTTAAGTGTCCGACTCTTTTTTTTTTTAATTTTGTTTTTAACGTTTATTTATTTTTGAGACAGAGAGAGACAGAGCATGAACGGGGGAGGGTCAGAGAGAGGGAGACACAGAATCTGAAACAGGGTCCAGGCTCTGAACCGTCAGCGCAGAGCCCGACGCGGGGCTCAAACTCACGGACCGTGAGATCGTGACCTGAGCCGAAGTCGGCCGCTTAACCGACTGAGCCACCCAGGCGCCCCTGTGTCTGACTCTTGATATCGGCTTAGGTCATGATCTCACAGTTTGTGGGTTCGAGCCCTCCATTGGGCTCTGTGCTGACAGTGAGGACCATGCTTGAGATCCCGTCTCTCCCTCTCTCTACCCGTTCCTCGCTCACTCTCCAAAACAAAAACGAAAACAAAACCCCAACCCCCCCCCAAAAACCCCAGAAACAACAAACAAACAAAAACAACCCCCAAAATCCTATATTGCCTTACTTCCTACTTATTCAACGGGGGGCATTTCTCAGAATTCTCAGATTCGCTTCCCTGTTTCATAGAGGTTAAATAGCCTGCAATTAGAACACAGGTGTTTGAACTAGACAAACCTGGGTTTGAATCCGAATTTCGACACTTAAAAAACGGCTATTCGCCTAAACCCTCTGAGCTTGGACTTACTTGATGGACATCCTAAAACCCTCATCTCAGGGGTGGCTGGCTGGCAGGGTCTGCTACTCTTCATCTCAGGGTTGTGAGTTCGAGCTCCATATCGGTGGTAGAGCCTACTTGGGAAAACGAACAAATAAACCCTCATCCCAGAGTTCCTTTAAGGATTAAATAAAATAATATATGCTGAGTGACAGTTGACCCTTGAACACCGCGGGTTTGAACTGTGCAGATCCACTTATACGTGAATATTTTTCGGGAAATATATTGGAAATGTATTTTGGAGATTTACAACAGGCTGAAAAAAAAACCTCGCCAACAGTATAGCCTAGAAATACCAAGAGGAAAAGAAAAAGTTAGGTATTATGAGAATATGGTATATAATACATATCACATACAAAATGTCTGCTGATCCTGTTGGTGGGAATGCAAACTGGTGTGGCCGCTCTGGAAAACAGAGTGGAGGTCCCTCAAAAAGTTAAAAATAGATCTACCCTATGATCCAGCAATAGCACTGGTAGGAATTTACCCAAGGGATACAGGAGTGCTGATGCTTCGGGGCACTCGTACCCCAATGTTTATAGCAGCACTCTCAACAGTAGCCAAATTATGGAAAGAGCCTAAATGTCCATCAACTGATGAATGGATAAAGAAACTGTGGTTTATATACACAATGGAATACTACATGGCAATGAGAATGAATGAAATCGTGCCATTGGCAGCAACATGGATGGAACTGGAAGGTGTTATGCTGAGTGAAATCAGTCAGTCAGAGAAGGACAGATATTGTATGTTTTCACGCATATGTGGAACTTGAGAAACTTAACAGAAGACCATGGGGGAGAGGAAGGGGAAAAAATAGTTACAGAGAGGGAGGGAGGCAAACCATAAGAGACTCTTAGATACAGAGAACAAACTGAAGGTGGATGGGGGGTGGGGGAGAGAGAAAATGGGTGATGGGCATTGAGGAGGGCACTTGTTGGGATGAGCACTGGGTGTTTGACAATAAATTATCTTCATAAAAAACAAAAAAAGCAAAATATGTGCTGATTGACTATGTTACTGATAAGGTTTCTGATCAACAGTAGTAGGCTATTAGTAGTTACATTTGGGAAAGTCAGAAGTTACACCTGGATTTTTGACTGCATGGTGCCCTACGTTGCTCAAGGGTTAGTATACTTAGAGTAGTACTCAGGGGGTGTGGTTTATCAAGTCATTGTCATCGTCATTATCATCCTTACTATTATATTCAACTATTGAGTCTTTGTTCCGTTTGTTTCTTCTCATGTAGAGAGGTCTGGTTAGTCCAGATTTGGTGGCTGAGATGGTGGGGGAGGTGGTCCAGAAGAGATGGTGTGCATCTTCATTTATTTCCACCCCCGCCCCCAAAGAATAGTAAATTCTGCCTGGCCAGTGCTCCCCTCACTCAAAAATCACCCATGCTGTTCTCTGCCAAAACCGTCCGTGGAAACTTTCTCTATTTCCATGAGTAACGTAGAATTTCTCCATTACCTTTGATAAGTTATTTCAAAATGACACTGGACAAAGAAATCAGTCGAAATCTCCTGGCTTTAGGTAACATTGTGGTCCCGAATGTTGAATTCAAAATTTAGTATGAATAAAGGGAATTAACACATGAAAGTTTTTGGTGAAAATACAGTTGAGTATTTCTATTGTTTGGGGCTAGGGGAGATTTCCTAAGCATTAAATCAAAGGCATTAAAACATAAAGGAAGAGATTGATGGATTTGACCACATTAAAAATATAAAATTCCTGGAAGAGAAAAGTCAGCATTAGAGATCTTAGGAGGGAGAGGCCAAACTGGAGAAAACCTTTGCCATAGACACAGCAGTATTAATATAATTAACATAACTAACAAGCTTTTAAAAATCAGTAAGAAAATATGGAACCCCATTGCAGAAAAGTGGGCTGGGGACATGAAGAGGTCAGCAGTCAACTGAAGAAGAAAAACGAAACAGCCAAGAAACATGCGGGCAAACTGTTTCAATGTGATTTTTAAACATGCAAATCCAAACGGAACTAGAATGCTATTTCTCATCTACTCATCTGGCAAGATTATTAACAATGGTAATAGTGTAGGTCAGGGTGTGGGGAATATGGAAAATTTATGCACAAGAGGTGGGTCTGCAAAATGTTTTCATTTTTTTTTTTATCTAGAGGAATAATTTGGCAATACAATAAGAAGCTTAAAGATATAGTGCAGAAATTCTTTCATTTTGATCTTAAAGAAATAGGTATGTGTATAGTTTTAGGCACCCATGTGTTAATTGCAGAGCTATTTGGAATAACAGAAGAGAGGACAGGACATATGTCCTAACAAGCGTGATTCCATTTTTGAAATATATTTATAAATTTATAATGTTATCTTGGTTGGCAAGAATATGCATGGTGTTCACTTTTTAATTTATCTGAATTATTTATTCTTCAACAAATACCATTAAAATGTATGTGCCTTTATACATACACACATATACTATCAGATCTTGTTCATTAACATTTTATTAGTGAATTAATTTTATTCATAATTTTTATATCCATTTTCATAAGTGAAGTTGATGTGTTGTTTTTGTGTTTGTGCTATCTTCATCAGGTTTGGTAACAGGGTTAAGCCAATTTCATAAAATGAATTGGGTTGCCTTCATTCTATTTCTGTGTTCTGGAACACTTTAAATAGCAGAGGAATTAATCTGTTCCTCGAATCTTTTAAAGAGCTCCCCATAAAGCTATCTGGACCTGATTACTTTGGGGAGTGTTTCTCTGTGACAATGTTTCCAATTTTTTCAGGGTTCTTGGTCTACTCAATCTTGCCAACCCTCCCCCCCCCACACTTTTTAAGTTTATTTTTATTTATTTTGAAAGAGAGAGAGAGCAAGTGGGGGAGGGGACAGGAAGAGAGAGAGGGAGACAAAATCCCAAGTAGGTTCCACACTATCAGCTCAGAGTCTGACACTATGAATTTGAACTCACAAACCTTGAGATCATGACACGAGCTGAAATCAAGAGTTGGAGGCTTCACAGACTGAGCCACCCAGGCGACCTTCATTCTTGCCACCCACCTTTGAACCATCTCAAGCAAGTTATGTTTCCCTAGTGAAAACAGAGCGTATTTTAAAATAAGTAAACATAAAATGTCAGAGGTAGTCTCCCCTAATTTTTATGTATTTAGTTTTGCACGTGTGATTAAATCCTTCTTCTCACTCTCAAGGCCATCTGTTTTTCTTCTTTTCCCCTTTCTTTAGATCTATTCACTTCATCCATCTTTTAAAATAACCCGCCCTAAAGTGGATTTATCAATTACGTCTTTAATTTCAGCTGTGGTCTGCATCAAGCTTGCTCCACACCTGTTTGTCGTAGAGCCCAAGGTGAGAGGGACAATGGGCACCTGGGTGAAATTCTTCTTGGGCGGAAGAGGTGAAGAGGACGAGAGGGAAATGTATAAAGCTCCTCAATGCAAAGGCTGGCGGTATGGTGCATGTCCCTTTAACCCACATGCCATTGGCCAAAGCGGTCACACTGTCAAGTCCAAAGTTGCTAGGTAGAGACATACACCCCCGCCCGTCATTAGGCTTTGGCAAAGGTATAGATCCAAGGGAGCTGAAAAATTGGATGTGGTTCCCGCACAAAGACAGGAACATCTATCACCTTGTTTAAAAGAGTCCTTAGGTATGTTTCAGTGGTGTAAATTTTATAGCTGCAGAGAGAAAGGTGATGGGAATCTGAAAAGGATACACAGTATCTTTCATTTATAGTGTAGCACTGAATGTTATCTTGAATGTTAGGCACACCCAGGTCAAAAGCAATGCATTGGGCAAATAGTTCGGTCAGTTCACTGGCTCCCCAAATTTATGGCTCAGAGATTCTATTCTATAACACCCCCCCCCCCCCCCCCCCCATATAGTAGGTGATGAGAGTGGCTTGGAGAGACCAAGTAAAATGACTGGCCATACTTAACGCTGAGCATGTCACGTCTTGCTCGGTTTTCTCTGTTCTGCTGGATTCTGTATTTTGAATTCCATTCTACAGATTAGCGCTCTCCAAAAGATTTATTGTGGCAATGGAGATGTTCTACTTTACACGAATACTGTAGCCACAAGACGCTTGGGGTCTTTGGTTATTAGCAATATGGCCGGGGGCACCTGGGTGGTTCAGTCCATTGAGCATCAGACTTTGGCTCAGGTCATGCTCTCACAGTTTGTGAGTTCGAGCCCCGCATCGGGCTCTGTGCTGACAACGTGGAGCCTGCTTGGGATTCTCCCTCTCTCTCTCTCTCTCTGCCCCTCCCCAACTTGTGCTCTTTCTCTTTCTCTCTGTCTCTCTCAAAATAAATAAATAAACTTAAAACAAAATGTGGCTAGTGTAATTGAGGAACTGAATTTCTAATTTTATTTAACTTTATTTAAAATTATGTTTAGGGGCGCCTGGGTGGCTCAGTTGGTTAAGTGTCCGACTTCGGCTCAGGTCATGGTCTCACAGTTCGTGGGTTCAAGCCCCACGTCGGGCTCTGTACTGACAGCTCGGAGCCTGGAGTCTGCTTCAGATTCTGTGTCTCCCTCTCTCTCTGCCCCGCCCCCGCTCATGCTCTGTATCTCTCTCTCAAAAATAAATAAATGTTGAAAAAAATTAAATTATGTTTAAATAACCCTGTATCTCTGCTGATGCCCATGTTGGGCAGGGCAGACTCCAGCAAATGTTTGGATTCAGATTGTAGATGCTAAAACCCCTCTAATTCAGAGCCTCCTAAGTGGCATGCCAGATTTCAAAGAAAACATATCTCAGTTAAATAGTACTACAACATTGTTGAAGCAAGTGAGAAGCCCGTATGTGGTTGGGCAAAGCAAGTCATGTGACCGAACTTAAAGTCAATATGAAGCCGGAAGTGGAATCCTTCCATAGATCAAAGTTGAGCATATAAGTAACAGAATCTCATTTCTTCTTTCTCCTCCTCCTCCTCTACTTTTCTTCTTCCTCCCCCCCTCCCCCTTCCCCCCTCCTCCTGCAAATGAACTTAATTTTAAGTCTATTCTTAGTTTAGATTTTTTAGTCTATTTTTTGAATTTAACGTCAGATCATTCAGGGCTTCTGTCCTTCACATCTTGGCCATCGCAGCCTTCTTGTCATCTTCGATCCCAACGGCAGAAACACCCAGCACCTTCGGGTTCTTTTGTACACCCTTGCAGCACACATTCAACAAATCGTTGCACGTGGCTTGGTGCAGAGAACTCTGCTGCCACCACAGGACTGTGGTTTGGGTACCCAGGCACTCTATGTAGACATCTTTACTGCTAAAAGGCACAGGGTCTCCGTGGACTTAGCCACTGCTAGCCATCACCTAAGAAGTGGTGCATGGAAGGTGCACTCCCCCTCTGTGATATAGCTGCCTCCAACCTGCCAGCACCCCTCTGAAGTTTTTTGTGACCACAGGAAGGAGCCAGGAGCAAGTAATCTTCCTTAGAGATACCATCTGTAGCAGTCAGCTTAGGTTGGATTGTGCTGCAGTAACAAATGATCCCCAGACCCTGTAACTTACAAAACAGGTATTATTTTTCACTCCAGCCAGCTGGCTAGGACTCTGATCCACAGCAGCCCTTAACTGGGTCATAGCTGGTCTTCCAGCAGCGGGAAAAAAGGAGGAGGCGGGGATTACAAAACGACTCCTACAAATCTGCTCAGAAGTGGCGTAAATCACTCCATGCATATTTTATGTCCAAAGAGAATTTCATGATCGATATTTTTTAATGTTTATTTTTGAGAGAGGGAGAGAGAGAGAGTATGCAAGCGGGGGAGGGGCAGAGAGAGAGGGAGACACAGAATCCCAAGCAGACTCCAGGCTCCGAGCTGTCAGCACAGAGCCCGACACAGGGCTCGAACTCATGAACCGTGAGATCATGACCTGAGCTGAAGTCCGACACTTAACTGACTGAGCCACCCAGGTGCCCCCCGCCTTTAAAAAAATGTTTATTTACTTTCAATCTTGACCTCACTGGGAAGGTCAAATATAATCCCCCTTCAAAGGTACAGGCAATGAAAATTTGAACAACAATCAAATCTGTCCGAGCATCACCTACTTTTCCTCTCCCTCCGTCCCCTTCTACGGCCCTATCGTCATCTTCAACACCTCAGAGCCAGCACGTACTTTATCTAGAAGAAGCAGGATAGTGTGTTCTTCAAACTGTACCATATTTGGTACAGACCACTAAAGTTCCAACGCCTGTATTCTTCAAACTCAAAACGCTTTTCTTTAGAAAGTCTATTCTCACGTGTGTTTCTGAAGCGTGCTTTGAAAGATCAGATGAGGAGAGCTGATACCCCCCTTTCTCTTTTTTATTCCGCACTGCCGTCCCTTCCCTGGGTAGGAAGCAGAAAAACACGAGCTGCTTCCCAAATGGAGGAGAACCACATGGGAGAACAGGAAATATGTGAAGAAGCCATCAGTTAATAAAATGCACGCTAGCAGGGTAGGCTGTGTCTGTGGAGAAGTAGAAAGTTCCCTTTTTGAATGGAAGTATCTCCAGATTGAAGACCGAGACTGGCGTGATATTGGAATTGTCTACCGGAGTTCTCTGATACTAGGGATGTCCAATAGAACTTTCTGAGATGATAGGAATGTTCTATAGCTGCACTGTCCAGTATAGCCCATGTGGTTATTAGGCACTCACAATGTGGCTAGGAGGACTGAGGAGCTCAATTTTTTTGTTTTTAACGTTTATTTATTTTTGAGAGAGAGAGAGACAGAGCATGAACAGGGGAGGGTCAGAGAGAGAGGGAGACACAGAATCTGAAACAGGCTCCAGGCTCTGAGCCATCAGCACAGAGCCTGACGCGGGGCTCCGACCCACGGACCGCGAGATCATTACCTGAGCCGAAGTCGGACACTTAACCGACTGAGCCACCCAGGCGCCCCTGAGGAGCTCAATTTTTAATGTTTAGTTTTGAGAGAGAGACAGAGCAAATGGGGGAGGACCAGAGAGAGGGAGAGGACAGAGGATCCCAAGTAGGCTCCCTGCTGACAGCACAGAGCCCCACGCGGGGCTGGAACTCACGAACTGCGAGATCATGACCTGGGCCGAAGTCAGACGCTTAACCGACTGAGCCACCCAGGTGCCCCTGAGGAGCTAAATTTTTAATTTCATTTAATTTTAATTAACTTAAATTTCAATACCCAAATGCAGTTGATGGCGACTGCATTTATCGGACATTGCAGTTCTAGATGTTAGCAGAGATAGCGTGGCTAAAAGTCATACAGTGGGGGCACCTGGGTGGCTCAGTTGGCTAAACGCTGGACGCTTGGTTTTGGCTCAGGTCACGATCTCACGTCTTCATGGGTTCGAGCCCCGCATCGGGCTCTGGGATGGCAGTGTGGAGGCTGCTTGGGATTCTCTCTGCCCCTCCCCCACGTGCACTGTCTCTGTCTCTCTCAAAATAAATAAAACACTTTAAAAAAAAAAAAAGTCATACAGTGACCTTAATGCCTCTCTGTTATGTATACGTATAAAAACCAGGCTACCCCCTGGCTTTTAAAAATATCACAAAGTGGAAATAATTGCAGTTTCTATAAAAACTATATTGACTTTATAAGCAGAGCACAGTTGGTTAAGAGCAAATCATGCCTTCCCTTATTAATTGGCTGGAGTTGCCTGACCTAATAAGCGGAGGCTAAATTCACAATTAATTAAAGATTTCATGTTCATTCAGCCAAGACTTGCCTCAAACCATCTTTTGTTCAGCTGCCCAGCAAGACACTTAGAACCATATTTAGGCCATCTTGCATCTATAATCAACATATGCAAAATATACCATCTCAAAGAAGTTCTCTCATTGATGAGATTCGTCATTCTATTTCGGAAGAGCATTTTGCTCTATTGTGCAAAGTATAATCATAGTTGTAGGCAACGAATGTATGACATAGAAATTTATATGTTATTTAATTATTGGTAATTTAGCAGATAGTTATCTTTGCTTATCTGCTGGGCAATATTAAAGGTCTATTAGAGAGGAGAACACCGCGGCTTAGAGAGGTTATGTAATTTTTTCCAAAGGTTATATAATTGGGTTTTGGAATTCTAACATACGAACTCGTGTCTGATCCAAAGCCCCTACCAGCCAACAATACTATTCTTCCCTGACAGGTGATGAGAAAAACCTATTTGGAATCACCTATCTGTTCTGAAGCACGGGGCCTGCAGAAAGTCACAATCCCTTTTCAAAGAGTCAACTGATCCTAATGGAGAACTGTTGTGGAGCACCCTCCCGGCCTGCCACAGCTGTTGCCCCTTGGTCCCCTGGAGGTGGAAGGGAAATGGGAACAGCTACGAGACTGGGGTGTAAGCCACGCAAGGAAGTCGTCCCAGTCAAGTCGCTTGCGTAGACGCGATGCTCCTACCCTTCCTCTATCTGGGCTTCTGGTTACTTACTGGGTATGGTGAAAATCAAGGATGAACCTTCTGTGACGCCTGCCCTGCAGGGCCGAGCCCCGGGCCCCAAGCTTAATTGTGCACCTCAACAACTACCAGGTGGCCTGACGCAATATTATGAGCCACGTACCCGCCGGCCTAAATCTTCTTCCCGTGAATTCAAAACAGCAATGCCTCACATTCACTTAGAATACAATGAAAGGCAGATGCTCGCTTTCCTGATCTGCTGTTGGAGTCCTGGTTCCACTTTTGCTATTTTTAAAGCCGCGAAACCTTTCCCTTCCTGGAGTGCCACAGCGCAACCCCATCCCCCCTCCCTCCCGGACCCCGCCCGGCGACGTGACCGGCCTCCACCTCCGCGCGCCTCCGTCCTTGCAAAACTTTGCACGCGGCAAGGTGGGCAGCGGGGGCAGGACTACAAGTCCCAGAATGCACGGCGCCCGCCGCACAGGCGCAGCGGGGACCACCCGGCCAGCCGGCCAGGAGCCTGCGGAGCCTCCCGGGTCCCCGCGCCGGAGAGGGGCTGGGGGGCAGGCGGCCGGGCGGACCTGGCGGGCGCCGAGGGCGGCCGCGGGCGTCAGCATGCAGGCGCGGCGGCGCGCGTGAGGAGGATGCGGCAGCGGGCGCCGCGGCGGGCGGAGGAGTAGGCGGCGGTGCCCTGGGGAGGCAGCCGCGCGCGGGCCAGACGGCTCCCGGAGGCTCCGCAGTGCCGCCGCCGTCGCCCGGGAGGCTCCGCGCGGGAGCCATGTAACCTGCGGCGGGCTCCGGGCTGCTCCGTCCTCGCCCCAGCTCCCCGGCCGGCGCGGCAGCGGGGCCACGATGAAGAAGCAGTTCAATCGCATGCGCCAGCTGGCCAACCAGACGGTGGGCAGGTAGGTTCCCCCGGTGCGCGCCCGCGAGGCTGCAGCCGCCGGGGCGCGCAGGTGATGGAGCCCGCCCGGCCTCGCGACCTCGCTGCCTCCGCTCCCCGCCGCGCCTTCCCCCTGCTCCGGCCCCTGCGGGACCGCTCGCGGGCGCGACCCCTCCTCTCGGAACTTCCCCGCCCCCGGAGCCCTTCGGGGGCTCTGCCCGCTGCGCCCCGGCTCCGGTTGCCAAGCGCGAGGTGTGACGCATCCTTTACCTGCGTCCCCAGCTGCCCCTTCACCCCGTCCTCCCTGCCTTTCCCCGGGACTCCCTCCTTCGCCCCTGGCCGCCTGGCTTCCTGGAAACAGGTGTTTGCTCTGATCGTGCTGGAGGCAGCCGACCCGCAGTGGCTTCTCCGAAGATTCCCTCCCCTGCGCCGAGTTCAGGCTTCTCGGGGGGTCCAGGGCAAGTGTGGGGCCTGGTCTTCGGCTTGGCAGAGCTTGAGCCCGCCCCTCCTGCCGCGTTTGTTTTCTGGGACTATGACTGTACGAGATTCTGGATCTCTTTATCGGCCGGGTTTCTTAAGGCGATAGGTGTTGGAGGGGTGAGGGGAGAGGGGGGGCAGGGAAGGTGCTGCTGGAATGGCGCTGCTGTGGGCTGGGTCCTAAGACCGATTTCAGTGGAGGGAGGGAGGGAGGCTGCAGAAAGGGAGGTCCAACTCCTCTGGAAGATGAGATAAGCAGGGGATCGCGGCCAGGTAGGGGAGGGGAACCGAGAGGCCCTACAGTCGGGGAGAGCCAGGCCGGAGAAAGCTGCAGGACCCAGCCTGCTGTCATCGCGGTGAAATGGGCTACATCTGGGCTAGTGTCTCCAGGAGCCGCTCTGCGGGGTGCCAACATCTATTAACCGTTACATAAGGATTCTGGTGGGTCTCTTCCAAAGCTAAACGTGCTGTGAACACGGGGGTTGTGAGGCTGAGGGGGGTGTTCGTGGACCTCGTCCTGGCCGCCGTGGCACAGGAATTCAGGTGTGCCGCCGTAAAGCCAAGTGGAAAGCAGAGAACCCAGCCTTGGGTGCAGTTCAAGTGCAGACACATCGAGGGCTCTCCACTAGGTTTACCGGGAAACCAAATACCTTTCTTGGGTGGGAAGTGGAGCCTGAACTGGCATCTGGTAGGGTGGGGGTGGGGGTATCCCTGGGCAAGAGGGGACCCTAAACTCCCAGGTGAGCATACTGCCCCAATTACGGTGGGCATCTGAGGGCAGGGGATGCGGTGGCTTCTTACGCTCTGAGGGACTCCAGATGGTTTCCAAGTAACAATGTCTAAAATTGCCTTGGATTCATTTCCCTTTCCCAAACACATGTGCTTTAACATGAGGGGGAATTTATGAATAGCAGAGTCAGATTAGCCCAGATTTCTGGCATGGTATCGCCACAGATATAGCCTCACGTGGGCTGCCTTTTGATATGTTGGACACTGAGACCGTGTTTTCCCGTATAGGTCGTTGAGCAAATGATAGTCCAGCTGACCTGTCTTTGATATCTTGATTTCTGCCTCCCTCTGTGGGCTGGCATCAGGCATCCCGACAGACCACCTAAGCGATCAGGAGGCTCCTGGCCGTAGACTCGGATTGCTCGACTCGCGTGGTGTTGGGGTTTCAGCTCAGGGCTCGAATGGGAATGTAAGCAAGGTGTTTAGGCTTCCTCCCTGGCACCCTGGAAACCAATCATTCATCTCTTCTGCCTCTTTGCAGGACTTGTCTCAGAGTGGTGGTAAGATTTGTGAACCTTAGGCATAAAACCTTTTTTTTTTTTTTAACCCTCATCCACAGAGGGAATGACAAAGGAACACGGGGAGTTGGGTTTCAGAACCGGTGAGTGATCTTACTTATTTAAGAAAGCGCATTCTCGGAAGTCCAAGCAGCTGGTCACCAAGAGGTACTTTCCACCCGTCTGTTGGGACTTTGGTGGATCCCGGCGTGCGAATGAATGCTGGCTGTCTGTCAGATGGCACCCGCTATGTTACGCACCAGGGAAAGTGAAGGCCGGTCCACCACTGTGTCTCACTGATGGGTATCCCTTTTGGTGACATTCATTTTTATTTATTTTTAAGTTCATTTTGAGAGAGCGAGCAGAGTGAGGAAGGAGCAGTGGGAGAGGGGGAGAGAGAATACCAGGCGGGCTCCGCGCCGAAAGGCTCTCCCTCGGATGTTGAGATCATGACCTGAGCGGAGCTCAAGAGTGGGATGCTTAACCGACTGAGCCACCCAGGCGCCCCCCCTTTTGGTGACATTTCGAGCGAACTTTTTAAAGCCAAAGTCAGTTCGCGACGCTTGACTGTTTAAGAGTTTCCAGTGGCATCTCATTGCATTGGCATCGCAGATCTTTCCAGGGGCCTGTCGGCCCTTACCGACTTGATTCCTCTCTGTCTGCCTTCCCATGCTTGTTCTGTTGAACCCGATCCCCGTTCACTGTATTGACAAGATGAAAACCGTGTACCGTAGGGTCCACCCCGATGAATCAAAGAGGCAGCATTTACTTTGTCTTATTGCGAAAGCAGTGAGGTGCGGGATCCTAACACCGCTTCTTAATTTCTGGAGTCTGTCGAAGCCACAGGATTGAAGGTCTGGAATTGGTGGATCGATTTATGCAGTTGCTCTGGTGAGACGCTGGCTTCTCGTCCTTGCGTGTCCGGGAAGAGACGGCTTTCCTGTGTTTGAGGGAAGACCGGCAACAAGTTTCAGGGTTATTCCTCCGCGCAGCTCTTTACCCCCTCGCCTTCCGGAAAATTACGGGTTCTGGAGATCTTCTGAACACAGAAGAGTTAGGGACTGGATGAGTCTCCTTCGCGACTTAGGAGTTGCCATACTTAAATGTCCTCTGTGGAGTTGCTAGTATCTTCTCTCCAAGTGCTCGCGCCCGAGTGCAGAGGGCATCAGCAACGGTGAAGAATTTATAAAATCCACCGATCGCATTTAACCGGGAAGAGAGTCGTCTCTTCCCGCAGCTGCTTGTTTCGTTTCTGCATGGGTTCTTTCTGCTTTGAATTTTCTCCTTTCAGTGCCTTCCTTTCCCTCCTCCGTCCTTTGGGAAGCCTTCCCTGGCCCCGCAAGCCTGGACCCCCGTGTGCCTGACACTGCGCTCGGCACTAGGACATGCCAAGTGAAGTGTAGCTACAAGCATCTTTGGGCAAATGCTGCGGCCATTACTGGGTTACCTGCACTACGGCATGCGCTCATACATTCACTCATTTCTTTCTTCCCTCAGTAAATATGTATTGAGTGTCTGCTAAGTGCCGGGCCCTGCTGTGGTTCAGGAAACCTTAGCGTGTGGAGTAAACAAAATCTCTGTCCTCTTGGAATCCGTATTTTTTTTTTAATGTTTATTTTCGAGAGAGAGAGAGCACACAAGCAGGGAGGGGCAGAGAGAGAGAATCGGAAGCAGGCTCCAGGCTCCGAGCCGTCAGCACAGAGCCCCACACGGGGCTCAAACTCAAGAACTGTCAGATCACGACCTGAGCCCAAGTCGGTCGCTTAACCGACTGAGCCACCCAGGCGCCCCTTGGAATCTGTATTCTAAAGGCATGCTGCGGTGACATCGTATCGCAGTTTTTATCTTTGCTCGTTTATTTTTCCCTCTAGACTTCAAGTTCGTTGTGGGCAGGGACCCTAATGCCTAGCAGGTAGTAGGTTCTCCAACATTCTTTGAGAACCGGATCAATGAGCGAGCAAAAGGTCCAGGTGTCGTGGCCGGGGAAGTGTGATGGAGTGGGTGCCTTGAAGACTGGGTACAGCATCGCTGCTGGGCTTTGGAAAGACAGAACGAGGTTTATGGGGGGGAGTTCGTTCTTGCCTGATTTATACGCCAGTTTGTACCTTCGAGAGCATCTGTTGGCTGCCGGGGTGAGAGGCACCCTGAACGGCATCGAGCGTTTTTCTTGGAGGTGGTGCTGGTTTGTGTCAGGAGGAATAAAGCCGTGAGCGGGAATTTAGAGACGCACCCGCAGCGAGAGACGATGGGAGTAAAACCGGCACCTTGATCTGGGGAGGAGGAAATTTCCCCCCACCTCTTCCGCCTCCGGTCTGCACCGTGAGGGTCCCAGTGGCGCTCAGCTCAGAACTGTGAGAAGGGCGAAGGGAGGCTGGCTCACATCCAGCGCTGAGCAAATGGTTGATGAGGTTCATTGTCCTAAGAAGCATAAAGGGCTTCTTAGATTTTGGCAGCCATTGTCCAGTGGTGGCAACGAATGGGCGCTGTGCTCCTGTGCATGGTGCGTTGACGGGTGACGTTCACGGTGGCTGGGAGTAGGCGAGGGGCTAGGAAGTGTTGGGGGGGAGGCTTGGAAGTTCAGGGCTGTCGGGTTGGCTTATTCGGTTTGGGAGGCTATGAGCTGGGAGGGGAAGACAGAGCTTTGTCTACAGAGCCCCACTTTTCCGTTTCTAGACTGCTCGGCACGCAGCCCCGAGTGGACTTGGTTTCTGGTGCACGGCTTGGCTGAGTCCCTTTGCCGCTGTGCAGCTCTCAGAATATGACTGCAGCAGCCACTGGTACCCAGATAGATGCTGAGGATGCAGAGAGAGCCTCTAGGTCAAAAACAGCCAAGCCAGTGAGGATCTTTTCCTTGAAGGTTTCTCTTTGAGACACGGCCTTGCCCATCAGCAGGCCTCCTGAGAGCCGTGACCCGATCAATAGGACATCAGGGAGAAAGTCAGAAGCCATTCTAAATTAGTCATCAGACCACTCCGTTCCCCACCTATGATTTCCTGTGAGTTGGACCCGGTAGATTGACGCAGGCCCTGCCGCGTCTTCCTGCTAACCCAGCAGGGTCAGGCAGACCCAAACCTGTCCCCGCAAGGAGCACCGTGCGCATTGATTCGGTCTCAGAGCGAAGTTGTCCGTCGGAGTTCCGTGGAAGCCCATGCCTTGCCACCTGCTCTGGTGTGCATATGCGAGATAACAGAACGTACTCCCCACTTGCAGAGCACGCTAGCAAATCTGGAAGGAATATTCTCTGCCCGTGTCTTCTGAGTTCCTTACTGTGCAGATCTGCTGCCTCTCAGCCTTCTGCCGGGCTGTTCTCGGCAGTCTGTGTGAGGCTGCCTGGGTTTCCTGGAGGATGCTGTTACCCCAGACCTGCAAGTCATTGTGAGGGACTGTTCACCGGCAATTAATGACTTTCCTTCCCGCTTTACCTCCGCCGAAGAAATATATCAATATTCATTAGTGGTTTTCACGATGGGTGATAGGGACCACTTTTTTTTTTTTTCCCCTCTAGGAAAAGTGGGTCAGTAGCCCTGTGAATAAAGCAGTAATTTATGGTTGTTCTTTTTGGAGGGGATTAGTAGGCAGTCCCTCTCATTGATAACCCAGAACAGTTCATTTCAAAGGCTATATTGATAACGACAGCCAGTAATGAAATCATGCTTGCGCTCAGTGTCAGGTGTAGGCAGGAGAGAAAGGGGCTCTCCTGTGCGGCGCTGGGCATCGGAGTAAGCTGGTACCCGGAACCCCACTGGCTCTGGGAAGCATGTGGCCATCTAGCCATTTAAAACTATCCTTTCTGTCCGGGAAGCAGATGTTTTTGCTTTCGGTTTCCAACTTTAGAGTTTATTTTTAGAGTAAATGTTTATTTTCCCACAGAATTCAATTTACTTTTTTTAACTTTCTTTTTGGTTATATAAATGCTATTTGTTTATGGTAGGAAAGTTATAAACTTATAGATGGGCAAAACGTAAAACAAAACAGTGGTCAGTAATCTCACTACCTGGGGACTACATTTAATATTTTGGATATAATTTTCTAAGTTTTTAATAGGCAAATATATGTTCTTAAAAAAGAGATAGAGATCATATGGTGTATACACTGTTTTGCAACCTGCTTCTCCCCGCCCCCCGTGTATCACATCTTGAATATCATCTCGTGTCAACAAACTACAGTATAATTTTTCAAGGGTATGTAATATTCCATTATGGTCAACCAATTTGCTTTTGCTCATCACATAGCAAATACTTTTCACTGGCTCACTTTCCTAGGATGAAGTCTTAGAAGGGAAATTTCTGGGTGAAAGAGTATGTGAGTTTTTAAGACCACATGAGTATATATTTTATATATAAAAACACACGCATATTATATGTACATTCTCGGTAGAATTGCCAATTTCTTCTCCCTAGCCCTCTTTGCTTCTCT